>NW_012150174.1:3637676-3720356 GCF_000956105.1 Propithecus coquereli
TGCTAGAAATGATTTTTGTCTGAATTAGAGGAGGGGGTTGGAAAACAGGATTTAGTCCCAGCTAGGAACCATCAGTAATTTGGGATAAGGAATTAGTATTAGATACTCTTGGCTAACATCAGTAGCACTAATAAATAATTTGATGAAAGTATTCTCTTAAAGATGTACATTTCTGTAATGTTGTGGGTAGATGTGATTTAGGCATAAGGTGAGCTTTTGGGGACAATGTACATTATCCTGTAAATGATATGCTTACTTCATGTTTTGTGCATTTTTCAAGATGAAAAGTTTAAACTGGTTTGCTGCCAAATGATGCTGGTGTAATTTTCCCCTACTGAAGATCATGTCCTACCATGTATTCCATCATACCAGTAACTTTCTCTGACTTAAGTAAAATACATGGAAACCTATTCTAGAATATTTAATTCCTTCTTTTTTCTTTATCCTTCCTTCCACCTCCCTCCAATATTTCTTTCTATGTTCTTATTCTCTTACAATGAGGGCAGAAAATGGAGAGAGGAAGAGTAGTTTAGGTATGCATTGAGTTAAGTGGAGTTGGAAGTGTAGGTTCCTATCAAAGGAATAGTTGTAAATATTTTTTTTTAAAGTTGCAAATTAAAATATGTTTTACCTAACCTTAATTAACTACTTATTCAAACTATTTTTAAGAAAAATATATTAATTTGAGGCTTAACTTAAGGGAAAAAAGACTTCAAAGAAAGTTGGTGACAAATATTCAAGAAAATAGTTTCAAAGTCTGACTCTGCCATCTATTTGGCATGTGATCTTGGACAAACTATTTAACTTTTGTGAACTTTTTCTGTAAAAAGATGACAAAATTCACAAACACACACATACACACAAACCCATAACTCCACCCTGGTAAGACTAATGTGAGAATTGTCAAAGTTAATGTATAGAGAAATACTTTGACAACTGTAAATTGCTAAAGGGCACAGTCTTAATAATGATGAATAAGTTTATATAGAGTAAAATAATTTTACATCAATTCTTACATCACATTCACCATGATATTTTTTCCGAGTTCATAAAACAGCACCCAGAAAGCAAACAGTAAGGAGAGCTCTTCCATCACTCCTGGGAGTCCTACCTATAATTTCTCCATTTTACCTGAGTGCCCCCTCTCCGTGCATGTACATGTATTATAGATACACATTTCATTATCATTTGGCTTGCCAAAATGATGAAGAAATAGAAAATTTATCATATTGTTATTTATACATAAATTACAGTTGAAATAAAGATAAGTTGGGACTCAGGAGATGTCGGAAAAGAAATAACTACTGATGAGATTTACTAATTTGTTTATTGTGTCTTTGTTTGATGCATTTTATCACCAGAGAACAATACAATGTCTTATGAGTTTCATTTTGAACCAGAGAGAACTAGTTAATACCTGCAGGTCATACTCTATGAAAGCCACCAGAACATGAGACACATACCAAGGGGTGTGGTGGTTTGGGGAGATATTAGCTTTGAGAAGATAGAGAAATTGGAAAGAATTAAGGGAGGATTTGGGTAGATCTGGTGATAGAGTGTCTAGATGCATTGAAAGTATCCAAGTAAGAAGAGATGTGTTTAATTTCGGGATGGAGATTAACTCAACAATTTTCAAATTGAACAAATTTAATAAATTTTACTTATTAAATTTCCACCACTCTTTGGGCACTATCCTAGAACCAAGGCTAAAGAAGAGAGACAAATTACTTACCTTTGGAAGCTCACAATCTGGTAAATGACAATGGTATAGTATACTAAGTGTTATATTTTGATAGGTGTACTCACTGACTACCATGGAAGTGCAAAGAAAAGGCATTTAATCCCAATTGAAAGGTCAAGAGAGGTTTTCCCAAAGAAGTGACATTTGAGCTGAATCTGAATTTTGAAATGGTAGTGGGAATATGAACCAGGATGGGAGATTTCCATGCAGAGAGAGTCTGAACAAAGGTTCACAGGGATGAAGAACATTGCATGTTAGGGAATGGCAAAGAAATTAGCTTCTCAGTAAGGCTAGAATGAAGTGCACAAATGCAGGTGTGGCAAAATGAAGCTGGATTATAACTATGTGCCAGATCTTGAAGGACCTAGTATGACAAATTAAGAGCAACCATTTAAAGAATTTAAGTAAGAGAATTAGATGATACTTGTTTTTCATAAAGATCACTCTGACAACAGTGTGGAGAATAGTTTTGAGGATCTAAAAGTAAAGTCAGAGAGAACATTTAAGGTCCTACTGAAGTTATCCAAAAGCAAAGAAATGACAGAATCTGAGCTAAGGCAGTAGCAGTGGGGATAGAGATGAGGAGATGGATTTGAGTGATACTGAGGAAATAAATCTATAGAATTAGTGATTGGATGTAGGGAGGAAGAAGAAATTTAAAGTAACTCTCACATTTCTGTATTGGTTGACAGATGACACCTCTGTTCGACAGGATAGGTGTTTCTTTAATTCCACAAATATTTATCAGGGACATACTATGTGCTAGGCACTGTTTTAAGCACTGATAATACAGTAGTGAACACAACTGGCAAAGATTGGAAAGATAAAGACTGCAAACAAATAAATAGATAATATCAGGCTGTGGTAAGTTTTATGGAGAAAAAAATGTTAAGGTTAAGTAAGAGTATAAAGTGATAGGCATTATAAATGTACAGAAGTTAGTCAGAAAGGCCTTCTTAAGGAAATTATTTGAATAAATTAAATGAATGAGACATATGGATATTAGGGTAAAAAAGTATTACAGGGAGAAGGAACAGGATCATAAAGTATGTGAAGGAGGAGTGTGAATGGCATGTTTTAGCAGCAGCCAAGAGACCAGTAAAGATGGAGTAGACAAAGCAAGCTAAAAGTGGTACCTGGCGAGATCAGAGAGGTATCTGGGGATAGATCACATAAATACAGGATTTTGATCAGATTTGGAGGGTTGGAGGAGATGAAGGGTTCTATTTTCAACATTCTGAATTATCCAGGGAGATATACCCACTAGATGTTGGATATGTAGGTTTGAAACTTGGGAATGGAGTCTGAGATAGAACAGATTTAGTAATCATGAGTTTGCCAAGAAATATAGAGAATGAGAAGAGAGTAGAAAGCAGAATCTTTGGAAACCCTAACATATAAAGGGTATGGAGTGATAGAGGAGTGAGAACACACAATGGAAAATGAGAAGGAGAGATGGTGGCGAAGGGATAACTGACTGATTTATATACATTCAGCTCTGGAAGATTTGGTCATGAGATATTTGTGAAGCATCTACTTTAAGCATAGCACTGTAAACATAAATGCAATAGGTCTCAGAATGATGGGGTGGTAGGGCTTTTAGAAATCATCTATTTAAACTCACTCATTTTGTATTTGAGGGAACTATGACCAGAGGGCAAAATGACATGTTCTCTGCCACACAGTTCCATAGTGACAGGGATATGACTGGAATCTAAATCTTTGGACCTATCCTTTCTGCTCCAACACACCTAAACTCAGAGAAACAAAAAGCATACTAGATAGAACTTTCTGGAACTTTGGTCTTAAAGACTGGGTAGGAATTGGATATTCATGAAGAAGGGAAGGGCAAATATGAGAGTGGATATTAAAGCAAAGAAGTGAGAATGAGCTTGTTGTGTAGAGCATATAAAGAGATAGCCTTCTGTTCTGTGGTGGAAGAGTTTTTATTAGGGAATAAGGAGATATATTTGGAAACTTTGGTCAGAATAAAGACTGTGCACTTGGAGTGGGAAAGCAATAGGGAATTATTGTGGAACGAGTTTGCCTTTCATAAAAGCACACTGTGGAAGAGGAAGGTAGATAAACTGGACTGATATACTGTACATGTAAACATAATAGCTAATGTTTATTAAATTGGTCACTAGGTACTAGGTACTATAATAAATGCCTTATGTGTTTTGTATTACTTAATTGACACAGTAATCCACTGTTTGCCATTGAGAAAATGGAAGTTTAAGAGAGGTCAAGCAACTTGCCCAAGGTATCACAATATGTGGCCTAGACAGGATTTTTTTTTTTTTATTTCAGCATCTTATGGGGGTACAGATGTTTAGGTTACGTATGTTGTCCTTGCCCCCCCCTTACCCCCCCAAGTCAGAGCTTCAAGCGTGTCCATCCCCTGGATGGTGCTCATCGCACTCGTTATGTATGCATATACCCATCCCCTCCACCTTCCTCCCCCCTCCCCCCTGCCCGACATCCAATAGATGTTATTCTTATATGTGCAGTTATGTGTTGATCAGTAAAACAAATTTTCTGGTGAGCAGATGTGGTGCTTATTTTTCCATTCTTGGGATACTTCACTTAGTACAATGTGTTCCAGCTCTATCCAGGAGAATACAAGAGGTGCTATATCACCATTGTTTCTTAAAGCTGAATAGTACTCCATGGTATACATATACCACATTTTATTAATCCACTCCTGTATTGATGGGCACATGGGTTGTTTCCACATCTTTGCAATTGTGAATTGTGCTGCTATAAACATTCGGGTGCAGATGTCTTTCTTATAGAGTATCATTTGCTCTTTTGGGTAGATGCCCAGTAATGGGATTGCTGGATCAAATGGCAATTCTACTTGTATCTCTTTAAGGTATCTCCATATTGCTTTCCAGACAGGATTTTAATCTAATTAACGACCACAAACACTTGTATAGTGTTTATCGTATGTTGGATGCTATTCTAAGGCTCTAGATCCCTTAACCCACTGAATCCTTAAAATAACCCTATAAGGTATGTAATATTATCCCCATTTAGAAACAAGAAAAATGAGGAATAAAGAGGTTAACTAACTTGTCCAAGGCCATATATTTAATAAGTGGCAGAGCTGAGATTCAAACTTAGTCTGGCTTTAGAATCTGTGCTCTTAACCATTGTACTCTACTGTCTCTTTGTCTGTGTGAACCTAGAGCCCTGGATCCTAACCACTATGTTGTCTATATCTCTAAAGCAGAAGTTTTGATTGAGAGACCTGTAGATTCATTTGTCAAATTGGGAATTTGAACATAGAAACCAAGTGGCTTGGGAAATAATTTCAAAGGGAAAAAATGAAATCTTTTTTTTTTTTTTTCTAACCCATACTCCACGGTTAAGCAAAAAGGGTAGTTCAAGGACCACCTACAGAAAAGAAGGAGCAATAATCTCAAAACCGGAAATTTACTAGGTTCACAACTTGTAAATAAGGAATGTATGAATAAGAACTAAAATATGTGCAACCCAAACTGCCCCACTACAAATATTTGAACACTCCCTGAAACACTGGTTGCCTAGGAAATGCCTGGTTACAAACTCAAGGTGCAAATTTATTAAGGTGGATAGATGCCTATGTGCTTGTCTGTGGCTGTCCGTGCAAAGTTTTATTTGGGGACAGGAAAATTTGACGTGTATGTCACTACAATTCTTTTGTTTTGTCTTTATGTAAAGCTACTTTGCATATTTTTCATGAGCAAATATTAAGTGGCTTTAAAAAATCAATTAGACTGTGGTTGAATGATTCAGAAGACCACTGTACTTAATTTAATTCAGAGCTAGGTGATTAGAAAAGGTCTGGTTAAAGGATGAAGAGGAATCACTTAGAAGGCAAAATGGGAGCCTCAGAGAACAGAGAGAAGCATCAATAGCTCATTTCTGTAGATTGCATACAATTTAAAATAAGGCTTCCTAGGATGGTAAAAAGAATACTGCACAGGGATATGTGGCTTAAAGGAGAAATTACATAAAAGATTGGAGAGATTTTTCTAATTTATTGCAGCATGTTAATTGGAGGCTTCTTATTCTATGGTGATGATTTTTAGCAATGTTTCCTCCATTTATTTTTCCCTTTACATTATTCAATTGTGCTTCTTTCTTTAATTTTTTTCATGTATTTGCAAACTCCACTTAGAGTCCTGATTACAGTATGGTTCTTTGATAATATTAATATTAAGATATGTGATGTATGTTCATGTTGGCCTCAGGCTGTCTTTGCTGTGGCTTGCATTTATCCAATATCAAAGTAGAAAACAGGAAACAAAGCTTTTGGTAATGTTGAGCCCCTATAATGAAGATGGAAATATGGCTTAGGCTAGTAGGAATGAATTGCAGTCTTACTTCACTTTGATGTTCCTTTTTCTTATTGGACAGTATTACCCAAAGCCATGGATACTCTGCCATACTTTGTTTTGAGAAAAGTAGAACTTAGAATAATGTTTGGTTTAGGGTTAATTAATGAGATTACGTGGCACTCTGCAGAGAAAAGAAGGTGAACTTTATTACGTCTCAATTTGGGATTTTGCATTTTTAACTTTTAAAAATATTTAGATTTTCATCAGAACCTTATCAGTGTTAGCTGGAAAAGTTGAGTTTTGGTCACATATCTGCCTTGCTAGCCTCTTCAGTTCTGTGGGCATTTTGGCAGAAGTAGTAACTGGAAATATGTTTGGGTGAGGGAGACTGGAGATCAATGATCATTAATGCCAATTGTACCCCTGAGACCTAATGAGATAGGTTGTGTTCTGCGGGACCTAGTGGGTTTCAGTTTCATATGTGTTCAGTTGCTCATATTGTGCTTAACAGGGAATGGCATATGTTCTTATTGTATTTTCTTTGTGGCAAATGGATGAGATATTTTATTGATTTGTCTAACTGATGCTATCAGAGATAGTTGACCCTATTTTTGGTAGGGTTAGAAAAACTCTTACATATCCCTGTGCAATACTGCTTTGTAGGGAAATATATTGCCAAAAAAATTTGGGACAACTATCAGTTCACTTTTTTTCCCTTTCCTAAGGCTACCTAAGGCTTTTTTTCCTTAATAGAAGTAACTCTAATATATCAGCCCTGATATCTTTGTTTATGGGTTGTGTGTGCATGTGTGTGTGTGTGTGTGTGTGTGTGTGTGTGTGTGTCTGAATTAAAACATGAAGCTAGGAAGTAGAGGTAAATGTACTGTGAGTTAATTCAGTCAGTACTAAATAACAGAATTGAGTGTTTATCAAGAACAACTTAGTATGTTCATTTAGATCGGTAGTCTATATTAATGAAAAAGGATATTCTCTGATTTTAAATACACGTGTATTCCAGAGAAAACAGTCATTAGTATTTTGTTTTGTTTTGTTTTTGTAACTTATTGATGGTCCAGTGTCAAATTCCACTGGTCTGTGTTAGGATACCTTTTTGTTTGTTTGTGAAGTTAGCATCTGTATTTCAGTAATCTCTAGCTAGCCTTGAGTTCTCCAGGATACTGAACAGAGCTGTCTGTGGGTGGGGTCGAACACTCCTGTGACTTTAGACCATTAAAAATGAAGGAAAACATTTGTGGTAAGAAACAACAGCACATGCTTGACCTCCAAAGCATACACATCTATAAATGGATAAAAGTGACTATTTGAGGTTGCTTCAAAAAAGAACCACTGTGTCTACAAAGAAAGAAACCCTAATTCAATGTTTGAAAAAGCAAACCGTGTGTGGGTGAAAGAACATGTTTTTGTCAAAAACATCTGTGGTGTTCCCTATGATGTATTTGATCCTGGTGGTAAATCAACAAAGTTAAGTATTAGAGACAAAATTGACTTTTGACAACTTATTATGTGATAAATAATATTAATTCAACTCAGAGGATCTTAGGGCTGTCTTTAAACTGGTGTTATTTTGGCTATTTGCCAGCTATACAAAAATGAAGTTCTCATACCAAAATTAAATGCATTGCCTAAGTTTTTTTTATCTGGCAATCGCAGTTGGTTTCTGTATGTGTTCTTTTTACCTTCATTTTTATTTCTACCTTAGCACTATGTTTTCTAGAGGTGGTCTCCTCACTGGCATAAGACATTTGCCACCAGGCCTAATTTTTATAGGACCAAGTTTTCAACTTGCCATATTTTTTATGTAATTGTATGACAGTCATGATTTATAGACCATGTCGTTTATGTTTTTGAAGAAGTAAGATATTCTTTAACTGATTTTATGAGTTTTTTCTTTATCAGATAGTGAAATAATTAATTATTGGGTGAAATCCTCCCAAAGAAAGTGTAAAATTCACAGATACAAATAATTAGACATGAAATCTTATCTTTGAATAAGTTGCGTTGGTGAAATTAACTGACAGCAACAGTAAAACAAGGTCTGTGGGGATTTTGTCAAAAGAAGCTAAGTAATGTGGAAAACGGTGAGTGGTATGAATTATTAGGTGATGAATTTTAAAAGTAGTGTCCAAAATGTAAATAGTGAAATCATTCAAAGCATTACTCAGCAGCTGCAAGAGCGATAGGAAAAGCTGACATGACAAATTTAGTCATTTCTTAATCACTTGCGTTAGGCACTATTGTCAGCTCCAAGAGGCAAATTTTCGTCTTGATTTACACCCATAATGCTAATAGTTGAAACCTAGAAGTTCTCAAAATCATTTGCTTGCTAAACACCTTTTAGATCATCTTGGATGTTTTTGTGACCCAGTGTCATAAAAAGATGTGAAAAATATATTGCATATGTCATCAAAGAAAATTTTACATTCCTATTTATATGTTACAAAAGAGGTATTATTTACTGTAAGATCCAAAAGTATTAATTAGCTGCCTTTGGTTTAAATAAAATTGATTGTTAAAGCAGAAAATAGAGGATAATATGAGTCCTATTCTGCTGTAGCCTCCCAATAAAAGAAGCAGTGACCCAACTCATTAGCCCTTTGATTTAATATATTGACACTTGGGTACGAATAATTCCGTTTAGTGGCTTTTGCTTCCCAGGGATCAATTTAATTAGTTATAAAATGTGACTTCTTGTCACGAGCTAGAAGAAATGCTGACGTTAAATAAAGTCATACGCAATTTAAACAATAAAGCTATCGATGCCTGGTTAAAAGTTAATGATGCAAAAAAAATGGCTTAATAGAGACAACCTCAGCAGTGAAAGTGATGCTAGGAAAATTAAGCTAAGTGGATGAATGAGGAATGGTGATGTTGTTGAATTGTTAAAACAAATTCATCGCTGGTCTGATGGCTGGCTAGGTTGTAAGTACATTATCTTTCAGACTCACAGAACTAGCTCTGGACTCCTTGCTCAATATTACTTCAGTGTGAGTTTCATGTGTTTATAGATTTTAGGATCTAGGAAAGGGAGGAAATCTTGTTTAGGCTGTGTGGACTAGAAAACTTCCTAAAATCAAATTCACATTTGAGAGAAGGATGTAGAGGTGGTACTCAGGGCCGTCCTGAGTGGTTTTCATGCAGTAGTCTCACGTGAGCTCCGCTGGCTAGCCCCTAGCATCTCCACAAAATACCACTGGAGGAGCATTGCTGGTGTAAGGCCGTTCCTGTTTGTGTGAAAATATTTGAGATGAACTCTGGTCGTGCATTTTGGCCTGGCAGATTTCCCTCCTTTTGAATAGTGGTTACTGTAAAAGCAGTTCTTCCCAATTTAGAGAAATGTAACCTTATTCACCTACTTAATTAATGCCAACTCTTTTAAGTCATTCATATCATAAATAATGTTGGGTTATGTCTCTGACTCCACTATACACTGGCTTTGACACTAACTTGAGTGGTCTTTGTCTCAGTGTCTCCAGCCTCAATATAATTATGTTAAAAAGTGAATGAATTGGCTTAGAATTGAGTAACTACATGATCTCTAAAATGCTTTCCAACTCCCTAATTTAATCATAGATTTAAACTCAACTGGTTAATTCAGTCAAATCAATCGCTTTGGGAGTGGTGTAGTCAAAACAACTAGTTGGTTGACTAAATACAGCCTGGTTTCTGCTGGTATGAGTACACGTACCCACAATTGCTTGTCTCTTGGTGTTGGCTGCTGCTGGGTCATTAACACCAGTTAGCTAAATAAAAGATAACCACATTTTATTGTCAGACGAAATTTATATCTCACTTCTCCAGCTGTTGCCTTTTCAAGTCATTTGCTCATTAGCTAAAGATGAGGCACATGTTTAAACTTGATGAGTTTTAAAATACTTTTTCTAGTCAAAGGAATTGACATAAGTGTTCTATAGCTAATTTTTTTTTTTTTTAAACCAAAGAAGTATTTTCTCTTTTCCAGTTTTGTCCCTAGCATGTTCTGAAGTCAGTGTTTGCTGGGTGGGAATACGAGAGCAAAGAGCTGAGCTCCGGAAAGGAAGATGAAATGGGAATTTATAGTCTTTAATGATTTATCAGACTCCTATTTCCCATTTTGTAATGAAACATATATTCTCCCAGTGTTTTCTTCCTGGAACATACTAAAATATGTCCAGATCGAAGATCCTGGGCAAAAGCTTACTGTTTTGGAAATCTGTTTATTGCATATTTCTTTCTGCTGGTTCAACTGCCAAGGAAATCAAAGTGCAGTGTATCTATCTAGGAATATCAGTGAATAACTTGTCTGTTAACATAAAATAACTGTGATTGAAAATTGCAATAAAGCATAGAAACCTTGAACTTCCAGTGAAATGTGTGTATTAAAATGTGTTGGGCTGAAATGATTTGGAATTTCATTTGTCATTCCATTTGTGTAATATATGTGCACACACTGAGAGGAGGGACACATCGTAGTTAACTTTGAGAAGGGGCGTTCTTGAGAAGAAGCTGACAAACTTTACCCAAAAAAATGACTTTTAGAAGCCTCCAAGGAAGAAGAAACAATTTGGAGACAAATGAGCGTGCTTACATAGTATTTGGTAAAAACAATAACAATAGCAAATATGTCAGAGAACTGAAGGGATTATTACTAAGGATAAAATCTGTGCCAAAGACAAGTTTTCCAGCGGAGTAAAGGTTATCTTTTCTTTTTCTTCTTCTTCTTAATGTTGGGGGCAGTGCAATTAACTGAGGACAAGAGGGAAATTGTAGGGGACTAATGTTAGATAAACTATTTTGTCTTTGTGTTGACATTATATTGGCAACAGCCTACACAGGGGATGCCTGGAAAAAAGTAAGGAGAGAAAGGCATTAATATTTTTTAGTGTGCGTGGGTGCGCCAGCAGTCGAGGGGCCCATGTTTTCTTAGGGCTCAGATGGCAAAGCTAAGCATTCAGCCTACGGCAGGAAAAAAGTGCCTTTTTTGTTTTCTGACTGCAGAGTCCAGGCATTCCCAGGGGAACACAATGAATGGCCCGTTTTGTCCAACACAGTTTCATAGACATAGATTTCTTGTTTTTTCATAATTATTCTAGCCCGTCATTGGGTGTGCACATGACATTTGAGCGTGTTTTAAAGTCTTAACACACTCATGTGCCTGCAATAAAGTTACTCATAACAATCCCGGCTTTCTCCAGACAACAGAGCAGGGTCTGTTGTTTTCACAAGTCACAGCAGCTGGGAGGCAATTGTGAAGACAACAGCTTAATCTAGCTGGAAAATACAGGAAGAAGAGAGTATACACTAAATTTCCTCCCATATTATTCAAACAATGAAGAATAAAAAATGGCTATGGGTGGTCTAACTCAATGACTGATTGGCAGAACATACTTTAAATTTCTTCAGAATATTTTCTTGAAATGTTGAGAAATCTACAAGGTTACGTTCACCATATTTATTAGTCAGCTAAAAGGCAGGCACAGGCAGCGGGGCACAATTACATTTCAATGGCTATATAAAGCATTACCGATTGCTTGCTTTTTACAATTTGTTAATTAGCAGTTGGTGTTCGTACAAAGAGATGCTATGACCAAGTAGTTATGAAGCAATGGTTAATCTCCTTTGAAAGGTGTGTGAAAGACTAAGAGGTTCATGGTAATTCACATCTTCATGTCAGGCTGAATTTCTGGTGTGCAGTCATTAGCAAGTTTTAAATTTCACACTGAACAACAGAATTTAGGGATGAGGAGAGTAACTCTGAAAGATTTAAATCTAACCTGGAACGTCAGAGTGGTAAACTGGCTGTGCTCTTCAGGGTGCTGAAGTGAATCAGATTATTTTTATTCCATGTGGATAGAAGGAGATAAGAAATATGAGAAGTTCAATAAAAAGAAGGAAACTTTTCAGTGTTCCTCTGAGCTTGCTTTTGGCGGGAAAGGATTAAGCGGGACTTGAGGAAGGAAGTGACTTAAAAAAGCAAGATTGGCAGTGCTGTGCTTAACTATTTCAAACTCGACTACCTTTTACCCTTCAAGGAGACGTTTTGTGAAAACTTCTTGTGGACTCTTAGTAGATATTCAGGTGACATGAAAGTGTTTGGTTTCTAAGACATAGTGGTTTTATTAATATTTTATTGGGAAAGATGAAGTAGTCAGAGCTGGCAACTTGTCTCATCACTTTTTAGGTATTCAACGCCTGAATACCTTAATCCCATTTCATTCCCATTCTTAATGTGGAAATGTTATGTCCTCATGAAAATGTTTTTAAATGGAAATCTAATTGAGAAACCCAAATGTTGCTTGGAACCATAGGATGATCTTTACTGTTTCATCTCTCTTATATGCTAAGCATAAAGGGATATTTTTATTCTAGTTATTGAGCACCTATTCTGATTCTCCTTAAGTTTTTGTTGTAAAAACATTTTTTGTTATATTACTTCCACTTTACTTAATATGTATCTTCCCTATTCTTGCCAAAACATAACACTAAAAGCCCAATAGCCAGGCTCTTGAGTGTTAAGATCTAGTAAAGTTAATTCTTCTGTTGTCTTTGCTGGTATTTCATCTTTCTAGTCCCCAATACTGAGGTGTAAATAATCATTATTTTTGTGCTTACCATCTAAATTTAATAATTTGATAAGAGTTATTTATGGTCTTATCTGCCAGGCACTGGACCAGTTTCTTTATATGTATTTTCTTTAATCTTCATAAGTATGTAGTAGCATGAGTTTTATCACCATTTGACAGGTGACAAAGCTAAGGTTATAATCTAGTTAGTTAGTCAGGTATCAAACGTAGGTCTCCGTGGCTTCAAAATCTGTGATCTTTCTACTATACCTTGCTGCCTTCCAGTTAAATGAAAGGGAAGAAGTAGCAGTGCATAATTAATAGGAAGTAGGAACATAAATCAAAAGATATTAAGGCTCTTCTTCCTTTTTTCCTCCATCTCTTTCTAATTCAGTTGAAAAGCCACTAGGCAGGCCCAACTGAAGAAGGTAACTGAGTTGGTGGCAGCCCAGTGGGGTTGATGGCCTCGTAAGGAAAATAGCTTATCAGGGTGATGACTCAACAAAAGTTGAATCTTACTAGATGAAGGCTGTTAAATGGGGAAGTGTCTCAGTAGGATCAGGAGATTGGTTGGTAACATATAGGAAGTAGAGAAAATAAGTATATATCTATGTGTGTATGTAAGTGTGTTTATATGTATATATAGATATATATGCACATGTACATATACACACACATATGTGTGTATATATAATGGGAGCCAGGTTTTCACTCTTTTAGAAAAGAGAGTTAAAAATATGAAATGGCAAAAGATAAGAATAAACTCTGTGGTGTTGGATTGGAATTGGATGTACCAATGTGACTTCCTGGTTTTATATATATCTATGACTATATTAATATATAGATCTCTCTCTCTCTCTTTGTAAGTGAATACAGGTATAAATGTATGTGAGTGTGTATAATATATACATGAATATATTTCTTAGCTCTGTTCATTGAAAGGGCCTAGAAGCAAAGTACACCCCAGTAGTAACGTAAATACTTTGCACTGAGATCTTGGCTTTTAAATGCCATTCTCCTGAGTCTGGTCTGGGGAAGGGAAGCTACAGGATAAATCTGGAACATTTTATTATTCCAGAAAGTGAGGAAGTGCTTAAAGAATTATAGGAGCATAACAAAAGAAATGCAGAGTCCAGCTTGAAGAGGCAATCTGTGTCCATATGTGGCACAATTTAAGCATCAAAAAAATGATAATGGATTTATCCCATTTAATAGAATAAGGATCCATGAATTGACACTGATCTATATAAATAAAAAAATAAGAGTGAAGAGAAAGCTTTTTCTTGTAGTAGAGTGCCAACTAAGGAATACACAAGAAATTATGGAAAGAAAATTACTTGGCAACCATCATAGTAATAATGAATTCAAATAAGAAACATGAAGGGGTGCTAAAACTATTGGATGAGAGTTAGATGAAGAATGATTTATTTACATAGTCTCAAAGTATATCCCCACATAATAATTAGGAAAATGCAAAGGTAAAAAGTATAGAAGTATAGTGGAAAAATCTGGCAGCTACCACATTACTCAGGTGACATTAACATGATGGGAAAAATTGATACCATAAGCTACCTGATGGGATACGGTGAGAAGAGCACAGCATCACTTCTCTGATATGTCTGTCAAAAATGTATAACCTGAATCTAGTCATAAAGAAACATCAGAAAAAATATTTCGAGACAGTCTACAAAATAATTGGCTGGAAATCTTCAAAATTGTTAAGGTTATAAAGGTTGAGGAGGGACTGAGTAAACTGTTCCAGATTGAAGGAGACTAAAGAGACATGATAACACATCATCCTGGATTGGATCTTATTGCTATAAGGACATATTGGGACAGTTTTGGTAAAAAAAAAAAGATGTCAGAATTACTCGAGTTTGAATCCTGGTGTTGTCATGCTGTTAATAGCAACTCTGTGGCCTTAATATTTCTGAGACTCTGTTAATTTAATCTATAAAAAAGCATCATGATATCTTACTGCATTCTATTGTATGGATTAATTGAGATAAAGTATGAAAGTATCCAGCATATATTTTTGAGAATGTAATAGGTCTTCAGAAAGTCATAAGTCTCATTTCTTAACCTTCTTTTATTTTTAGAATCAGCTTTATATGCAGAACTATGGTGAAGCCCAAATTTTAAAAATTCCTGATTTACAGATAGGTATCTATAGTAAATGTAAAGAAATAAAGTACATATGCCTAGTACTCCATTTTGTAAGATAATTTCCACATCTTTTAGGTAGTTTTCACCTTGATTCCTTAAGGTAAACAATAGAAATATCATTGTCCCATTTATATATAAGAAAATTGATTCCTACTGGTTGAGAAGTGAGATAGTAGAGAACCAGTATTTCAGCCTAGTCTTTTGATATCTAAGCAATGGACTTTTTATTATCCAGTGTTTCTTAACCTTTTAAAACTCACTTGCCCTAGAGAAACAAAAACACCTTTTACAATTCTCTAATGTTACAGAAATTTCAAATTAGATTGATATTGTTACATACAAAATTATTTTTATCTTCCAAGATACACATTATTTATTTTAAATATTTGTGAGTTTTTCTTAGGCAGTGTGGAAGTGAGAGCAAGATGCCTAGTGCTCTGCTTTGTTTTTCTCATCATAGACATAGTAAAACCAGAATCACAAATAGATGTTGACAAAAATCAGTTTTTGTACGGAGAGACTGTACACAGCCATACCTCAGAGATATTGTAGGTTAGATTCCAGACCATCACAATAGAGTAAATTTCACAGTAAAGTGAATCACATGAATTTTTTTGTGTCCCAGTGTATATAAAAGTTATATTTACACTATACTGTAGTCTATTAAGTGTGCAATATCATTATGTCTACTGTGTACATACCTTAATTCAAAAATACTTTATTGCTAAAAAATGCTAATGATCATCTGAGACTTCGATGAGTGCAGTCTTTCTGCTGGTGACGGCTCTTGCCTTGATGTTGATAGCTGCTGACCAATCATGGTGGTGGCTGCTGAAGATTGCAGTGGCTGTGGCAATTTCTAAAAAATAAAAGAACCGTGAAGTTTGCCACAACAATTGACTCTTCCTTTCACAAAAGATTTCTCTGTACTATGCCATGCTGTTTGATAGCATTTTACCCACAGTTAACTTCTTTTAAAATTGAAGTCAATCCTCTCTAACCCTGCCACTGCTTCATCACCTAAATTTATGTGATGCTCTAAATCCTTTATTGTCATTTCAACAATGTTCACAGCATCTCCACCAGGAATAGATTTCATCTCAAGAAACCACTTTCTTTGCCCACTCATAAGAAACAACTCTTCATCCATTCAAGTTTTATCATGAGATTGCAGAAATTCAGCCCTATCTTCAGAGTCCACTTCTAATTCTAGTTCTCTTGCTATTTTCACCGTATCTTCAGTGACTTCCTCCACCGAAGGCTTGAACCCCTCAAAGCTATTCATGAGAGGTGGAATCAACTTCTTCTAAACTTCTGTTAATGTTGATATTTTGACCTCCTTCTATGAATCACAAATGTTCTTCATGGCATCTAGAATGGTGAATCCTTTCCAGAAGGTTTTCAATTTACTTTGCCTGGATCTATCAGAGAGATCACTGTTTATGGCAGCTACAGCTTTATGAAATGTATTTCTTAAATAATAACACAAAAGTTGATATTACTCCTTGATCTATGGGCTGCAGAATGGATGTTGTGTTAGTAGCCATGAAAACAACATTAATCTCCTTCTACATCTCCGTCAGAGCTCTTGGGTAACCAAGTGCATTGTCAATGAGCAGTAATATTTTGAAAGGAATCTTTTTTTTCTGAGCAGTAGGTCTCAACAGTGAGCTTCAAATATGTAGTAAACCATGCTGTAAAAAGATGTGTTGTCATCCAGGCTTTGTCATTCAATTTCTAGAGCACAGGCAGAGTAGATTTAGCATAATCCTTAAGGGCCCTAGGATTTTCAGAATGACAGATGAACATTAGCTTCAACTTCAAGTGACCAGTTGCATTTGCTCCTAACATGAGAGTCAGTCTGTCCTTTGAAGCTTTGAAGGAAGGCATTGACTTCTGCTCTCTAGCTGTGAAGTCCTAGATGGCACCTTTTTCCCATTTAAAACTTTTTTGTCTCCATTGGAAATCTGTTGTTTCGTATAGACACCTTTATCAATGATCTTAGCCAGATCTTCTGGATAACTTGCTGTAGCTTTTCCATCAGTGATTGCTGCTTCACCTTGCACTTTTATGTTATGGAGATGGTTTCTTTCCTTAAACCTTATGAACTGACCTCTGGTAGCTTCCAAGTTTTCTTTTTCAGCTTCCTCATCTCTCTTAGCCTTCACAGAATTGAAGAGGGTTAGGGCCTTGCTATGGATTAGGCTTTGGCTTAAGGGAATGTTGTGGCTGGTTTTATATTCTATCCAGACCACTAAAACTTTCTCCAGCGAATAAGGTTCTTTTGCTTTTTTATCCTTCATGTGTTCATAGGTGTAGCACTTTTAATTTTCTTCAAGGAGTTTCCCTTTGCATTCACAACTTGGCTGTTTAGCGCAAGAAGCCTAGCTTTTGGCCTGTCGCAGCTTTCTGCATGCCTTCCTCACTAAATTTAATTATTTCTAGCTTTTGATTTAAAGTGAGATACTCTTTCTTTATTTGAACATTTAGAGGTCATTATAGGGTTATTAATTGGCCTAATTTCAGTATTTTTCTGTATCAGGGAATAGGGAGGCCTGAGGAGAGGGAGAGAGACAGGAAACAGCCAGTCAGGAACATTCAGAACACACACAACATTTATCAGTTAACGCCACCATCTTATATGGGCATGGTTCATGGTGCCCCAAAATAATTACAATAGTAACATCAAAGATCATTGATCAGTGATGACCATAACAGATACAATAATAAGGAAAATTTGAAATATTATGAGAATTACTGAAATGTGATACAGAGATACAAAATGCACACATGGTGTTGGAAAAATGACACTGACAGGCTTGCTGGAGGCAGGATTGCCGCAAACCTTAAATTGTAAAAAATGCATTATCTGTGAAGCACGATAAAGTGAAGCACAGTCAAATGAGGTATACCTTTTCATACTAATTCAAACTGTACACACCCTCTCCATGAAGTTTTCAAGGAATTCCTTAGTTCCCTCTGATTTCCCCTTTCCTCACCACCCTTACTCCCACAAAGTGGCCCAAGGCTCCAGCCTTGAAAATCTCTGCATCATTAGGCAATATGGCATATTGGTCAAGAGTAGGATTCTGGAGCCAGACTACTTGGATCCAAATCCTGGACTCTCCTCTTATTAGTTGCATGACCCTGAGATAAGCTACTAAGCTTTTATGTGCCTTGTCTATAAAATGGGGAAAATAATAGTACCTACCTCATGAAGATGTTTTGAGAATTAAATGTGTTAATGCATATAAAGCATTTAAAAACATGTCTGGCACATTGCAAATGCTATATTAGTGTAGCCTCTATTACTATTATCATCACCCATGGAATTACTGTAGTGGCTTAAAGCAGTATGATAACATGATAATATTATTATAATGTCATAAGTCTCAAATTAGATTAGCATATGTCATTAGGTCTTTAGTGTGTCCCGCTTATTTTTGTGCCTGATAATTCAGAATCTCTACTGTTAACCTTCCTTAGACATTTTAGTGAAAATATTCATCTTTCTATTTCGCAAGATCCTTCCTTAAGCATTTGTCTTATAGAAAATCTTTATAGGATAGGATAAACCCAGATATGTTCCTCAGAGCTTTTTCTCCTACCTACTCTTACAAAAATGCTTTGATGATTCTTAAGTCACATACACTCACCACTGTAAAATTTATCCCTTGGAAAACAACAGTAGCAGTGGGGTAGGACTACTCAGGGCATAATGAATCTCTAGAGAGAGAGAAAGTGAAGAACATGCATAAACACACGCCCACAGACACATGCACACATAGACAGAGGCACATACACACACACACCATGATTCTGAAATGCTCTCCAAAAGGGGATATGCCTCTTTTGTTTAAGAGAGCACTGGACTATTAATATTTTGAAATGATCACATTTAAATTCCATGGATAGAGTCTACCATTATATTAAGCACTTCATATCATTTTCTCTTCACAACAGCCTCTTTTAATAAGGAAACTGAAGTTAAGCAATTTGTTACATTACTGGGCCTGACCTAGATGTTTTATTATATAATAACTTCAGTTCATTTATTTTAGGGCTTATTCTAACATACCACAACTGTCTCTTAATGAATAATGCACTATTCACTGTTTGTTGAAATAAAACTTTAAAAAATGATTGAAATCTTTTAGTTCTGCTCTGATCTTTGTTATTTCTTTTCTTCTGCTAGATTTGAGGTTGATTTGCTCATCCTTTTCCAGTTCTTTGAGACAATTCATTAGATTGTTGATTTGTGATCTTTCTGTCTTTTGTATGTTGGCATTTATGGATATAAATTTTCCTCTCAGGACTGCATTAGCTGTGTCCCATAGATTTTGATAACTTGTGTCGCCTTTATCATTTGGTTCAAAGAATCTTTTGATTTCCATCTTAATTTCTTCATTAATGCAATAATCATTCAGGAGAAGGTTGTTTAGTTCCATGACTTTGTGTAAAGATGAGAGTTTCTATTGGAATTGATTTCTAATCTTATTCTACCGGAGTCTGAGAAGATGCATGGTATAATTCCTATTTATTTTTAATTTGTTGAGACATATTTCCTGCCCTAGGATGTGGTCAGTCTTAGAGAATGTCCTAGAAGCTGATGAGAAAGATGAGAGTTTCTATTGGAATTGATTTCTAATCTTATTCTACCGGAGTCTGAGAAGATGCATGGTATAATTCCTATTTATTTTTTTAATTTGTTGAAACATGCTTTGTGGCCTAGGATATGGTCAATCTTAGAGAATGTTCCATGAGCTGATGAGAAAAACATATATTCAGTGGTTTTTTTGGTAGAATGTTCTATAAATGTCAGTCGGGCCCATTTGTTCTAGAGTTCTGTCTAAGTCCATTGTTTCTTTGTTTATTTTCTGTGGGGAGGATCTGTCCTCTTCTGTTAGAGGGGTGTTGAAGTCCCTGCCTATTACGGTGTTACTGTTTATCATTTTGTTTGGATCAAGGAGGATTTGCTTTATGAATCTGGGTACACCTGAGTTAGGTGCATAAATATTTAGAATTATCATGTCTTCTTGTTGAATTTTACCCTTCACTGTTGATTTGAAGACTAAGTTATCTGAAATCAAAACTTCTATGCCAGCTTTCTTTTGGCTTCCACTTGCTTGAAATATTGTTTTCCATCCCTTCACCTTGAGTCCGAATGCATCCTTGTGGCTTAGATGTGTTTCCTGAAGACAGAAAATACTTGGCTTCTGTGTAGTTATCCATTCAGCCAGCCTATATCTCTTTAGTGGACAGTTCAAGCCATTCACATTTATTGAAAGAATTGATAAGTGGGGCAGATTTCTGTTCATCCTGTTGAGTGGAACTTTGTTGCTTTGTTTTCTCTCTTGAGCCATTGTGATATCTGGCCTTTGACCTTTAGCTTTTGGATGATTTTACACTGGTGAGTGTTTATTGTGCTGATCCATGTGTAACACTGTTCTGAGTACTTCCTGGAGGGCAGGTCTTGTCTTGATGAATTACCTCAATCTTTGCTTTTCTGAGAAGGTCCTTATTTCTCCTTTGTATAAGAAACTTAGTTTTTCAGGGTACAAGATTCTAGGCTGAGCATTATTCTGTTTGAGAAGAGTGAGAATGGGGCCCCAATCTCTTCTGGCTTGTAAGGTATCAGCTGAGAAGTCTGCAGTTAGTTTGGTGGGTTTTCCTTTGTAGATTACCCGCTTCTTTCACCTTATAGCTCATAGGAGGACCTCTTTCATGTTTATTTTGGCCAGTCTGATGAATATGTGTTGTGGTGTCTTCCTGTTTGCAATGACTCTCCCAGGAGTCCTTTGAGCTTCTTGTACCTGGATATCTAGATTTTTAGCAAGGCCAGGGAAATTTTCCTCCATTATATCCTCAAATAGTTTATCCAACCCTTATATATTTTCTTCTTCACTCTCAGGGATGCCTATAACTCTCATGTAAGGCCTCTTTACATAATCCCACATTTCTTATAGGCTTTGCTCTTTTCTCTTATTTCTCTGCTCTATCTCTGCAACTGATTTATTTAATTGAAATCTATCTACTCTTGCTTCATTCATCCATATGCTAGTATCTTGCTGTTTTGGGAGATCGGCTTGTGGGACAAGAATAGATTGCTCAGGTTTGCAGTTCTTGATGAATTTGGGTGTCCTTGTGGCATAAAACGGGTTTTCTTTCCAAGCTAAGGGCATTGTGATAAGGTAGTGTAAATGGAACCAAAAAAACAGGCAACCTGATTGCTCAGGAGGGCTATAGATTGAGGTCAGACTTCCCAATGGAACTGTTTTTCTGTTTAATGCTAAAGTAGAATTTTCCTTTTTCTAAAGATATCGTTAATACCCTTTACCCACAAAGGAAAGACCTTTATCATATCAGCTTCTTCCTAGGTACAAAGATAAACCTTTTTTTGTTGTCGTTGTTTAGAGAAGCAACTGTAAAATTTAGAAAGAGTATAAACTGCAGAAGATATATGTTTTAATTCTGGCTCTCCCATTTCCTAGCTACAGTGTTGGGTAGATTATATAATCTTGTATCAATATTTTGTTATTCTACTAAATAGTATTCCATAGAATGGACTTAACGTAATTCATTTAGCCATTCTCCAGTTGATGGACATTGACTTGATTCCAGCCATTGGCTGTTAGGAGTGATGTTGCAAGCCTTTATGTAGACATATGTTTTTGTTTTTCTTGTGTAGATATCTAAGAGTGGAATGATTGCTGGGCTATATGAAAATTGTGTGTTTAACTTTATAAGAAATTGCTATATAGAAAGTGGCTGTATCATTTTTAATTCCTACCAGCAATATATGAAAGTTCTGGTTGTTCTGCATCCTTGCCAACACTTGATATTGTTAATCTTTTTAATCTTTACCATTCTCATGGATTTTAAGAGTATCTCATTGTGGTTTTGATTTTCTTTTCTTGAATGAATGGTGATGTTGAGCATTCTATCATATACTTATTAGTCATTCATATATTTTCTTTTGTGAATTGTCTATTCAAATCTTTAACCCTCTTTTTATTAATTTATTTGACTCACTATTGAGTTGTAATAGTTTTTTTAAAAAAATATTCTAAATAGAAGTCCTTTATTTTCTTTGGCAAGTATTTTCTCCCAGTTTGTGATTGAGCTTTCTAACTGTGCATTTTAAAGAACAAAGTTTATAATTCTGATGCCACCCATTCTATCATTTTTGTTTTCTTTTTTGGTTCTTGCTTATGTTCTGTTTTTAAATATTTGCCTAATACAATATAATAAAGATTTTCTCCTATGTTTTCTTCTAGTTACTTTCTAGTTCTGCATTTAGATCTTAATCCATTTTAAGTTAAATTTTGTGTATAGCATAAGATAAAAGTCTAGGCTTGGCCAGGCTCATACCTATAATCCCAGCAATTTGGGAGGCTAAGGCAGGAGGATCACTTGAGCCCAGGAGTTTGAGGTTGCAAGGAGCTATGATCACAGCCTAGATGACAGAACAAGACTCTGTCTCAAAAAACAAACAAACAAAAAACCCAGGCTTATTTTTTTCATACAGATATAGCAAAATCTGTTTGAAAAAATATCATTTTCCCCTTGGCATTTTTATGAAAATCAATTAACCAAATAAATGTGGATCTATCTGGACTCTGTTATACTAATTGATACATCTTTTATTATATCAATATCACCCTAAATTAAATGGCTTTATAGTAAGTGTTAAAATCTTACTATAGTTCAGCAACTTCGTGTTTCTTTTTCAAAATTATTTTGACTATTTTTTCCATATAAAATTTAGAATCAGTTTAACACAATCTTTAAAATGTCTTGTCAGGATTTTGATTTGGGTTGTGTTGAATCTATTAATTTGAGGAAAATTGCTACTTTAACAATATTGAGTTTATTCCATTCCATGAATATGATATATTTCTCATTATTTTTGTGTTTTAAAATTTTCCTTTGCAATTTTGAAACAAAATTACTTATGTTTAGGGTGTACAACATGTTGTTTTGATATGCTTATACATAGTGAAATTACTATTACAGTTAAGCAAACTAACCTATCCATCAACTTCTATAATTACCTTTTTTTGGATGGTAAGAGTACAACTCTACTCTCAGAAAATTTTCAGTATACAGCACATTATTACTGTAGCCCTAATCCTGTTACGTTATCCTTGCAGTGTTTTCTAGTTTTCAGTATAGAGGTCTTGCATACTTTGGTTAAATTTTTCTAAGCATTTTATTTTTATGCTAATGTAAATGAAATTTTCCAAATGTTTATTACTACTGTATAGAAAGGCAAATGGTTTTTGTTATTGACCTTGTATGTTGTGACTTTGTTTAAATTACTTATTAGTTCTGGTCACTTTTTAAAAAAATTTCTTAAGATTTTTTTTAGCTGGACCTGTAGTATTAGCTCTTCAGGAGACTGAGGTAGAAGGATCCCTTAACCCAGGAGTTTGAGGCCAGCCTGAGCAACATAGCAAGCTGCCATCTTTAAAAAATTAAATTAAATTAAATTAAGCAAAATAAAATAAAATAAAAGAGTTTCCATGGTCATGATCATGATTTCTGCAGATAAAAGCGATTTCACTTCTTTCCACAGTGTGTTCATTTTATTTCTTTCCCTTTGCTTATTGCACTGACTAGGATATATTGAACAGAAGTGGTGAGAGTAGACATTATTGCCTATTTTGTCTGATCTTAGGTAGAAAGCATGGAGCCTTTCACCACTGATTATGATGTGAGCTGTAGAGTCTTGGATATGCTTTTAATCAGACTGAGAAAGCTCACTTCTATTCAAGTTTGCTGAAAGTTTTTATCATGAATTGTTATTAAATATTTTCAAATGTTTCTTCTGCATCTATTCAAATGATCTTATGTTTTTGTTCCTTCATTCTCTTATTATGATGAATTATATTAATTGAATTTCATGTGTTAAACCAACCTTGCATTCCCCAAATAAACCCCACTTGGTTATGATATATTATCCTTTTTATATATTGTGGTATTCTATTTAGTCTGCCTACTTTTATGCTTTTTAAAATGTATACCCTGGCCCTCAGGAAAATAACTCAATTTATATTTTGCTGAAAGGTATCTTTGTAAAGTTCTGTATGTCGTGAGGAATATAATGGGAGAAGTTATGATTCTGTTCTCAGAGTTTATAGTCTCATACATTTTTTAAAAAAAGAATAATACATAATTGATTTTAATGTATGTCACAGGTATACAAACTTGGGTGGAGGAGTAGGGAAAAAGAGGAAGAGAGGCAATTATCAGAGTCACTGTGTATCAGTGTTGCCAGAATGTCTTCGTAAGAGAAATGAGATTTACTTTCATCCTCTTCAAATGATGTAGATTTATATTTAAGAAAATATGTTTAGACTAAATTTGGGGACAAAAAGTGTATGTTTGTATTTAAATTCTACCTTAAAGGAGACAAAAAGAAAACCAGGAAATAAAAATGAAAATTCCTGAGCTTAGAATTAGCATATCTAGCTCCAGGTTAGCTGATTTTGACTAGTTATGTCACCATGGGCAAATCATATTATCCGTATATCCCTCAGGGTTTTCCTCTGTCGAATGCAGTGATTAGGTCTGACCAGTAGTTCTGGACAAAGAAGGGGAGGGCATATATATTTCTGAAAAAGCTTACTAGAGTGCATTGTCCAGTTAAGATCACCAGATTACATATTCTTTAAATCCTTCCTATCCCTGAAAATCTGATTTTCTGATTTTGTGAAATTTGTAAACTTGGAGACTAAAGATCTTGTTTTCAGCTTTGGCTTAGTCTTTCTTAAGTTTTGTGACGTTAGCAAGTCACTTCTTTCTGGGTCTTATTATATTTATGTTTAAAATGAAGATATTGGAAAAGTGGCTTTCTAAACCCATTCCAGTTCTAAAAATCCGTGATTCTAAGGTGAGCTAAATCTGTATGATTATATGTCAAACAGGCAAAGAACTTATTGTAGTAACATAAATAATTATGGTTACGTCTTTTATGTGAATGTATTCAACATCCTTAGGAATCACAGAAAATATAAACCAAGACCACATTGTTAAAGTCATTTCTAACTTTTAATGGGAAATGTAAATTCTCTCTTGAGCATATATTGAAATTCTGGCTTTGTGTAGTATCTACTCTCAACCTGTAATTCAAAAATCTAAGACTTCGTTATGTTTTTCTAGGATGTAGTTTTCCTTTGTTATTTACAGTCTGTTGTAAGAAAGCTTCAAAGGATATTGGGCATTAGAGCACCACATCTTTAACTAGCTGGGACATAATACATGATTTGAGTCCCCAATATTTTCTAACAGTAAGGTTTGTTTATTAAAGAAACCCCATGCTGTGACTGAATCAGTCTAATAGAAGCCAAGTTTGAACTTGAACATTCAAATGTATGCCCATATATCTTGGGCATATATCATATATAATGATATGGGGTCTAGACATCTTTCTGGGTTTGTTTATGTCTGTTATGGATTCCCCTCATTATCCATGCTGTTTGAAGGGAGACCCCATAGATTCAGCTAGTTTATTACATACTTTCTATATTTTAAGACTAACTCAGAGTTCCAAGTGGCACATGTGTTCCAACTTGGAAGGTTATTTTCTCACTTTCCTGCTTTATGATGATGATTAAGGAAAAACAGAACAAGATTTTAGGGAATGATGACATGCTTGAGAGTGGCTAACCATAATCCTTTTGGCCATGTTTCAAATATAGTTTTGTAATCTTTGTGTTTATTATGCCGTTCTTCCTAAAATTTTTTGACAAGTCTGAGTTATAGTTATAGCATCTGTTTTCTTATTTTTAAAACCATATTGTGTACCATCTGTTGTTTCATTATCATTGATTATAACTTTTATAATTTAATATATGTAGGTAAAGACTTTAACCTTTAGTTATTACTAATTTTACAATTTATGTATACACAGTATATTCAGAATGCTAGTTAGAGATGAATAAGTATAACCGAATACATTTTAGATATAAAACCAAAAACATTTCTATTTCTAGTTACTGTTATAAATTTCGGACAAGTAATTCATGATCACTTGACTAGCTGCCTTCATTGTTGTGGTGTTTTTGTTGTTAAAACCACTCCCTTTAACATTTACTATATTTTATACAATTAGCTATCTCTGTGCATAACTCCTTAATTTTAAAGAAACTACTATTCATATTTTTATGAATTGCAAAGCTATTTTTTCCTCAAGTAAAATAAATAAATCAAATGACATAAGGACTTTCAATAAATATTGAAGGAGGGTGGATTGTCATCAGAATTTATCATTATGGGTATTTTTTGAGGGGGTAATATAGAACTTGCTATAAATATTCATCATGTTCTTAAATCTAGAGATATTCAATGATTAGGTGATTTTATTCCTGTTTATGCTGGAAGGAACAAAAGAAACTTTAAAAACTGAAAGCATAAACATAATTGAACCACCCACTTAAAAGAGAAATTGGAATAGATGTTTTCCAGGGGAGAACATGCTTTCTGTGTAAAAAGGGCTAGTGTAACAAGAAGTCATCTATTCTTGATTTCTTTAGACAGCTAGAGCTTTGTGCCTTGTCTAGTTTCTGTGTTTTAAGAGCTTGTTCTGTGTAGCAGAAATAATACAATAAATGGGTTTAACCACATTTGTCTCAGCTAGACAGTCTGCTTTGTCAGAGATTGCTGGTACAACATAAACAAATTATGTGTTTGTAGTGCTTTTCAGTGAAAGCCTATCTAACAGAGCTGAGATTGTGTTTCAGCAGCTGTAGATTTAATCTCCTACCTGTCAGTTAAAACAGGCATTTCCTGAGCCAGATAAGGACTGGTTGTAGAGCAGAGAAGTAGTCACAGCTGGACAAAGACCTATTGTTATTGGCTGATAATTTCTATGTAGATTCAACTCCTTATTCTACCATGGAAACTACAGTCATAGTGCAATATTAAAGAAGCAAATTTGGCCTTTTTTATTTTTAAATCAAGAAGAGTTAAAGAGAATCAAAACTAGGCTTTATGTCATTCATTTTGGGGAATTGTAATGTTTAATTAAAAAAATTCCTATAGCTTTGATCATCACAATTTTAGATCATTGTAGCTGTGATATTAGGGCTATGGAGAATACCTGTTCACAGATTTGTAACTGCATATTTAGAAATTCAAGTAGTAACACAAACTACCCAAAGTCATAAAATTAAATCTATGGATTGGTGTTTTATCATGTGACTCATATATCATGAGTACTATGACTATGAGTCCTGAATGTTTTGGAACAGATCTAATGTTAAATATCTGTTCTGTAATAGGTATGTGTATATGTCTACATTTCTTCTTTCCCTTGTATCCTGATTTTCAAGGAGAAAAATATGTTCCTCACTGTAACTATTGGAGAATTGGAGGGTAGAGAATAATGGAAATAAGAGTTAAATAACTTCATTCAAATAAACATCTTTGATCCTTCCTTCCTTCCTTTCTTCCTTCCTCTCTCTCTTTCACACTCTCTCTTTCAGAAGTAGGGAGTGGGGTTCCCTTTTTCTCTTTGGTTCACCTTCTTAACCATAGAAATTTATAAAGCTAGGTTAAACTATCACAAAATTGGTAGAATTGGTTTGGAGAAAATATCTATCTCTACCTTTGTGTAAGTTATTATTATGAGTGCCACCTCCTAAGTCAGGAATAACTAATGGTAAGACACGCTGATGGATTGGTCCTTGTGTTTATACAAACTTTTAGCAATCTAAATCCACAACTTTTCAACTGTCAGTTTAAATTTCAATTTTAAGCTGGTGTGGTGGCTCACACCTGTAATCCTAGCACTCTGGGAGGCTGAGGCAGGAGGATTGTTTAAAGTTAGGAGTTCAGAGACCAGCCTGAGCAAGAGCGAGACCCCATCTCTACCAAAAATAGAAAAAATTAGCTGAGTGAGGTGGCATGTGCCTATAGTCCCAGCTATTCAGAAGGCTGAGGCAGGAGGATGCGATCTCTTGAGCCCAGGAGTTTGAGGCTGTAGCGAGCTATGATGACACCATTGCACTCTAAGCAGGGTGATGGAGCAAGACCCTGTCTCAAAACAAATAAATAAATAAAAATGAAAATAAAATAAAATTTCAATTTTAAGTAATCCATGAATTCTTAAGTTTAAAAATAAACATATGTATCTTAATTTAAGTAAAATTTTTATAATTAAGTTTTTAAAGTTTTTATAGTAATTCCATTTTACAAGATGCTTTTTATGTATATCATTTTGATCCTTATAAAGTATTTGTACACTAAGTATAATACTGGGTTTTGGAGTTTACATTTGCTGAAGTGTAAGGGAAGAGTGGGCAGTAATTGGGTCAACATTGTGGATATAATAGATAGCACTAATTAAAAAAAAAAAACAACATCCTTGCTTGCTTGCTCCCTCCTTCTCTTCCTTTTTTTCCTTTAGTTTTCCTTTCATGTTTTTCTTTTCTTCTCACTTTTCTTAACATCATATGATTAGGGCAAACCTGTCTCTTACTATCTTTGTTTTTTTGGTGGTACAGAAGATTAATTAAGATTTTATATTGTGCCTACCTTTAAATCTAAGACATACAGTATACTTCTCTTTCTTCTTTATTTGCTCACTGTTAAGAATCATCATCAAGGGCAATATAATATTGTGTTTTTGATGGACTGAAGTAAAAAATTAATATATTAAAATAGAGGATAAAGGAATATTAGAATTTCTCAGTAGGATTTCTTTGTTTGAAAGAACATGTGGAAGATTCAATGTTTTCATTCACCATTTTGAATTCTGATTATTTTTTTTCTGTTGACCTGAGTGGACCAGCATCTTTCCACTTCTCTTTGGGCTTATATTCCTTTTTAGCTGTAATTGCATTGAGTCACTGATTGCATTGAGCTATTGCTAATTAGTCCTAAACAATGTTATTGTCCTATTATTCTTTGTAACAGCAGGAGTATCACAAGAGGTGAATTACTAAAGTATTTGACTATATATTATAAATTCCAACTTCATTTGGCAAATATGACATTAGTCTTAACTACTAAAAACAAAAAAAAGTGAGAGAAGTTTTATTTAACTGGTGTTTGAGCCAGTTGGTATATATTAAATTTTCTACTTTTGTGATCTTTACTGACAGTTGATTTTTCCCACAGAAAATTTTATAGGTAACTTGAATTATTTTTAAATATTCCTATACATCCTATACATTCCTATACATTCCTATACACAGAGACTGAATTAAGAATTTGCATTTTTAGTTTCTGTCAATAAGCTTTTCTGCTGCCCCAAATTTTATTAAAATACACGATATTTGGGGAGAAGAATTACAGTGATGCAGTAGTATCCAATTATATTTTAATTTCTTATACTCTTCTCCCCTGTAGGCATTAAAGAGTACAAATGTTTGAAAATGAAGTGCTTCTGTCTCATATACAATCACTGGACACATTACATTTTTGTCAGTTAGGCAATCAGTCAATCATAATTTACTCTTTGCTTGGCATATTTGGAGGCACTGTCCCAGGAGCATATTAAGATTCTATCTGCAGGATGTTTTCCTTCTATTAGATCGGAGGATATGTAAGTAAGAAATAGGTCACCATTATCCTCATTTTGGCTCTATTGAGGTAGTTTCTAAACTGATATCTCTACTTTCATTCTTGCCCTATTATCACCAGTTTTCCTCACAGCAACTGGAATGATCTTTATAAACTTAAATTGGGTCTCATGCCACTACTTTCTCTTAAAATTCTCCCGTATCTTACCATCATACTCAGAATAAAATCCAATTTTTTTTACTGTTTTCAACAAGACCCTAAATGATCTGATCTCTACCTGTTTCCCCTACCACTCTCTGCCATCAGATCTCTAATCTTTCCCCCACCACTCTCTGTGCTCATTCTGCTTTGGCCTTACTAGCTCCCTCACCCAATCCATTACTGCCTCAGGGCCTTTGGACTTACATGCCCGCTGCCTGAGTTGCTTTTCTCTTAGCTAGTCCCATGTAACATTTCCTCAGGTCATTCAACCCTGTGCTATATTATCTCCATAGAGAAGTCTTCCTTGACCATCCCTTTTCCAAGATAGTCTTCTCTACTTCCTACCTACTACCTCCACTTTCTGTCCTCTACCCTTCACACTCTATATAGTTGTTACTTTATTTTTCCTTGTAAAACCTATTATCAGCTGATATTTACTATATTTATATATATTTGTTCATGCGTGTATTTGTATACACACATATATGTATATATACATATACACATGTACATACATATATACTTTTCATTTGTATGTTGTCTGTCTTCTCTAGAAGATGATGGTAGGGAATATTGTCTGTTGCTATATCCCCAGTGCTCAGAATAGTGTTAAATATTAAAGTAAACATTGGTTTAATGAATGAATCAATTTATCCACATAGGAAAACCATTCCACAATAATGTGCAATACATATTTGACAAAGGGAAAGAAATTTCGTTTGAGGACTTTTCATAGAAAAGTTGTATTTCAGCTGAAACTTGAAGAATAGATCAGATTTGGGAAGGCATAAAGGAGAGGAAAGATCATTCTGTATGATGAGAAAAGTGACATGGACAAAGGCTTAGAAGCTATTGAAAGAAAAAGGAGAAAGATTATGGTAAAGGTTAGTAGGGAAAGAGGCTTGAGGGGTATGTTAAGAACATTTTGTGGAGGGACAGCCTAGGCTAGGGAGTTTGGACCTTCCCTTCTTTAACAGGAACATTTCTTGATGGTGTCTAAGTTCTTTAATATGAAGACACTATTAGATAAAAGTAAGAAAAATAAAGAAAATTGCTTTTTAAAAATCAGCACGTTAGCTTATCCTTGTAATCATTGTCAGTGTTGACTTTTTTTTTCACTGAGTTGGGGTAGCAAGTGTAGGAGTGTGTGTGCTTGTGTGTGTGATGTGCATGCTGGGGGGGCAGATGTTGCAAGTCATGCTCCAAAATGACATTACAGTGCACGTCATTAGCTTTTTGCTCTAAAGAGACTGGAGTATGATAAAGATTGAAAGTCTGAAGGCTACTTGCCTTGTGATTGTCATTGTTTATGCCTTTCCTCAGTATCCGCTTTTTATAAAGATCACCTCACGTTACTTCCTTGACTCCAAATCATGTGTGCGTGCATGATCGCTTGCTGACACTTTCAAGGAGGGCACCTTGCCGTGGCTGAGGTCCAGCTGTCAATAGCTTAGGCATACTATTTGTGTTCTGTTCAGAGTTCCCACAGTATGTTTCTCAGGCCTCTTTGCTTATGATGGAACTGCTTCTCCTTCCCATGGTAACTGATGCTCAGATGTTTTTCTGTCATTCATTTAATATTCCATAATAAGTTCACTGTGATATAACAAAAATTGTGTGTTATTATTTTGGAAAATTGTATTCCTGACTCTTCTGGTGAGAACATCTTATTATTTCTGTCAGAAAGGATTATAATTGATGATGATAAAATTATTAAAGAAGATTAGAGGCATCTCTAAATTTTACTGTAGAGAAATTTCCACAGATGTAATGTGAGTATTCAGTCATTAAAAAATATCTTGAAATAAATGAATAAAGTCAATTTTTGTATTTTCTTACCAACTAGTGGACTTCAAAGTTAGAGGATGGCATGGCCAAAAGAAAAGATGAAATATGTGTGCAGCAGATTTATATTCCTGTTGCCTTGATTTGAGGATTGTAAAGGGTGAAAGGACTTTGAATTGATTCGGCAGACTAAAAACTCATCAGAATTGTTGTAGTTTAGTTTTTAAATAACATAGAATAAAAGTTCTTTAATGCATTTATGTCACAAATATTTGTTGAGACGCTACTCTGTTCAAGGTCTTTTACGGAGCCCTGGGGAGATACAAAGTCCCTGCCTTTAAGTTGCTTATGCATAATTTTAACAAGACCTATAGTTTAAGATGTAAACCTGTATTTCTGGATGAGGAATTTAATAATTGAACTCTGGTCATTGCTAACAGAATAAGGTTGTATAAAATACTTCAGGGGTAAAAGCCAGATTGCCTTCATTACAGGTCAAAAGTTTATGAAAGGTTTATATCTGAATTTGGTTGGTACAAAGAAAGGAATGCCATATTCTTCACAAATGTTACCATGTATTTATACAAAATTTGAAAAAAAAATTTCATCTTGACAAAACACTTTGATCATTTTGTATTTAATGGGGTTTCCATTTAAGAACAACAATCATTAGTCTCTAATATGTTTCATACTTCTCTGGAAATAAGACAGGGTGGAACTAGAAACATTCATCTTCACTAGTCTTTGGAAATATCTAAAGTAATTGACTAGCTCAGTCTTCTGTGATGGCCTGGTGACCACTAACTGTGACTATTTGCATAATAGTCAACTCTTCACTTCTGTAGTGATAACTGTTTGTATCTGATTAAAATTAAGACTGTTTTAGTTCTCTTGACTTTTCCAGAAGTTGCAGAAATTGAGATTTGCTGTTCTGCTTTAACCAAACAAATGCACACATGGGGATAACAATATGCTGAGTTTATGCAGATTTTACAGCACGAATCTGAATAAAATACCCACTAATAGATCCTTAAGGAGTAATAAACACACATGAATTTTCCTTAGTTGCACTTTAAAGTGATTTTAACATACTACTAGACCTTAACAATAATATTTAATTGACAAGATTATGCATTTGTATGGATTGAAAAGGTGGTAGATATCTAATTCCAAATGAATCATAAATTTTACTTTTGCATAACATGTTTTATTAATTTCTTTATGGCCAGGATATTCTATTTCCCTCCTGGTGAGAGTTTCTTAAAACATAGTAAGATAATTTAAACACATTTAATTAACATTTATCATCCATTTTATAAAGTAACCTAACTTATGTCTTTTCAAATACTGTCAAAATTTTTCTGGGATATAGACCACAGAAAGACTATAGAATGATGTAATAACTAATGGAATTTTTGTTTTAATTTGCTTCTCTTTTTAAGCAAAACTTTCCTTTCTCTGTCGACCTTATTCCAAAGTAAGCTGACAAACTGAATGACTTATACAGTTTGTCAGTGAAAACAAACCTAGCACCACTACCTGACAAAACAAGGCTATGGGTGTCTCTAAGGCATCTTTATATTCCTAGTGTCTAGTGATATAGTAATATAGTGATATATAGATATACGGTGATAGGTACTCAATAAATAGCTGTTGAAGAGTTGAATTAAGGTAGGCACTGCTGCCTTCTCTTATGGGGTAACATGTTTCTCAGGAGTCTAAGAATTCATTGCGTATGTGTTGAGCTCTTCATTTCATGGAATAAGGGGACAAATAAGTAAGAGATGCTAGGAATTAAGATTATATTAGTGCTAAACCCATGTTCTTTTCTCTGAAAATTTCATATTAAACAGAACATGTACACATGAATGAGAGATAAAGTAATAACATTTGATTACTGATGATCCTGGTAGATTAATGAGATATTTGTCCATTTAAAAAAATGCAAATAGAGCAAATATATACAATATACTGAGAATATAAATAGAGGTGTTAACACAAAGGACAGGATTGACTCTTTCGCAGCTATTAACATTTCTCTCTGAGTATATACCTAAAGAAGATTTTTAAAACATGTACCATTGACCTGATAGAGTCATTGTGCTCTTACTCTCAAAGATCATTTCTCTCCTGTGTAATCAAGGAAGGGAGCTGGAAAGTGCTAGATTGTGAAGTGGATTTTAAATAGATATCTTAAAGAACCAACCTAGGAAACAAAATTGCTTTGTTTGCACGTTTTACTCTTGGTAGTGGGGTGGGGGCACAGTGAAGCTAGTGAGAAGATGTATTTTTTTCCATTTCTCATTTCTTCAATGAATATTTTAGATATTTTGTTAAGCATATTTAATAGTTTAAATTAGAAAAGAGATGTAAACTACTGGAGCTAATTTCTCTTTATTCCTTTAAATTAACTTTTTCTTGAAGTATAATATATATATATATACACAGAACAGTGTGTATATATAAATATAAAGTTAGCTCTTTATTAATGTTCTAACTAAAGCATATGACTTTGAAAAATCAAAGCCTGAGTTTTTAAGGATGCTTTTAAACCATAATATCTTGAGTTTTTCTACTTTTTCAGGGGTTTTCTTAGCTTTCCAGTATGAATTTTGAAGAGTGCTAGCAGTAGTAAGTAATATTCTGGGAAGATGTTGCTTTATGTAATGAATGTTAACAATGGTAACAATGTATTTTGTAAATTTATCCTGATGAGACCTGAGAAAGGAAAGGAGAGGGAGACAGCAGATAGGAGAAGGGAGAGGGGAGAGGAAAGAGAAGAGGAGAGAGAGAGAGAGAGAATGAATATCCTGCCAATAACAGATACCAAACAAACAGAAACAACACAGGATCCTCTTCTGGATGCAGTTACATTACTTGTACAATGTGTATCAATTGGATGAGGGTGGAAAACATTTGGCAAGATGGGCCTCCTCTCAAATTCTCTAGAAAATATGTGTCCTAAGTTTGCTCCTGATGAAATCAGAGTTTGAATATTTTCCTGTTGGAGCTAGGTTCTCTAGAAGCAGAATTTGATATACTCCATTAGCTTTAGCAGCCAAAGACTTGCTAAATAAGACAAAGGAAAAGGAAACAAAGTTATATCAAGATGTATTTAAAAGGTATTCTTAAGTTCTCTTCTGTAGTGAGAACTATTCAAGCTTAATACCTTTCCCAGATGTATTTACAATAGTATCCTATGGAAATTGGTGGTCAGAAGACCAGCTCTTAGGTCCTAGGTGGTTGGTACTCAACCATTGATCAGTTAATACAAAATACCCACTGTGTTCTTAGTCCTGTGATAAGTGTGATAGAACGTACAGAAATATAAATGTCACAGGCCATTCAGGACACTCAATTTACTTGCCAAGAGATGATTAGTAAATTGAAGCAATTAGCGAATAGCCAGGTAGGCTATGTAATTTATGGCTCCTTTGTGTACTTCAGACTATGGCCAACCAAGAGAAGTTCAATATGTTGACTACTGAATTATGCTTTCTAAGGAAGGGCAAAGCAGAGTCTTAACATTCTAGAAAGATTTTAACAAAAAAAGTTTAAAACTAAAAGGGTTTCTGTTAAGACGTGAATTTATTCTATCAAATGAGACTTTTTCTCTCCTAACTCTCCAGAATTAACTGAGGTCCACATACTATGATTTGACATGCACTTTTTGCAGTAAGAAGACATCTCCCTGACCTTGAAGGCTTTTCATGTGAGATTTCTGGGGCCTTTATTTCTTTTGCTATGGATGCTGCAGCTTTTACAGTGGTAACACTATGCAAATGAGCCATTTTTTCTTTGCAATAAAAAATATGGCCATTAAGAAAATTGACCCCCTTTCTCTGTTTCTGTCTGCATCCTATCTCTCTGTCTCTCTTTCTTGATCTCTGTATTTTCTCTCTCTCTCTTTCCCTTCTCCCTCTGTCATGATATAAACATATTGGAAACATTCCTTTTGACAGTTTAAAGAAGTCTTTCTTCAATTAAATCACATAAGGGATGATTTTCTAGAAATAAAACATTTAAAATATCCTCACTTGTTCACTGTCTTTAACTCAGTAATAGGTACTAATATGCACAAGATTTTCAATATGACTACTTACTGCCCATCACTACAAAAAAGTTAAATAATCTTTATGAAAGAGAAAATGAGCCCCTCTGAGTGTCACTCTGTTTGCATATTAGCATGTAGCCAGGTCTCTGCCAAGTTGCTTTCTGACTGACTGCTACAGATGCTCTTTCTCAAGTATTCTGAGTCATATCTTTACTGCAAGTCTTCGGGGACAAACAATAGCACCTGTTCCTCACAAGATATCGGGCCAGTTAGCCCATTCATGTATCTTTAATGAAGCTCTGGGGCAGATGGCAAAAAACGACATCATCAACAACTTAGCACAGAGAAAACAAAGGGGATAAGTGTTGATGCAACAGTGCTGTTTTACGAATTGGAAGAGACAGAACCTAAGTGTTTCGTACGCATCTGCTGCTGTCTTGATTCTCTGAAAGACGTGAGGAACACCCTAGCAATTAAAATTTCTGGGCATGTAGCCTATTTGATCAAGAATGTGTTCCCTACCCTCTCCAAGTGGGAAACAATTTGGTCATGGATTGTAGAAGTTTGGAATTAATGGACAGTTGTGCTTTGGGGTACATAGTTTATCCTTTTCTTGATGCATTAAGCTTTACCCATGATGGGGTTTCTAGTTTCTTGTTAATCATTCAAGTTACATACCCAGCCAGATAGTGCTGTTTACTAAGCTATAAAAATAATGCAGTTGTTATGTTTAGAGATATATTTTAGCCACATCAAGCTTTATTCTTTGTACTAACAAAATCAATTTTACTTCCTTATCTATAGGATAATTAAAGAATTTTGAATTTGAGCTTAGGAAAAATTATACTTTCCAGAAAAAAGATACTATTTGAAATTTTGATAACTTCTTGGAAAAGACATGTGGAGACTGGTCACTATTTGATGCAGTGAGGGGAATTCTATTATTTTTTATTCTTTAGTAAATATTTTTGGCGGTTGCTGTTTCTCATGTGACTGCCTTTCCTGGCATGCCACCAAATAGGAAAATAGGATGATGAGAAGGAAGAGGAAAAAGCAGGATTACATTCTTCAGAGCAGGGTGGGTCTTTTCTGTATCTTCAAAATTCTTTATCTGGCCTAAGCACTGGCACTCACTACAATGACCTTAATTCAAAACTTCCGTAAGAGGAAAATATTTTGGATGCTTATGTGATTCTTGTTTGGCTACCAAGCCCTCTTTCCTTTTTTTTTTTTTTTTTTTCCTTTACCTTGCTCTTGCTTTCCATTTGTGTCCCATATTTAACCAATAATCTTTTAGTAAGTACAATAAATGGAAAGCTATGTGGGGGGGGGATTTGTTGCTTTAATATAAACTTTCTACTTATATCACTTGCATTGGGTTATACTGGTGAGAGTTTTATAGAAGATGGTAGTTGGAAGTATTCAGTGACCCTCATTACCCTTGCTAATTTTAAAGTCATAATTCTTTTAACACACCAGGGGAATCTGAATAAGATTGTTGGATTGAATCAGTGTCTGTACCCTGGTTGTGATATTGTACTCTTACAAGATGTTACCATTGGAGGAAACTGGGTTAAGGCTGCATATGATCTCTGTAGTGTTTATTATTAATATAACTGCATGTAAATCTCAATTATATTTATAAAACTGTCAGTGAAATCATTGTTACTGCAAAGACTTGTATTCCCTATGTCATTTAGATCTGTTTTACAAAAGATGATTTCATGCTTCGTATGATATGGTACTTAAAAATGCAAACTTTGACCCTGACATATCTGGACTCGAATCCTGGCTCCACCACTTTTTAACTGACGATATTACTTAACCTCTCATAGCTTTGTCTTTCTCATTAAATGAATATGAATAATAATAGTAAGTACCTTTTAGGGTTTTGAGGATTAAATGAGATAGGACATTTAATTCACTTTTCTAGTGCTTGACATATAGAAAACACTAAAAAATATTAGCTACTGTGGTTATTATTATTGTCATCATCATTGTCATCACTATTATTACTTATGTAATTAGAGCTAAAAGAGAAACTTTTCATCATCTTCTCTCAGTTGAGATTCTATAACTAGCTACTGGATATTCTGACTTCTCTTTAATAAAGAGCACTTTGAATTTTCACATCATCATTTTACTTAAAATAAGTTAAGGACAATTTTATCATTTGAAACTAAATGATCATTGTTAATGAATATATTGTAATAAAATACTGGAATTAATGATAGTAGATATTCAGATCAAGTGCATTCTGGGTAAAGATAAGAGAAAGGAAGGAAGAACTTGATATAAAATTGAACAACATTCATAGAAACCAAACTCCAACAACATACCTCTGAAACACAAAATTATTTTCAGCTGGAGACCTTCAGGTTTTCTCTGCTTAAACAGTATGTGAAAGTGATTTCTCCCTTTTGTATTACTGAAGTCCATCTGGTGTAGTGGAAAAAGCACTGCACAGGGTGATAAGCAGTTCTGGACTCTAGATCCAGCTCTGTCACAGGCTTTGTAACCTTAGGCTCGTATCTTTTACCTTCTCTAGCCACCTGTTTCCCTATGTGTAAATTCTGAGCGTTGGGTTAGATTAGTGATTCTCAAAGCATGGTCCTTGGACCAGCAGCACCAACTTCACCTGGGAACTTGTTAGAAATGTACACTCCCAGGCCCCCACCTCAGATTTACTGTTTCAAAGACTCCGAGGGTGGGGCCAAGCAATCTGTGTTTTAACAAGTCCTTTGGATGTTCTGATGCCTACTGAAGTTTGAGAATTATTGCTCTAGATTAAGCTTTAGTCTAAAATGTAAATTGCTGTACCCGATCCCAAAGTTTCTGATTCGGTAGGTATGGGGTGGAATCCAAGAATTTGCTTCTTTAAAAAGTTCCCAGATGTTGTGATGCTGCTGCTCAGGTGCCGCATTTGAGAACTACTAGGGTAGATTATCTCTAAGCTCTATTTCAACTCTATGTTTCTATCATTACTCTTGCTTTCACAATGTCTTCTGTCCTCCTGATTTACTTTGTCTCTCAACTTACTGAAACAGCCTCTCGGCTAATGGTTAGCATTTAAAGCTTCTAACATATCTTACCTCGTAGAGTGTGATGGACAGAAAGAAACTTCCCTAAATTCTTACAACTTATGTTAATATAAAACACCTACATCTCTTTGGCATTAAAAATGACCCTAAACAGTTTGGTTAGTTATCTCATGCACATGGACAGTTACGGAAGAGATAACTTCAGACACTGTGATTAAAGAATGAAGATCTGGTTCCTCATTGCAATTGACCTCCTCATGTTCTCAAAATCTGAAGAGCTTGGGTGGCCAATGTAAAAACAAAATTATGTTTTCATTCAAAGATGATGTTTAATGAATAACACTAAAGACCTCAAATTACATTTTCAAATGATCCTTGTAATCGCACCTCTTCTCTTTCATGGTCTTCTAGATACTTGGGATGGGTTGATGCTCTGTGAGGGATGTTGTCTGCTAAGAACACGACAAGCCTCTGCCGGCCAAACTGAATTATTTAATTGGCTCATGTTTTCTTTCTTAAAGTAGAGTTATGGGTAAGATTAATTACTTCTTGTTTTATCAGTAATTTGATAATTTTCTGGTCCTTAGTATGTAAACTATATAAGAAAAGAGCAAAGATCTAACATATAGTATGACATTACACTACTATTATGTCAGGCACTGTGCCACAAGCTTTACTTTTATTGTCTATTATTAAATAACCATGTAAGGTAGTATAATTAGTTTCAGTTTTAACATGAGGAAATAGACTCAGAAAGGTTAAGTAACTGTACAAGATCACGCAGCCAAGAAAATAACAGTATATAGATTTGAGCTCAGATTTGTTTGCCAACAAAGCCTTTGTAGGCACCTGGTAAGTTTTCAATACATGCAAGTTGAATGAATGAATTAAAGGAATGGTTATAATCATACTGTCTTATTAATGTTGACTTTTAAACAATCATAGAATTATAAAGTTGGAAAGACTCTAAAGATTATTATCTAATCAAGTTTTTAGTTATGTATCTACTTTAAAACATCTCTAACATGTGGAGGTATACAGCCTTTTCTTGACTATCTCTAGGGAAAGGGAATACATACTACCTCTTTAATCAGAGTGATTGTGGAATAACTTATTAGAAAATTCTTCTTTGCATTAAACTTCCCTAAATTTTTTTCTTTTTGAGCTTAGTTCTGTCCTCTGTAACCACTCAGTCTTAATTAATCTTTCTTCCATATATCACTTTCAAATATTTGAAGATAACCTTATATCTTTTCTCTCCCGAGCTAGATATTCTGATTTCTTCAACTACTTCTCAAGATCCCTCACAGATAATAGCAACATAATAAATGTTTGTTAAATGAAAAAAAAGAATAAATAAATGTGACACTCAGATTTCCTCCTTCACTTTCTGGTCCCCTTCTTTAGAGTGTGAGCCATCTGTGCTGTGTTCTAGGTGCTGGGGCCATATTTCTAGAGGAAAATGAAATGATTTTCTTTGATGTGCTCTTGTAGTGAACAATTGTCACCCACAAAAAATACCGTGTTTTAATTTTCTGGCATAGAACAGTACCACGTCTCTGACATTTCAGGTTTGCATCAGGTCACAACAGCTGGCGTTGAGCAGCAAACGCAGTGCTTTTCTTCAGGGTCAAAGGCAAGACCTGGACACTAGGGGATCAGCTCCAATTTAAGCAGGCTAAGTTTATACTCTAATGTTCAAAACTTGGGCTTACCTCAGCTAAAATGGAAGAAATAGCTGCTCAAAGCTAGTTTCTTTCACGCCCCACTGGCAAGGTAGTAATTGCACAAAGACCTTTTTATTATAAGTTGATTTTCCTGAGAAACGAATTCAGAAAAATACTGTAAAGTGTTTATTTTTTGCTTGCCCTTTATTAACCCACATCTTAGGGCTTTCCCTAGAGAAAATCTGTTGGTAAATGAAACCTCTTAGACCCACACAGAAGCATTTTTGCACTGTATCCCTGGCTATGGAGGGAACAGGGACAGGACAAGGCAAGTTGGTGCTATTTAAACGGGGTCATTAGCCAGTACATGGAATTTTGCCTAAAGAGAATATTTAGGAATTTAAACAGGGGAAGGGTTTGGGTTTGGTAGAATTACTGGCAAAGGTTTGTATCTTAAATAGGATATAATACAACTCTTTTATACTGGTAAAAAGGTTGAAGACCCTGTTTGAACTTAAAGATCCTTTCTTTTGGAGCATCTTATGTTGATCTTTAAATAAGAAAAGTCCTATATTCAACCTATAAAACTGTGCCCTGAAAGCCAGGACAAAACCTTCCTGTCATGCTATTCTAGAATCAGGAAAGCATGCATAAAGAAGGGAGCTAGGAAATTAAAATGTAATTTTCACAAGCATCATTCTGTCATGGCTCTTACTTTCTTCATATGGAATACAAATACTGATATAGAGTAAAGATTTTTCTATTTTGCATTTTTGTGCTCTTTGATACATTTATTGAGGTCAAATGAAATTTGATATAGTAGGATTTATTATGAAATGCTCTCTGAATACAACTCCATAATTACTGAGCTACATGGTAGTGCATAAAGCTGTAAAACTGCTTAGCCAGACAAGCAATTTATATGTTACATCAAGGTGTGTATGGCAAAGAATATTAGTTTAATTGGGAGCCAAGATGTAGTAGCCTTAAATCTGAAGAGCTATATGTTTAACATAATACAGTGAGGCTTTGAAATAAGATACCTAAACTGGGGAGATACAGCTTTTAGAATATATAACAATTAGACATTATTTTCTGTCTAAGGATATTAAATACTATTTTAAAAATAAAGCACAGAATGCAAAGCAGGTGAAAGGGCAAAACCTCTCAACATTGTACAGTGTAAGAAAAGAGGCAAACTCATTTCTTCTAGTTCTTTGTTTGAAAGAAAGAAAATGAAAGGGAAAAAGTCAAGAGAAAATAAACCAGTTAACTACAGTTTGGTGGAAGCAGGGATGAAGCAAATTCACAATGAAATTATGTCCTTGGTATGCTAATGGCATCTAATAAAAGTGAGTTGGTGGATTTTGCCTGAATTTTCTCAGATTGCAGATTTGGAATGAGGTTAGAGGTGAGTGGCTGTGTGGGTACCAGCACACCACCAGGAGTGAAAAACAAATACTTCTTGGCATACATTTGCTCTCTGTCTGATCATAGGCTCTCTTCTGTTTAGCAGGTTCAGGGTCACATGCCTCCGCTCATGATCCCAATTTTTCCACATGACCAGCGGACCCTGGCAGCAGCTGCTGCTGCCCAACAGGGATTCCTCTTCCCCCCTGGAATAACATACAAACCAGGTAAGTAGAGAGGGATTTACATTCTTTTAGAAATGCTCATATCCACATGTTTTGCTTAGTATTCACAATAAACACAGGAACATACAAGGGAACCATGAATAAAAAGATCATAAAAGCTTATTTTAAAGTATTAATAAAATTAGAATTGTGAAGAACTGGCATTGTAATAAACTAATTGATTGCTAAAAACTTTTACATTCTCTTCTTCCACTTGAGTTTGTTCTGAATTCACAGATGAAATATTGCTTTCCCTGGGGACTACAACATTTTTGTCAGCTCTTTCTCATACCTTTACTGTGAATAATTGTTTTTGGTTAAATATCCTTTCTCCTTCCTGAGAGCTTTTATACTCTGGGAAAGTGATCACATATAGTAAAAAATGTTGTTATTGTGTGTTGTGAGATTTTTCTTGGAAAAAGTTAAAACTTGGCTGATTTAATTAGCTTACTGCTAATAGGTAAAATTCTTTTTGATTTTAGTCCAAATAATGAAGCATTCAGTAATATTTTTTCATTCATCTTTGAACCTCAAAAAACAGGTCATGTAACCTTGCAGTAAAATATGTTTTGAGATGATTTTGCAAATGTTATGATTTTTCTTTATTCCTCTGAGTTTACTGGACTCCTGGGGAATTCAATTAGGGGCATAATGGTTTGAAGCTTCTTTCAGAGCCTCCTTGTAAACAGGGCTTTAAATGTTTAAAGATATGTTGCCAAAGGAATCCAATGTAAGAAGATAGTCAAGTAAATAAAAGTCAACCTTAATTTCATTTGTGCATTCTTTGTAAGTGACCTCAGCTCAGAAGTAGTGACCTTGTTCTACTCATTAATAATTTCTGTGTCAAGTTCTTTTTAACATATTAACCTGATTATATTAACCATCAAATCTGAGTACAACAAATCTGAGTGCAGCAGTTTCTTTGTGTATGTGGTTTATAAAGTGAACAAAGGCATTTTAATATGCTTAAAGCAATAATAAAATATAAATCACTTTACAAAAATTCTGAGTAAAGAAGATTACTAAATAGCATAAAAACAAACCTGGTACGTTTTAACATCTATTTTAATTGCTTGTTGCCATTGATTACTCTTTTGCATTTGGTAGAGAACTCCCTTTCTTGTAAGAAAAGATAGGATGTCTGTAGCAAAACTCAAATGATTCAAGAAGTAGAGATATTAAGGGATTGGCTAACTTAAGGACTGACTGACAATTCTTCAGATATAAATGAGTCAAACAAGTATTACCAAAAGGTTTTTGGATACCTGATTGAAACATAATTGTGCCATTCAAATTGTTAAAAATTTATTTTTCTAGAGCGGAATTTTTACAGCAAGTTATACCTCCTATGAAATTGGCATCTATATTAAGAACAATAGTATATTTTGTCAGAGAATGTTTTTGTTAGTGTTGTGGTTCAGTCCTTTTCTGATCTCTGTAAATCGTTCTGAATTATTTCTTCATCTTGACTTCCTTTGGAACATTGATGTAAACTAAATTTACGGTTCTCTTTTGAATTCGAGTTGCCACTCCTGTACCAGTCCTAAAAACATTTTAAATGAACTATATATGGAAACTCTCTATTTGATTAAAGTTAAAATTTTCCACATTTCAAGATCAGGTATGAGCCTTATTTTCTGTTAGACATAGCCATCTTGTAACTATGTTACTTACCTAATTTTCTTAAAATAATTGAGTTTTTCATGGGGGAAAATATTGTTATATAGACTATGAACTTAGACCATTTTTTAGAAGTCTCAAACAGCATCAATGAGATTGTAACATGTACCTAAGAAAAATATAGAGACTGAGACAATATTGTGCAGGAGTTAGTTACTTCCATTAAACAAAGTGCAGCTTAGAATAGTGTCCTGGAGTAGCAAAGCTGTATTTGATTATGTGGGCCAAACCCTCTTGAGTAAGGCAGGACAATAGGTTTGGAGATGTAGGAAGATTTTTAATCACAAGCAAGGCTGGTACAAAGGTGTTTATTTTCTAGTGACTCCTAACTATGTCAGAGAATTTCATTAATCAGAATTTTAAATCCTTTAATATTTTGGCTAATCTAGGCTTTATTATATAAAAAATTATGTTTCAAATGGATTAAAATTATATGTTGTTATGCAATTAGTAGAGAAATTACATGCCCAGAGGACTTAATCTACCTAGTGTTTTTGTCATTCTCACGCATTAGGGAAGAAGACTGCTATTGGAGTGGAGTCTGCACAAGCAAAACTTTTTTGCCCCAAACTGAGCTATAGTAACTTCATTTGAGATATACGTGAGACAATGACTACATTTTTAGAAGAGGGTAACTTTGTCACATGTAAAAGCCTTGAAATGGTGATATAATTTATGTTCTGGTCACTTAAGCAAGAGAATGAACAAGAGCTACCTTGATCTTAATAAATTAAAAAATAAATTGCTCTATTCTTTTCCCTTTCTACTTTTCCATAACCTAAAATAATTCCATAGTGTTTGTGCCTCCAGCTGATTGAATAATTGTCTTGATTTCCAGAGAGCAAGGACCGCCTTGGGGTGACATCCACTGTTTGTTAAAGTCGGCTGTTTCTGAACCCGTATTAGGACAGGGTAAACAAATGTATTTATGGGCCTTCACTCCCCACCAGGTGTTTGACCCATAGCTTTGGGCATTTCAGGGTCCCAGCATGTAGTAAACACCAAGCAAGCTCTGCCATCTTGGTGGGATGCTGAAGAGGCATGTTGTCTGTCCACAGGGATTGCACAGATCCAGGGAAGTATCCTTCAGATTGATCTTTCTAGAAATAGCTTTATTGAGCCTTAAGCCCTATTTTTTTTCCATTCTTTTACCAGTTCTATAATTAGAGACATCTCTCTAGAAAGATGCCAAATTGTATATCAGATCAAGATCAGCTTGCGTGAAAAATAAAACCAATTAATATCCTCCTTCGTGCTCTGGGGATGATGCAGCTGACCCATTACTTTGTGTAGTTGGGATTTTTAAAATGCTTGCTGCTGAGCAGCACCCTTGAAGGTTTCCTGGGAGATCCTCAGAGGCAGATGTCTGCCTGCTCCTGGATCCTCCATTAATTTACTAGTTATAATACAATAATAGCTAAAGCTTACTGAATGATTTCTGTGCCAAATACTGTGCTAAATATTTCACATGGATTATTTTATTTCATTCCTACTTGAACATGTCATTTAACCTCACTGAACCTCACTTTTTTGTTATCTAAAAAATGCGTCATGGTTTATCCACTACTCAATGTGGGTATGAAAATCAAGTTTGGTAAAACATATGAAAGTTCTTTGAGAATTATAAAGCATTAGGGTTGGGGGTAAAGAATGACCATGAATCTGAGTAAATTTAACTAGCCCATTAAATTATATCCTTACCCTTTAGAAATGTGGTCCTAAAGTTGAGCATTAGACTGAGTATCCCTCTGCTCAATGACCAAAAGCAATTTTACAAGTATACCTAATGCTTCTTTTTTTATTGCAGTAAAATATATATAACATAATATTATTTTAACTATTTGTAATTATACAACTCAGTGACATTAATATATTTTTAGTATCATATAAACAACACCATTATCTATATGAAAAGTTTTTTCATCATCTTCAGCAAAAACTCTGTAGCCATTAAATAATTACTCTTTCTATCCTGTAGCCTCTGGTAACCTCTATTGTACTATCTTTTTCTATGAATTTACCTATTGTAGGTACTTCATATAAATGGAATCATACAACATTCATCCTTCTGTGTCTGGCTTACTTCAGTTAGTATGATGTTTTTAAGGTCCGTAGATATTATAGCATATATCAAAATTTAATTACTTTTTATGGCAAAATAATATTCCATTGTGTGTGTGTGTGTGTGTGTGTGTGTGTGTGTCTGTGTGTATGCACCATATTTTGTTTATTTGTTTATCTGTTGATGGAAACTTAGGTTGTTTCTACTTTTTGGCTATTGTGAATAATACTTTAATGAAAATTAATGTACAAATGTCTGTTTGAGTCCCTGCTTTCAATTCTTTTGGATATGTGCCTAGGAGTTGAAGTGATGGGTCATATGGTAGTTGTATGTTTAACCTTTTGAAAAACTACCAAACTGGTTTTCACAGCAGCTATACTATTTCTTTCCCCACCAGCAATGTAAGAGGTTTGCAGTGTCTCCATGTCCTCCCCAACATTTGTTATTTTCCATTAAAAAAATATTATATTCAACCTAGTAGATGTGAAGTGGTATCTCATTGTGGTTTTGATTTGCATTTCCCTAATGATTTATGATGTTGAACATCTTTTCATGTGCTTATTGGTCATTGTATATGTTCTTTGGAGAAATATCTATTTAAGTATTTGCTGATTTTTGAATTGGGTTATTTGGTTTTCTTCATTGTTGAATTTCAGTTTTTTACATATTATAGATTTTAATACCTTTTCAGGTATATGATTTGCAAATATTTTCTCCCATTCTTCATGTTGTCTTTTAGCTTTCTTGATAGTATCTTTTAATTCACGAAAGTTCTTAATTTTGATGAAGTCAGTTTATCAATTTTTTTCTTTTTTTGCCTGTGCTTTTATTGTCATATCAAAGAAATAATTGCCAAATCCAATGTTGTAATGATTTGTCCTTATATTTTCTTCTGGGTGGCTTATAGTTTTAGCTCCTAAGTTTTATGTCTTTGATATATTTCAGTTAACTTTTATATATAGTGTAAGGTAAAACCTTATACAAAATTTTTAAAAAATGAATATCCATATCTTTTGCATGTTGATATCCAGTTTTCCCAGCACCATTTGTTGATAAGACTATGCTTTTCCCATTGAATGGTTTTTGCATCCTTGTTGAAAATCAATTGACCATATATATAAAGGTTTATTTGGGGGCTGTCTATTCTATTTTGTTAATCTGTATATCTGTCCTTATGCCAGTACTACCTTGTTTTAATTGCTATAATTTCATAATAAATTTTTAAGTGGGGAAGTGTAAGTCTTCCAACTTTATTCTTCGTTTTCAACACTCTTTTTAGCTATTTGGGCCCTTTGTAATTCCATATCAATTTGAGAATTGGCTTTTCCATTTCTGTAAAATAGGTTGTTGAAATTTTGATAGAGATTGCATTAAATCTGTAGATTGCTTTGGGTAGTATTGACATCTTAACATGTTAAGTCTTTCTATCCATGAGCATTTCCATTTATTCTTGTCATCTTTAATTTTTTTCAGCAATATTTTACAGTTCTTAGTGTATATGTCTTTTACCTCCTTGGTTAGATTTATTCCTAAGTGTTTGATTCTTTTATATACTTTGTAGATAAAATTGTTTTTTAAATTTTCTTTTGGGTTGTTTATTGCTGGTTTTTATAAACACAACTGATGTGTGTGTGTGTGTGTGTGTGTGTGTGTGTGTGTGTGTGGTTAATCTTATACCCTATGACTCTGCTGAATTTGTTTATTAGCTCTAGGAGCTTTCTCATGGATTCTTTGAGATTGTCTACATATAAGATTGTGTTATCTGCAAATAGAAATAGTTTTACCTCTCCCTTACCAACTTGGATACCTTTTATTTCTTTTTCTTGCCTAATAGCACTGGCTAGAACTTCCAGTACAATGTTGAATAGCAGCAGTGAAAGTGGGTATCATTGTCTTTTTCGTGATCTTAGGGGGAAAGCTTCCAGTCTTTCACCATTGACCATTATGTTCATTGTGGGTTTTTCATAAATACCTTTCATCATGATGAGGAATTTTTTCTCTATTCATAGTTTTCTGAGAAGTTTTTATCATGGTAGGATATTGGAATTTTGTCAAATGTCTTTTCTGTATCAACTGAGATGATTTGTGTTTTTTTTCCCGTTTGTTCTAGTAACATAATGCATTACATTGATTTGATTATGTTGAGCCACCCTTGCATTCCTGGGATAAATCCCATTTTGCCATGGTGAATAATCCTTTTAATACACCATTGGTTTTGATTTGCTAATATTGTGTTGAATATTTTTGCATTTATATTCATAAAGGATGTTGGTCTATAATTTTCTTTTCCTGTAATGTTTTTATCTGGTTTGGTATCAAGGTAAGGTTGGCCTCTTAGAATGAGTTATAACAGAAGTCTTTCCTCTTCTTCAGTTTTATAAGAATTCAAAAAGGTTTGGTGTTAAGTCTTCTTAAAATGTTTGGCTGAATTCATTGGTGAAACTATCTATTCTAGGGATTTTCTTTGTTGGGAGATTTCTGATTATTGATTCAATCTCTTTACTTGTTATAGGTCTGTTGAGATTTTTTTATTTCTTCTTCGATCAGTTAGATAATTTGTATTTTTCAAGGAATTTGTCCATTTCTTCTAGGTTGTCTAATTGGTTGTTGTACAGCTATTACAACTGTACAGTTATACAATGCTTCTTTTTAATTCCATTGTTTTAGTTATAGTTAGCATTTATTGAGCACCATTTATTTTCCAAGATACTTCCCCCATGTGTGTGTGTGTAACCTCATCTAAGTTTCATAACAACTTTTGTGTAAAAGTGATAGTAAGTGGTATTATCTCTTAGTTCATTGAAAGGAAATAAAAATCTAATATTCAAAAAGGTTAATTAACTTTTCCAAGAATTTCACGTCTAAAAATAGTGGAGAGAGAATTCAGACTGAAGTTTTCTTATTTGGTATTTTATACTCCTGGGGACATGATCTAAGTGTGTGTGATCTTAAGAAAATCTGTTTTTTTTGTTGTGAATAAAATATAATTTATATGTATGGGGTTATCCAAATGACATCTTGTGACACCATCCATTTTCATCTCTTCCAGAATATTTCAAAGCATAGGTGTGTAACCACTATTGGAATACTTTATTAATTAAATGTATCTATTTGGATTCTGAAGTTCTTCAAATTAGTACCCTCATTTTTATTTTATTTTATTTTGACACAGAGTTTCACTCTGTTGCCTGGGGTAGAGTGCTGTGGCATCAGCCTAGCTCACAGCAACCTCAAACTCATCGGCTCAAGCAATCCTTTTGCCTCAGCCTCCTGAGTAGCTGGGACTACAAGCATGCGCCACCATGCCTGGCTAATTTTTTCTTATATTTTCAGTTGTCTGGCTAATTTCTTTCTATTTTTAGTAGAGACAGGGTCTGGCTCTTGCTCAGGCTGGTCTCAAACTCCTGATCTCTAGTGATCCTTCTGCTTTGGCCTCCCAGAGTGCTAGGATTACAGGCGTGAGCCACCATGCCCAGCCTAGTACCCTCATTTTTAAATGAGAATGTTGAGGTCTAAGAAGAAAATGTGTTCATCTGTGTAAACTAACCTTGTTTTATAAAGGTCCAGAATTATTTTAACTGTGTTCTCCTTCATATATGGAGGCTATATCATTGGTGAGCCATCGTGAAGGCATGAACTTTGATGGTTTTTTGAGTTGATTTCTTGTAATGGGGATGGATTTACATTGGTTCATTCACACTCACTTATTCAACTGCCATTGTGAAAAATTCCATAGATTTTCAAGTGATTGGTCAAGGGTCTGGATATAGCTGTTAAATAAGTAAAGAAATTAAGATTGATCCTTGATTCTTAGATTCCTTAATGGTATGCAAAACAATATAGATAATCTCAGAAAAAATCCTGGAAAAAATCTTTTCATCATTGATCTATTCTTTGATTAATAGAGAATGAGAAATTTAGCAGGAGAAATAAGAACATGATGATCTCTGCAATATATATTGTGATTCTTGCTAATTTTTTGTCCATTTGTCCTCAGAACAAATTAAAGCTTTTGTTTTATTTTTAGGGTTGTAAATGTATTATCTATTACCTGCTAATGTTTGCTGCAGTCTGATGTCACATGAAGATAAATTCATATTTATGGCATACCCTCACAATATAGGAGCCTTGCAATATTTTGTTGTGCTGTATACATACATGTAAGCAATACTCATGAAAATGGTATGTCCAAGTTTGCATTAGTGGTTGTGATTCAAATATTTCCATATTGTAGCAAGAATGGCTATTGCTCATAAAGGTGGGGTCTATAGGTTGTTTGGCAAATTATCATACTATGATACCATCACATAGTAATTTGTGAGATAGTTAGGGATGTATAATGTATTTTTCTTCTGTTTTGAAGGGTGGGAAATGAGGTATGAGATTGAATCCCCACTTTGGGGCAATTACTGAAGAATCCTTGAGTCCTCTATCTTAGTTCTATGTTTTGTTTTTTTTTCTTCTTCTTCTCTACTCCTGCCTCACAACCTCTCTAAACGATTTCTCTAACATGTTAATATCTGAAGATATTAATATCTCAAGATGCTACAACTTATCTTAGTTCCTGTTTTTCTGAAGAATGAAAATAAATGGACAGAATTTTGCCCTTGGGATTTTTGACTCTTAAAAAATGGAATTTATATCTGAATTACACAAATTAAAAGTATTCTTGTAAGAGGTAGCCTGGTTTTAATGGGCAGGAGGTTCTTAGTACAAGCTCCTCTTCTGTGATTAAGTCCTACTAAGTTTTGGCTTCATTTCAGTTTCTCTGAAAATTTAAGAATTTACTTTCTCTCATTTAGGGACTCTTGCTGTGAAGCTGCTTTGATTCTAAAGGAATGTTGCCTATTCTGACAAGTGAAACTAATGTCAGGCAAATTTTCCATAAGTTTTAAATCCCGTTTTGTATTTGTTCTCTAATCTTCAGATAAAAACAGTCAGTTGGAATATCTGGAAGGCTAGAAAAATAGATTTACAGAATGGGAATTATTTCCCAAATTGGTTTTTGGAGGTTTTCTTCTTACATTAGAGGTAGCAAGGGCCAAATTACAGTAGTGCCTAAAGCCAACCTGTTCCAACAGGCTTCATCTTCCATTGTACAAATTTAAAAAGAATGGGTCCTCACGCAAGCATTTCAAATCCAGAGACAAATTTGAAAAAAATTGCTACAACATGTTGACTGATTCCTTGCCAAGTCAGGCACTGAGAAATTTTTCTTGATTGACTCTTACACAGACAAAATTAGAAGGGGGTAGGGAGAAGCACATAACTTTGTTATTAAAAAACTAAATGTCACAGTACCCTTTAATCTCTCTCTTAGACTTTTCTGTTCTACTTTGACCCCCCTCTACCTCTCCCTCATCTTCTCCTGCCTTTTCCTTTTTCTCTGTCTTCTAATCATTCTTGTGATATCCTCTGTTGCTCTAAAGTATTCATTTTTACTTTTAGTTTTGATACAATAATATGTTCTGGAGAAATAGCCTTCTGAAGATTATATTCAGATATACAGATTCAAACCAGCAGAAAGGTTAAAAATGTTTTCAAAATATGCTTGTCAGCAATGGAAAGAAAGCTGTTTGTAGCCAGCAGGTGAGCTGGAGAGTACTACAGGGTGTGGTAGAGATAGTAATAAATTAAGTGGCAAGCCAAAAACTGTAAAAAAAAAAAAAAATCAGCTATTTCATAGCATAGAAGCATGACAGCTATGAAAAAAGGAGAGCCCCAGGGAATTCTTTTAGAGTTTGATTTTTTAAAATATGTTTGACATGAAAAATGTTTTAGTACAAATAAAGCAACTGGTATTAAACTTACGGGGAGGGGGATTGTGGTTTAGAGTTAGTATGAATAATGCATGATATTTAAAGAAATAATAGCTCTAAAATGTTCTGGGAGGCAGTCCATGGTGATGGTTGGAATGATGATTTTTTTCCCCTATTTTTGAAGCACCATTAATTCAGCATCATTTTGTGATTTTTTTTTTAACTTGATAAGGTATCGACCAAAGAAATACTATTTGACTTAGATTAGGATATTCTTTCTTCAGATAATTTAGTTTAAATATCAAGAAGATCAGTAGAATTATTTAAGCATAAAGTGACAGTCATTTACTATAAAAAATAATTTGGCTTAGTTATCTTTTCTAAAAAGCTCATATAGTACTGCAAACCAAAATCAACCTCATGGAAGGGGAAAAATAAGATCAGATATTTTGAACATTACTCCATAGGAGACCATCACAATATAGTGTTAGTGAATGCATTGTAGCAGTGCTCCATATGCAATCAGAAGCCAATTGTTACTGGACTGTGTACAAGCACACACTGTGCTCAATGGTCTGATGAGGTATTATGGATATGATGCAAAGAGACTGTGTAGATTAGAAGCTAACAATTTGTTAAAAGTGAAAGCAACTTAACATTCACATTGGGCCAGCTGAGTAGCGCTTCATGTGGCAAGCAGGATGAATTCCAAGGAACCAGGGGCACCAGGAAGGCTCCAGGTATTAGTGTCCATGCAAAGAAAAAAAAGAAAAGCTTTATTGCTTTCCAGTTGACTACCTTTATTATTGTGATTTTTTTTTTACACTGTCTATTCATTATTACATTCAGCTTTCAGCAGGGAAAAGTTCATGTAAAACAGCATGATTATTACAAATGTCAAAAACGTGTGGAGGAACAGCCTATTAAAATATAGCCTAGAGATAGTACATAACACTGACTTTAAATAAGTAGCTGAAGCCAAAGTGATACTCCATTAAATCACTGATATTATGTAATTTATCCACAAATATTAATTTTTATTTCAGTTACCACTATCATGAGATGTTCCTTATCATTTTTTCTTGGTTCTTTAGGTCGATGAACACAGCCTGTGTTCTTAGGTCACAGAAGGTACTTCAGTCTTCCTGTTTAGGAGTGGTCTGGAGTCAGAAACACGTTAAGATGTAACATTGATTTCTGCTGATCCATGCTCAATTTCTATCAGGCTTTTAGTACAGATATGTCACGTAAAATGTGTGGTTATTTAATCAAATCATCATCAAAGAATGTTTGATAAGTGCCTAGTGTGCACGATTCTGTACTAGGTTCTACCAGTACAGTATCAGAGATTAATCCAGAAAAATATGGTTTCCACACTCACTGAGATACGAGGCATTTCACAGAATGTTGGCAGATGAGATTAGCTGCTCTGTCAGTCCTATCATACTGCAGAGGTTGTATTTTTAAAAATTTTTCATTATTATTTTATAAAATAAAGTTTAAAGTTATGGGCAGTCAACAAATAGCTCATAGCCTTTTTTGGAGTCTAATGCTCTGCCTTGCCTATCAAGCCAAAACTATTTTTTGTTCTAATATAAAAGGCTCAATGCCTTCCCAGTGTACTGAGTGTCAACCTGGCTTTAAGATATTTTTTTACTCTTAAAAAATAATGTATTACAAGATTTGTAATGGAGTGAACATGCTTGAATTGCACATTTAATTTTTTTAACATCACATTCATGTTTTGCCAGTTTGCCTACCAGCTATCTGTTAACAAAAAGTTCCAAGGCAGCACTGCAAGTCTGTGCCCAACTAAGTCTTTTGTTTCTGCAGATGTTTGGGCTTAGAGCAATGTTGTAAAGCTTAGGCAATCCAAGGACCATGTTTGTACTTGTCTGCTGCGATTCCCTGAGCATTGTCTAAACCTGTATGCATTGTTCTTTCTGACAGGTGATAACTACCCCGTACAGTTCATTCCATCAACAATGGCAGCTGCTGCTGCTTCTGGACTCAGCCCTTTACAGCTCCAGGTAAGTGCCAGAAGAAAAAAATGTGGGATATGAGCCAGTACTTTAGTGGAAAACTGCTAACCAGCTGTATGCTAAATAATGGCCTGAATGTTAAATAATATTTTAAGCGTAGCCCGGAAGGATTAACACCTTATGTGCTTACCATAGAACAAATAGAAGAAAAACTGCCAGTTTCAATATTTTTAAATGAAAAAAATCACGTTATGACTTAGTACTATGTATTCTCTATCAGATGAGTTAATAGCTTTACAATTTTTATGCTTAGTTGTTTTTGGATATGTTAACTTTTTCCTTATCAGTTTTTCATCCATGTCTCCATTTATGTCCAGATTAGCTTTTATGTATAAGCATCAAAACAGAAAATGATGCTGGATATTTTCCTTCTTACAGCTCATAGAATATGGGTTGTTATTCTCAAATTATTTAATAATTGCTTGGTAAAATGTAAACACATTGCTTCTGAATATGTGTATCCTCATCCTTTCCAGGGTCAAAAGTCTGGACATGGTGTCTGATCAAGTTCTGGATTACTGTTCTTTACTTTTGAGCTAAACTTGGGGAGAAAGTGTTTGGGAAACCAAATGAAAAATCATTTTCACCTTATCTTTACAGTAAAATGAGGAGTGTAGAATAGGACTAGATGATCTCTATACCCTTCTAGTACTGCCATTTGAATGGGAAGTTGAATATTCTTACTTATTCTTTAAGTAAGAATATATATTTTAATTAATAAAAACGAAAAGGTGAGATCACTAACAATCAAACCCTCGGTATTTGAATATTTAGAAAATATATGGTAGTAAATAACTTGAATTCAATACAGTGGGAAGTTTATTGAAGATAGTTTTTATTCTTAAAGTTTAGTGTGATTATTTTTGAGTTTTCTTAAATAATTTAGAGAAGGTATTTTTATTTCCGACTTGAAAATAAAAGGTGTACAACTATTATACCATGAAAAACATCATTTTGAGGCCGGGCGCAGTGGCTCACGCCTGTAATCCTAGCACTCTGGGAGGCCAAGGTGGGCGGATTGTTTGAGCTCAGGAGTTCAAAACCAGCCTGAGCAAGAGCGAGACCCCATCTCTACTAAAAAATAGAAAGAAATTAATCGGACAACTAAAAATATATAGAAAAAATTAGCCAGGCATGGTGGCGCATGCCTATAGTCCCAGCTACTCGGGAGGCTGAGGCAGAAAGATTGCTTGAGCCCAGCAGTTTGAGGTTGCTGTGAGCTAGGCTGACGCCACGACACTCTACCCCGGGCAACACAGTGAGACTCTGTCTCAAAAAAAAAACAAAAAAACATCATTTTGAATATTTGCAATTGGTTCTGCAAATAAAGAATTTTTGCAATATTTTGAGAAGTTTTTGTCATAATCCTCATCCAGGAAGTCATAAAGGTGTTGCCCACTATGGGCTACCTAGCAGAGCTAGAAATTTTGCCTAAGAGGAGCAGCAACCCTACCTTTCTTGCAAACCTTCACCTTCCATACTACTAACACTGGCTGTACTGTAGTTGGTAAAAATCTATAAACAATCTTCATTATTATAAACATGATCTATTTCTTCTTTTCCTATAGCTGGACTATAGAGTATCTTCTTGAGTCAGAGGCAGAAATAAGAAAACATTACCGTTGTTTGATCCTATAACCAAATTTCTGTAAAAGAGAGACACTGGGTCTTGAAATCTTCTACTTTCCATTCTTTGATGTGGTCAATACCCTGAATTTAGAAAGATGTGTTCTGTTTCATGAGTTCTGACAGTATGTTTTGTCTTTTTTTTTTTTTTTCTGAATATGCTACTAAACAGAAGGGTCATGTCTCCCACCCACAAATTAGCCCAAGGCTAAAGGGCCTAAGTGACCGTTTTGGCAGGAATTTGGACACCTTTGAACATGGTGGTGGCCACTCTTACAACCACAAACAGATTGAGGTATGAATGCTTCCATTGGTGCTTCATTGGGTGGGGAACTGGATTGTTCAGTCATATTCTAGGCTTTTTTAAAAAGTAGCAAACACTCAGCCTAAACACTAAACCTAATCTTTCCCTTTTTCTCATTCCTAAGGAAGCTCTTCTTTTCCTCCTTTTCATGCAGGAAAACAGAACAAAACAAAACAAAAACAAACAAATTACAGAGCAATGCCCCTGAATTAAGGTTGCTCATTACTATACATTTTCAGGCAAATTCTTTATGTTATGAATGTCTTCAAAACGATCTTTCTTTCCCTCACTCTTACCTCTTCTTATGTATAGTGTTTAAAAATACTTAAACATTTAAAAAAATTTATTTGACCATAGAAAAACCTTATAAATTTGATAAAATATAATTTTGCTTATATAGATAGAACAGCTGAGGTTCAGAGAGGTTAAGTTATTTAACCAAAGCTATAAAATATTCATTGAGTTGAGGTTATTACCGAGGATTTCTAACTCTACCTAATTAAGATTTCCTAACTTAGTTTACTTAGGCTATAGTAGGGTAGTTGCCTGGGCCTGGCTGTTTGCTTTTTACCCCATAAACTTCTGCAGCGTCCTTTCATATTTAACTCTCTGGTTAAGCTCTTTGTTGTTTCTGTGAGATAGTCTTACTACTTGAAAAAAGGTGGCTTATTTGGCTCTTTTGAAAACCACGTCAGTTTCTTCTACAGGCACCATTCCTCCTCTCTCCAATTTCATGCTTAATTATTTTCCTGTGTCATTGGGGTCCCTTGCTGGGACTACCATATTGGAGGATTGCCAGCTATCTGCTGAATCACCCCATCCCTCCAAAAAGGATACAGGTTACCTCAGACTGAAACACACTTTAATTTTCTAAGTTAGATCTAATACCAAATTTTATATTCTGACCTAGGATAGGAAACTCAACTCCAAAAAAAGAAAATAATTACATCTAGCAAAGTTGTATATTCAGCTCCTATTGGCTCTGCCAGTTTACACGTGTAACATTATGTAATCAATAAAGGATCCCTTTGATATTATCTTTTCTACTTTTGAATCTGCCTATTTGGAAAATGATAGGGAATGATCAATCCTAAGAAGAAGGAAAAGGACAAGATCAAAGGCCACCTTGGAAGTAGCCTAAAGAAGAGTTCCAGAGCTTGTTGCCTGCCTCCTTCTTTCCTTTCGCTTTGATATAAGAGGTAGACAGGGGGTTTCCACTCAAACATGATTAGACACATACTGTGTATATGCTGTCTTCTATATAGCTAGGAGATATTTCTAAGGCTTTCTTTTGGCTGTAGAGAAGATGCCATATATTTCTGGGCATTCTGAAAGTCTACCATGGCTAAGAGAGCTAAAAAGAGAGATAACTGGACATTAGGGACAAACTTTTCTGTATGATGACAGTTAACAAGCTTACCCACTCAGGAAAGTCAGCTTGAGAAACTGTTAAATGCTTGGAAGAATGTGAAAGCAGGTGGCCTTGGCTCAAACTCAAGACTTCCTCTCCTCTGACTTTTATTTTCTGTTGAGGTGTTGTATTCTATCTATCCTGTCAAGCTTCCCTTAGCCAAGTTTCTACCCAATCTCTGATTTGCCTAATGTTTCACTTAGGTTGGCTTCTTTTCTAACTCCCACCCCTTTACCCCTACACCATCACCAACCCCTGATGTCAATCTGGCTTCTGTCAGGTTTCTGGAAACCATGATGTCACACATGTGAGTGCCAGAGCTGCGCAGTGCTGTAGCAATGCTGATCTACAAGCACAGCATATGCCACGTGTCTGTCACTTTAATTAGGCTTAATAAGGAACCGTTAATGCCAGAGCATTCAGAGCTTTGCAGTTTGACTGGTTTGATAGTTTCCTTGGTTTTTGTTTATTCTTGCTCTGTTCACGTGCTTCCATTTTTTTGCACCTTTTTCCTACATGCCGGGAAACCTTTGATCTGTTTGTTTGTATGGATACTGGTTAGTAAAGATTGACCTCTTTTGAAAGACAGGTTTCCCAAACTTTCCTAGTGTGAGTGTGGCATGTTTATCAGGACATCCATGAACAACTCAGTAGACATTTTTATTTAAGTTGCTAGATAGTAACATTTTAAATCTTTAGCAAAAGTTAAGGAAATTTTAATATTATCTTGCTTTATTGCTATTAAAATCTTTCTTTTCTTCCTTCCTTTGACAAGCTAAAATGTCTCAGCTCTGTCAATAATCATGATCATGATAAACTGTTGCTACTGAGGAATCATACAATTATGTTCACTGCTTTTATTTATAAACATTCTTAGGAGGAAAAGCCCACAACACACATTCCCTTACCTCCCTCCCACCCCACCCCCAATACATTGCCCAGAACTGGTCCTCTCTGCTTAATGTTACAATTAATTTGCCCTTCTAAGGTTGTCATTTATAAATTTAATGAGCCTGGGTAAATCTTAACAGCATTTATAGTTATACTCTGAAATTTTGTTATCAAGTAGAGAAGAGGTATTAAAAATGGAAAGCCCCTCCTTACATTAGCATACCCCTGTTATTTCTTTCTTTAAAATAAGGGAGACACAGGAAAGACCAATTTTTTTATATACTACTGTGCTGATCTAAGGCGTGGTTTTCTCTGCCTCAGGGGCATAATATTAGGAGAGAGAATGCCAAAGAATGCTATTTTTAGTTGAACAGTTCAGCAGATGGAGGCATGAATACTCATATATCTGAAGGTTGAGGGGCTTGAACCATTAATTTTGATAATGTATTTAACCCTGGGAACAATCAGAAACTGTAACTCTAAGGTTACAATGCTTTTGACCTTTAGAGAACAGAGGGCACTTGCTATAGTAAACAATATATTATATTGCTACTTATTCCAATTCTCTCACTCATATAAATTTCAGGACAAGTTGCCATTTGCCTTCTTCAGCTATGTTAGCATTGATCCTTAAGTAAGTCAAAAAGAATGTTAAGGAAAGGGGACCAGTATAATGAGGCAGTCATGTAAATAAGGCCTTTAAATAGCTATGATGTTAGATTGTTTCTGAAGAAATATTGTCTCAGGAACTAAGCTCTGAATGACTTTTTTTAAAAGTGGTTTCAGTGTATTGATTCATTTTATGCGGTTACTTTCAATATGATAGATCCTTAAAGTGATTTTGTTTGGTTTTGTTTTAATTGGGAGTACTGTTGCCTCATAGTTGTAGCTTATATTAAACACAATCTGGTACCATATGCAAAGTGATACACCTGTCTCATGTCTTCTTATTAAATGATGCATGTTTCTCTTTAGCAAATACAGCAGTTAAATATCACACAGCTTAAGAATTTCTAATTAAAATATCTCCATGTGTCAGCATATTGGTAATGTATTATTTTAATCCATTTATTTTGTTTATGAAACAGTGACATATGTTTAGATTGTGAAATATATGAGCCTTAAAAATCACTTTATTGAAGAAAATTAATTCCTACAATACTGTCTTGGTAATGTGTTCACTCACCCAGTCAGTCACTGGCGGCACTGCCAGTCTTAATGTTGGGTAGACACACTTGCTAGTTTCATCCACATAACAGTCTTGGAAAGAAGCATCACAGTTCTTTTTCTTAGCTTCAATAATAGGGTTATTCTTTCATTACTTTTTTTTCTTATTAATTCAAGCCTGTCCCCCCAAAACACTTTTTTTTTTTTGCCTTTTTAAAAAATACAATGAAGGATGGGGCTGCGTATATGTATAAGAGATTCTGAAAGACCAATCAAAATTAAAACAAGCTAGTTACCTTTCAAAGTTAGACATAGTAATTTGTTTGTCAGCAGGGAGATGTTTGGGTCAGCCCTGAAATAAAGTGACTGTCAGCAGTTATTCCTACAAGACAAGTAATTTCACTCACTGTATTACTGACAGATTGCTCACTTCTCTGAATCACCAGAGAAAACAAACTTAATATTGTTACAGGCAGAGTTTCTGTCTTCATTAGCTTCAGAGAATGATTTTTATCTAGCATTCAAAGCTCACCAGGCTTTAGTTGGAACATATTTTAACAGACTGGTTCTTATAATGATAGTATGGGTAGTAGTGTAAATGAAAGAATTGTGTATGAAAATTCAAAATTATCAGTATAAATGCATTTTCACTTTTATTTGATGAGCATTATGTGTATTTTAGGGGAGATTTGAGGAAAGAAATGTAATTAGAGCCTTAAAGCTAGGAAAACCTATCGACCATAAATTATTCTTAAATGAAACTATTAAAGTCTTGCCAAGTTTGCAAAGATGGAGGAGAACAATTGAAGTTTTTGCGAAAGTGAGTACAAGTACATATTTTATTTAAATGATATTGTCAATTTTCATGCTGCAAATGCAAAGTGAAGAAGTGTTCATCAACATTGGAAATGCTCTATTTCTATTTCAGTTCTAGCCTGAATCTTTATGATATTGTGCTTAGAGGCTCTGTGTTGTCCTGTTGTACCCTGTTTTCTTATTTGCAATTTTAAACACGCCTCAGAGCTGTGTGGGAATGGGAAGATAAGTTAGCTTTGCTGGGCAGACTTGGGAGGTTGTGATTTCTATTAGAGAGGAGGGTTGAATAAAGACTTGATTAGGGTGACCTATTACTGGCTATCCAATGGAGAAAGAGGAATGCACTGATTCAAAGCTTGTTTTGAGGATGCCAACCATGGGGCTGTGCTTTGAGGCGAATGCTTGCTTTTCTCTTAATCAGCCTTCACTCACCCCCTCTGACTCTTTTCTCGACTTTTAAGAGTGTGGTGGAACTTGGGAGGATCATTATAGCTAGTCTTAAATGAGCTGTGGGTGAATGGAATGAGCTCCATTTATGGAATAGAACCTTGGATTAGAATTTTCATTATTACTTATTTGCTATGTTGTCTTCTTCTCTTCTCCAAGTATCTCCTTTCTTTCCGTTTTTTCATTGTATAAAGGTCGTAATATATATTCTTGGGATTGTTGTGAATAGTAAATGCGATAATAAAACATACATTCGATTTCTGCAAATGTCAGCTGAACTAGATAAAAACTTTTTAGACTAGACAAAAACTTTCCAATATCCCAACAAGAAGTCAATTCTACTCTAGATTTGCTGCCTAAAATACTTCTGATAGTGGGTATAATATATTAAAGTGAAAGTTACCGAATTCAGGGATTTTGTCTTTTTTGTTTCCAGTGGAATACCCAGTACTGCCTGGCAGAGTGTTTGGTAAAATAAATGAATTAAAAAATTTTATCTATTTTAGCCATATTTGGTGGCTACCTGCGACTCAAGCTGCCTTGAAACTTTCTTTATGCAAATGATATTATTTTGTGTAAATAAATTTTCATTTCTAGGTAGGTTTCCTAAGAAAAATTGCAGGTACCAAGTGAATCCTAAAAGACGCTAAAGAAATATAGGCAGATTAGAGAGGAAGAGAAATATGAAGATGATTCCTAATGCTTGGAAATCTAACTTATCATTGTACTCAATGAAGCAGAAGACATTTATTCCCACTCACAAATTAAAATATTTTGGTAAACTGGATTTTCTTTTGAAAATTGGATTTTCGTTTAGTTTTTAGGTAACCTAAAAGTTGAGAGAGTTGGCTCTTCTCACATAAGCTCTGTTAATCACTGTGTTTGAGTTATTTAATTGGTGGGATATTCAACAATGCCCCAAGAGATGCTTCAGCAGGTCCTGGACCCTGGGATTATCAAACCACTGCAGTCCTCTCTCTCTTGTAATGTAAGATTTCTACCAATAGTCATTTAGCTCTAGCCCCGATAATTAATCCACTCAACAGGCAGCTCTCAATGTGTGAATACCTGTACTTGTACTTAAATAGATTTCTTGTAAGGTGTAATGTTTTCTAAAATAATGACAGGTATTTCTATTCCTGTTTTACAAAACTGGAGTTTTAAAGTGTTTTTGGTTGATGTTATGTATCATATATCTGCATGTGTATGTATTGTAATGAGCTGCGTTGGAATTCAGAGAGATGATATGATTAAGGATATATTAGAAAGTTTGAAAGCAAAACATTTTAGTGTTTTGGAAAATGCTTCTCTCCAGTTTCCAACGATGGAATAAGTCAAGATATTCAACATTTAGGAAATATATATCAGAAAAAGATATGATAAAATATTTTGACCTGTCAGGTAACAGCAGACTGAGCAGGACAAAAACACTTTCAAATGATACTTTAGTTAAAAGAGATTAAGGAACTACAGTTGGATGGTTTCCCCTCACTTCTGACCACTAGGGCTAGCATACAGTTATTACTATTCTTGTCGGGTTCCCATTTCTGTTTTATTTGTAGAAGAGTTCATATGCTGCAGGTCTGCATGTTTGTGCAAATCCCTCTAAACTGTAAATTCAGGGAAAATTTATAATTATTTGAGCTCTCTGTACTGATTTGAAACCATCTTGCTTTATTTTGACTATTCTAGATTATAAGGATTAGAATAATAACAGGATGCTCTTACATATCTTCCCAGCTAAAATGGCACAAATAAAGACTGTTTCTCAATTAAATGTAAATAGGCAATAAACATTTTCTATATATTCCATACTGCATCCTATGCGGGTAAAAAAATGATTGTATGTCCCTTTCTTTTATTCTTCCCTTATAATTGATGATAGTGGTGGAATCATCTTGAGTCAAATTGAAAGAAACTAATTTAACATTCTTTTTTCCAGTTTTGTAAACATGAATTATTTTATATTGATAATCATTTAATGAATATTTAGCCAAGTATTTGAATGTTCATTTAATGGACTAAAGAATGGAAGCAAAGTAGAGCAGAATAGACTTCTCAAGGCCTCTACCCTCATGGTGAAGCAAAGATTTAAACTAAATTCTTAATTTCTAGTAAACTACATTTAGAGTTCATTTCTCATTGTGTTTTTCTCTTATAACACCAACTACAATACCCATAACCGACAGGTTACAGGTTGGTGTTACAATATCTAAATTAACCTAGACCATGATCCTTGGTATCTTGTCAACAATTTTCCTAGAGCTAGTGACCCCAAGCAGTATGAATTAAAGTGGAAGTAAATAAGTGATAGATATGTATGAAAAATTTATTGCTTAAAATATATCTATGTGCTTGACTGTCTCAAACTCTACAAAGTATAAGCATACAGCACTCATTTGAAGCCAGTTTGAAATAGAGCTGCTTTTCATCTACAGATTCCATTTTTGGGATAAATATCAAGTTTTCATTCTAATTCAGCTATTCATTTAAGTTAAAGAAAGAATGAAGAATTACATCTTTTTTAATTCTTCTTACTTGAAATCACACTTGTTATCTTTGAATGTGACTGTTAAAATAACTTACCACTTATTGTATCATTAGAGTTTTGTCAAAATCTGTATTTAAATGAGAGTTTATAAATGATTGTGCTCAGGAAATTGAAGGAGGCTACATACTGTATGATTCCAATGATATGACATTCTGGAAAAGAAAAAACTATGGAGACAGTAAAAATATCAGTGGTTACCAGGTGTTGGGCGTGGGGAGAGGGATGAAAAGACAAAGCACAGAGGAGTTTTAGGGTAGTGAAAATACTGTGTATGAGAGTATAATGATAGATACATGTCCTTACACATTTGTCCAAATGCATAGAGTGTATAACACCAAGAGTGAACCCTAATATAAACTGAACTTTAGGTGATTATGATGTGTCAATGTAGGCTCATCAGTTGTAACAAATGTGACACTCTGGTGGGTGCTATTGATAATGAGGGAGACCATCATGTATAGGAACAGAGGGAGATGGGAAGTCTCTATACTTTCTTCTTAATTTTTCTGTGAACCTAAAACTACTCTAAAAAAAAGTCTCTGAAAAAAGTTTGTAAGTAAATCCAAACATAATAAATTTAATCATTCAACATTCAACGTATATTTATTTAGGGGTTATTATGTGCCAGGTGCTGTTCTAGACGGGGGTCCTCAACTGGAGGCAATCCCCCCTCCCAGGGTTTAGTCAACAATGTCTAGAGACTTTTTTTTATTGTTGTGACTGGCAGGGGTTGGGGGGCATTACTACTGGCATCTGGTGGTAGAGGCCAGGGATGCTGCAGAGCACCCTGCAATGAACAGGACAGTCATCTACAAGAAAGACTTATCTGGTCCAAAATGTCCATAGTGCTGAAGTTGAGAAAACCTGTTTCAGATACTGGGGAAATATGAACAGAACAAAGCCCCCGCCCTCACAGAGTTTACATTCTAGTGGGATAGAAAGAAAATAGGGAAATGAATAAATAATAAAGAATTGGGATTGTAAATCTTGCTCATGTTAACAGAAAGATCCCCACCTATCTATCTATCTATCTGCCCGAATCTGGATGGGCAGATTTTTAAATATTAAGACCTAGTTGATTGTTTATCCTCAGTTTTTTGCTTAACTTTGATTTTTAAAACTGAAACTTTTCTTCTAGCCAGTCACTTCTGGCTAGAACACTCACAACTCTCCTCAATAGTATTAAGTACATCACATACTTGGGCTTTCAATAAGGGATTATCATTTCTGACTTTAATAGTATATAAGACCATCTTTCAGAGTGAATTAAATATGAAATTTGGTGAGAACCTGGGAGCCGTTCATTAGTTTTTATAGAATGCTATGTATTGAGATCCCATAGAATGAACGGAATCATTCTTGGCAGAGAACCTGTACTTGATGTGTAAATTGGATATTACAAAGTAAGCCTGAATTCCTTTCTAAAGCAAAACAAAAAAGCAAATATAAGAGTAGTGTGAATATTAAATATATGTATATATAAATACATATATGTATACATATATATGCATATATAATACCTATTTTATAGCCTTTTACAGCTTAAAAAGCAATTTATATTTAGCCATTGTATTAAACATGGTTTAATATTATCTTTTATAAGAAGAAATAGAAGCTCAAATGAGTTAAGTGACTAGGACAGTATTACTCATCTAGTATAAGAAACAGGACAACAGTAGACAGTTTAAATGTATTTTAAAATTTACCTCTTGGCCAAGATTCTTTGCATTAAACTCTGCTGACTAGTATGTAGGAAGCACAGTCATTTAGAAGCTTTCTTGCATAACTTATTCCTCTCTTGTTGTAATATTCAAATGAATAAAAGGGAACTTAAATTATAAAAGGGAAAAATTTCAAAGTTTACATGACATTCTCAAGATCCCAAAGAGTTCACATATTTTTCAAATTTCCTGCTAACTGTCCAGAAGAAACTTCAAGCCTAAGAGAATTTAATGAGGATAAGAACTACTCTGATAAAAAACTGTCTTATCTTATTCTGTAGCTTTCCTTTGAGGAAAATGCTTAAAATGTTTTTGCTAAATGCCAGAGCCCTATTCTTTTGAGAGTTTCTGAGGCTGTCTTATAATTTGAAAGTTTTGATGAGTCTCCTAGAATAGCTGGGGAGTTGCATCCTTGCCCATCCCTAGCCTGGGCTGCCCTCCGAGCGTGTTTAGCAGGTTACATGCCAGCAGATGAAGCAGATGTTTGACCATACTGGAATGGAGCGCCTGCTACATCAGGAGCTGGGTATTCCTCTTGACATCTGGACATTGCTGGGTCGGGATGCCTGCTTCAGGCCAGGAGGCTGCGGGAGCTGTGGGGCAGAGAGCACAGAGTCTTTGCTGCTCTTTAAGTGATTAGTGCACTGAAGCAGCAATAATGTTGAATTATTGCTTGGCTGCTTTCTTCTCAGGAATCTTGGGACAATAGGAAAGTCAGGAAGGAACATTTACAGTAAAGTCATGTTCAGAGAGACAAGACTAATTATAGAGTATTAAAGAGCTTTATTTTAAATGATTTAATTTGCAAATAGCTCTGGGCAGTGTATGAAACTTTTTAGAACCATAAACCCAGTAGCTTAAAAAGACTTTTCTAATTAAAAATGGCTAGTATAGAAACATATCATTTCAGCTATTGTCCAGTTTCAGAATTTGCTCAAGTTGTGCTATAGAAGATACAACATCTGTTAAAAAGAGAAAATAAACTAATACTTGAAGCTGCTGAGGAAATGTCTCTAACTTGAGAGGAAGGAAGACTTTTAGGTAAGAGACTGACTGAGTTATGCACTGGCTTTTACGGCTTCACTTTATCACACTGAAAACTGGTCTGCATTTGCTACCCAGAACTGAAACCATCTGTTACACCAATTTCCTTTATGATATGTGTTATTTAAGCACAATGGATGTGGAAATGGGTAGTTTAAAATGTATTTTGCGATGAACAGTTGTCACATTATGTTGCTTTGCCTCTTATAATTTTTCATTAGTGAGACCTCTGTGCTAAAAGAAGCCTTCTTATAAACAGATTATGGCCATTTGTGTTCACAGTAATATATTGGAGAAGAACGCTATGTCGCTCTCACTTAACCTCTGGTATTCTAAGGGGGTTATATTTAATTAACACTGGTGAGAGGCTGACCTGAGAGGCTGTAGAAAGTGATTGAGCTGCATTTTCCAAGCTCTGCTCTAGTCAGCCGGGAGAAAAATTAAAAAAAAAAAAAAAATAGAAAGTACTATTTTTTGAAATTCCCTCTAACTAAGCTGTATTTCAACGGGCCATTTAAAGCCCAAATGGACAAAGGTATTATTTCAGTCACCGAATTGTATCAAACTCCTTCTCAGAGACCCAGTTTTAAAACTCTGTAGGAAAGGTGGTTTAGCATCACATTCTCAATGGTTTATCAGTCAGTCTGCTTAAAGAAAAAGCAAATAAATAAAACAAAATTTTTTTTGAAAAAGGAGAAACTCTCACTGTCACTGAATGGAATGGAGCATGTGCCCCAACCAGTTCTCACTACACTGGGATTGTCCTCCAGAGTCAGGAGCTCTTTAGCCTACAGAGAAAAAAGATACTTCTCTTTGCAGTGCTGCTGTTCACCTGGTTAGAACAGCTTCCTCATGTCCAAAGGAGTGTTTGCTCCAGGGCCCAATAGGCAGTCCCTACCTAACGTGTAGTTATGTCATTGACTCAGGCATAGCACAATAAAAAGAGCAAGACAGTGAGATCATGAGAGTGCACGAGAGAAGCTTTGTCAAAATAGTGAAGGACTGGATGTGACTAATTTGGATGGAAATATTTCACTTCTCCATCCGTTTATCAATAGTTTTAATAAAGATGCATTTATTAGTTGCAGAACAAAATAGTCATCTATAATTCATCTCTATCCAGCCATACCTTCCTGATTTTAGATCTACCTCTGCCTACATTTTCTGAGTATGAAACACTATCACTAAATATAGACATACCTCACTATGAAACAGGAAGATGACTGTATACCTTCAGGTGACGATTTGTGGCCACTTACTGAAACAACATACTGCCCCTGATTTAGCAGCTGGCTTGCTCTCTTATATGTTCTCTGTCTATACAATAGTGAATAGCTTGGAGGCTTCAAGAAAGCAGTGCTCCTTGGTTCCATAAGACCACTGCAGTTAAAAGAGATAAATGACCATGAGCTAATTTTCTTTGAACCTCAATCTCCTCGTCTGTGAAATGGGGATAATGGTACCTCCCAAAGGGTTGTGGTGAAGATTAAACGAGATAATATAAGTCAATTGATTGGCACAATGTATGTGTGTTTGTGTGTGTGTATACATATATATATATATATATTATTGATTGACCAAGCTTGTTATGCACAGGCACTTTGAAATCCTTTTCTCCTAATGTCTATGCCTGATAACTGCTCCTGATTTCAAAAAGCATGAAGTCCCTGTACAGTGCTCTTTCACAAGAAGTGACAGCCAGTCAGAAACTAGCGTACTTTAAATTAGACCTCCAACTAACCAAGAAACAAATGCCATGATATTGAACGAAAAGCCTTCACAAATAGACAATAAGATTATAAAATTCTGTAGAACTTCAGAGCTAGAAAGGCCCTCAGAGGCCTTGAGGGCCAAGTCATAACTCTACCACTGGTTCCATGATCTTGGGCCAAATTAATCTTCCTGATACCTAGATTTTATTAGATGGGATTAGAAATAATACTTACCCACATAGGGAAGTTGTGAGGAATACATAAGAAAATGCTTGTGAAAAGTGCTTTATGCACTGTCAAATTCTTTGTAAATCTTCTGATTTTTGAAGAGACTGAGGCCCAGAGAGATGGGTTACCCTGACCAAAGCCACACAGCTAATAAGTGCTTTGGGTTAGGGTGTATAGAATAGTGAGGCAACAGTGTGAAGAACTAATTTTGATTGCTTTTTGTACAGACATTTGACTGAATTAAACTGAATTGGCCAAGAAAACAGGATATCTCATGCTCCTACCTATTCAAGGTGGGGGTGGATGGGACGTGAATTTTAGTAGAGATATATATTTTTTCAATTGAATGTACCAACCTAATGAAGATTATCCATTAAAAAACCCCAAATAAGGCATATTAAAAGTGTAAGACCCTGTTACAGTGCTGGTAGTAGTGATAAGGCCAGAATATAAATTTACATTAATGTGATAAAAAGATTAATTATTTAACTTATTTATTATACATTAATTTCCAAAATGTTTATTATGTGCCTTCTATGTGGTAAGCACTCTTTTCTATTTTGGGCATACTAAGATCCATAGAACTTGACCCCTGCCCTCATAGGGCCCACAATCTAGTAAGCAACGTGATAATTGTTAAAATAGATATGTTCCCAGAGTGAAAATGGGAGGAAGAAATGTTTAGCTCTGCCTGGAGAAGTACTGGTGACCTTCGTGGATGAGGTTATGTTGAAATTGAATCTTGAAGGGAGAATATAAGTTCACCAGGTTTATGGGGAAGGATGCAGAATGGCAGAGATACAGAGAAGTAAAAAAGCGCTCCAGACAACAACAATAACCTGCCCATAGGTGTAGAAGCAATAGACAGCATGGCAAATTCAGAAACAGCAAACGGTTTGCACAGGTTGAGTGCACAGGAACAATTGTAGGTGAGATTGGAAATGTAAGCAAGGGGTCAGATCACAGTGTGCCTTTTACACCACACTTGGGAATTTGCAATTCATGTGGTAGACATGATTTTATTCGCACCATAAATGGTAAAGTGGTATAAGGTATGGTGAACAACTTTATGGTGTGATATTCCTCTATTAATTTGATCTCTAGTTTACATTTCCCATTACACTAGATTTAATAGTTAGGGAACTATGTTTGGTAAGATTGATAGTCCCTTTAGTACAATGGTACCCTGTGGCAAGTGAGACTGTACAAATACTGTAATGATACACGCTGAATAAACAAAACTGTTTAAGACCGAAGCAAAGCCAAGGTCCAACCATTTCCTGGGGATTTGGGGAAATCCCGTAATCTGCAGTTTATACTAAACCCAGTCATATTTAGCACATTGCTTCTCAGTGAATCGGCCTTGATACTATATTTCAACCAAATGATGAAGCAAAGAGTAAAAAAATCTGTAAAGACAAGCTATAGTTCTTCTAATTGTTAATGCCTTGCAATTATGCCCCTTTCTGGAATAATAAAATGTTCCTTGGCAGAGGTCAGGATCTCTGCCACTGACTTATTTAACAGATCCTCTTAACATCTGTCCTGCAGACTGTTCACTTTATTAGCAGACAAGAGACCCAACAGACTTAGCCTGCTGTGTCCCTTTTTCACATTCACACAGCTGTGGATTAACTCAGACTTTCCAGAAGAGGACCAACCAGAAGGGATAGTCATGTTATTGGCTGATTCTAAAAAGATGGGAAAAAAGAGCAGAAACAAATGTTGCCCTAGTACAATTCAGTGTTTTTAGGGTGACAATTGCCAGTCTGTTTTAAAAAGGAATAAAAGCAGCTATTCCACTAAAAAAGGAAAGTCTATTCATATCTGTGTGGGAACCTAATCAGGCTCTTGTTTCCAGTGACGATGACTCCACAGTTGCACCAGGTCTGTGACAAGAATGCTCCTTTTGTATGCCGATAGTGTGGAAATGATAAAATTTCCTTTAAGAGACATATGTGTTTACATCATGAGATGTGTTATTTGACAAAATGCTTTGTTCTCATAGTTTCCATGCAGAGTTTCATGCTGGGTTTTTGGGCTAAAAATCTTTGATTAACTAGAAGTAGTTGCTGAAATAAAATTGACACTTTTGTTTTGTGATTCATCTTGCTGAGCTGTAAATTATAGTAAAACATATAAGGAGTGACAGAAAGAAGTGCTGACTTGAACATCTGACCCATGACAGGCACAAAAACATAAGATTATTCCTTCAAAGAGCTGCATAGAGACATAAATATTCCATGGGCTACTTGAAATTATGCCCTCTTAACAAACTAAAGTTGTGATTTTACATCATGTAATGAGAGTTTTCTAGGGGTGTTATGGTAGGCATAGAAGAAATATGGAGATTCAGGAAAATACCCCCCAAATTAGGACTTGGAATGCTTAAAGATTTTTCTCTGTCCAACAATGGACAATAAAAACATGAACAAAACAAAGTTCCTATTCACTAAATGAGTATCCAATGATGGTTTCCCTTTTACCAGAGAAGTGGTACATTTTATATATCTTAAGGCTTTCTCAAAGCCATGTTGGCCTGTAGTGCAAATTCTGTGGAGCACAGTCTGTGGGTACTAGACCAAAGAAATGGACCAGGAGGGGAGACATTACTAAATGCAGAACAGAAAAACGCCTTAGCCCCAGTACTTCCCAGAGATTGGTGTTCATTCTGCCCATGATTGTTTTAACCTTTGGTTAACAAAGGACCTCTTTCCGGGGCTTCATTGTGAACAAAGCCCACCTAACTGTTCTCAGTCAAAATTAATTGTTCCCAGTGATGGTGTTACAGTAGTAATTTGTATTATAAATGCTTCCATTATACTGTTTATTATATTATGTTTTTCTCCCTCTCTTTTTCCTATCATGGATGTGAGACAGAATATCCTTGCTGTCCTGAAAGACAGCATATCTTCTTCATCTTTGTATCTGTAATACATTTTGCCAAATTTAATAAAAATGACAGTAAGTGATTGCTTTTCTGAATAAGATCTTTGAAGTGACTTCTCTTAGGAGAATGTACCTGTAAGAATAAAAGAATAAAATACTGAGTCTTTATAGTGTGCCTCTGTTCTAAGTATGTTATGTGCATTAATTCATTTACTCCATACAACAATCTTTTGAAGTAGATTTTTTTATTATCCCCATTTTACAGATGTGGAAATTTAAGGCCCAGAGAGATTAAATAACTTACCCAAGATCACACAATTAGTAAACAATGGTTCTGGCTAAAGAGTGTACACTCTTAATCACTATGCTATTCTGCCTCTCATAGACATTTATAAGCCCTTATTTTTCTAAATTTCTTATTCAGTCCTTTATATTAACCACTACCTGCTTCATCTGCTATAGGAATTTTTCGAGGTGGATTATTGTGACATTGTATCAGTATCATATCTAGTTATAATATAAAGCATGTTGTATGTGTATTATACTCTATTTGAATAATTTTTACTACAGTTGCCATGTATAAGGTATCATTCCTTTCTGCTAATTAGAGAGTAAGCTATGGGTATTACTGTAGGATACAGATGGCATATTTACATACTGCAAAATATGCTGAAGTTCTCCAATTGGCAATACTAATAATTTGCAGTTTAAAAAGTGACAGTAGAGTTACCTTGAAACAGGTTAAAACATTATTCGAATGTAAAAAACTACAGGAGAAAATATAAGAAAAAAGTCTGGTCTAACTGATCACTTAAAAGTGAATTCAAAATATTTCCTTACCTCCTTCAATATTTATAACAAACGCATATTTTACTTTAGTATTAATATGAAATTTATGTTTAATAAGTGTATATATTTCATCGTAGATATGAATTTTGTTCATTAGCATCCTTCTTATGTTTAATCTTCCAAGTGTGCTGAGAAATTAAACACCAAGTTCAGTTTAAAAGCAGTAAAAACATTTTATGTAATAAACATATTAATTTCCAACCAGCAACATTTGTTCTATTCAATGATTAAGTGAAAAAATAGCATTCAGATAATATTATACTTTCTTTTCATGCAATTTTGTTTTCCCAAATATATATTTTTAACAATTTAAATAAAACCTTTTCTTTTTCATTACATAGTTATCCATATTTTTCTCCATTCTGTGTTGCTTTGGAAGCTTCATTATGGATGAAAATCGAAGGGCATAGAAACTGGGCAGTGTAGAATATTTTTCAAGCAACAGCATCTGGTTCCTTGGCAGTCATCATGGGCCAAGGCAAGGCAGCCCTGGCATAACTCCAGATTCTTATGTGGGTATTGCTGAGGGATTTCCAGGTCTTCCATGTTGTTTTAATGGTGTTTCCTAGAAACCTAGAAACTCAGAGGAATTCAAAGTTCACTTTATAATATATAAGGCCTACATGATCTGGCCCCCTTGCTATCTTTCTGACACCTGATATATTACCCTTTGCCCAGTTCACTCTGCTCCAACTACACTGGTTTCCTTGTTGTTTCTCAGACATTCCAAGCACAAGCACACCTTTGCCACAGGACTTTCACCTATACTTTGCCTCTGTCTGGATGCCATCCCCAGATAGTGGTACGGCTTATCCCTCACTTTGTTCAGGTCTCTACTCAAATGTCCCCTTCTCTGAGCTTTCTTGACTTCTCTATTTAAGCCCCACACCCCACCCCATACTTACATACCTGGTCACTTTATATTTCATAGCACATATCACCACCAGAGTTACATATCTATGTGCTTATTCGTCTGTCTGCTCCTTCTGACCCCTTCCCCTAAAGTCACTGCTCACTTCTGTTTTTCCAAAACCTAAATGATACCTGCCCCATAGTAGCCATTCAATAAATTATTTTTTAATGAATAGATAAAAGAATGAATTAATTTATCTTTTGGTTACAAAGAAATTATGTTTTCAAATATTGATAAACTAACATATATTCATTTACTAAAAATAGATTATTGAACTCAGCACGTGTACTCACATGTACTCAAAAATATATGCACATTAAAAACGTCCTTACGACTCTTAGTTTGAGTGAAATAACGCTTAGGTTTCAAAACCAACTTCTGGACTCATGGATGAGTTTTTACATCTTATTGGTAGAGTCCAGGTCGAGACGCACTTGTTTAAGGTTAACCTGATGAACTATGGCTTTGTGACTAGAGAGTTAAGGGAACATTACAAATGAAAGCTATACCATTTGGAGCACATTCAGAGAACTGGAGCTCTTCAGCATTGCCTGCCCAGCTCTCGGAAACAAAAGGAAAATAGATTCATTCCTATAATGCTGATTTCCAAGTGTCCTCATTATCACCTCTTTGAATATCTTGCTTCAAGAACTAAATTACTAATCGTTTCAATGACCAAACTTTTATTTCTATAAATAAGGCATTATATATTTACATATTTTATTTAGCACCCTGAATGAGAAGATATTTAGAAGAAACAGAGATATAGAGTGTTTCTTGTTAAAATTATTGGGAGTTGTATTGTTTGTTCTTAGTTATTTGCATGGTACAAGTATACTCCATAAGGAAATATTCTTCTGAATGCATTCCAGCGTAATTGGTACAATTGGAGAATGAATCCCAGCTTACTTTTTGTAGCAGAGGGCTGGATGATCTGCTACCTGATGAATTCTGATTTAAGTTCCTTATTGTAAGGGTAGGACCTTTGGTCTGAGCCTCTCTCCTATTCTCTTTTCCTTTTCACGGCTTCTTCTCTCCTTCTATACCCAATACATCCCCTGCCCCATTAGCACAATGAATTATGTCAGAGGAGCAAGCTACCCAGTGCTTGGGAAAATAGGCAAGAGGACCTCTAGCCAGGGAAACTCTTCTTTCAATTCATTTTTCTTTACTTGACATTCTTAAGCTGGCTGCAAGGGATAATGAAATGAATTAAACAGGTCTTGGTTCTCAGTGGTTTATAGTCAATGCTTGTTCCATTTTTCTTTTGGTTGTTGTGGAAAGGCAGTTGGCAGAAGTATCAAAGGGGGTGAAAATAGGTCTGCTCTCACCTCAGACAAAATTTTTGCCCTTTATGTGTATTTGCATAAACTTTAATTTTAAAAATCTGAAAACACCTTAACATGATTATAATTACCTTAACCTAATTACTGTGGTTGCATTTTAAAATATGTACATTTTAAAACAAATATTAAAATAAAATTCTACAACATAAATCATCCTGGCACCCAAGAATTACTTTTCAAGTGCATTTAAGATAAATTTTTTTTAAATCCAAGAAGAATGGTAGAAAAATATTTCTTTCATGTAATCCAAATCAAAAGCTCTGATAGAACATACAAATTGTATTTACAGTGAGTTCCCTAAGAGAACAGAACACAAGGAGAAATGAGTACGTATGAACAGTAGAGAGGGAAAGTAAGGAACCTGGGTTCTAGATTTCATTCTACCTACTACTCACCATTGATATTTTTATGCAAATCATGTTCCTTCTGTAGACGTGAGGTGAGCTTTCTTCATCTGTAAAGCAAAGAGATTGGATTAGATGATGTTCACGGTTCTTTTTTCTGCTAACATTATGTTATCTGGTGTTTCTTTGTAAGAAAAACTGTGCCTTACATGGTGAAGCCACATGCTTATAACTTCAAGAAGACAGAAACAGAGAAAGATGACCTCCATCTCTGGAGTTCCTTTTGGAGAGAGTGTGAGGAAAAGTATACTAAAAAAGGGTGTGGATAGAAATGATAGCAATTCCAAGACGATAGAGGCAAGGATGGAAATGAAGGAGTTTTAATGGCCAGTGTTAACGGAACCTTTCTGTTAAATGTCAGGCATTATGTTAGGTGCTAGGAACATAAAGATAAATGAGGCTCAGTCTTTCCTTTAAGGAGCTCAGAATTTGGTGGGAGAGAAAGACCTGGGGAAAAAAAAAGAAATTCCATAAATTGCATGAGGATAAAGGATGAGATATGGTGGGAGCACAAAGGAGGCTGTGGTCAGATAAGGCTTCAAGGAGAAAGTGATTTTTGAATTGAAACTCGAAAGATGAGTAGAACTATGGCAGAGTTAGTAAGAAAGGAGAATATAGTACAATAGAAAGATATGCAGGAAAGGCAAGGAGATTGACTTGGAAATTCACCTAATATGTAGGAGTTGGAGTAGTAGTTCTTCCCCTATTCTTTCTCTCACTTCCTATCCCTACAGTCAGTTTCCTTTGATGTCAAATATTAGGAGTGTAGACAAACAAGAACCTTCTATGCTGAAAACAGGGACTTCAGTTTGTTCTTTCCATAAGATCATAGCTCTATTTCCTGGATCATTTTGTCGACTTTGGAGGTTTACAAGAAGTAAAAGTATTTGTGATCTCTTTCAAATAATTATTTTTAAATTCTCTCCTCACCCCTGCTTCAGTCTGTAATGACCTGTTGCTGACACACTTTTTTCTCTGTGCTGAACAAGCACTAAATCAGACTGTTTAATTACCTCTGTCTCCATTTCCACCTACTCACGGCTGAACTTGTCCAGCTTTATAGCACGCCTTGCTTGGTAGGCAGAGGAATGGTCATCAACATTGTTTTGAGAAGGTAACAAAACCCAGGGTATCCCTAGAGAATTAAACTAAGCTTGGGGCCTGGTGTTTGGCAGCATCAATCAAGTAAATAATGACATTTCCTTAAGGATGCCTCCCTACCCTACCCTACTTGTTTTCCCCAACTTCTCCTATTATCCCCTTGAATGGTGTCTGGTACACAAGGATAGAATCTGTTAACCTGGGTAGCTGAGCTATGCCTGAGGTTCCCAGATGTTTTGTGGAACCATAGCAGGTGGGGATAAATATAAAGATGAGTTGACATCTTTCAGTAGCACCTATTGAATCTATTTTTATAAAATAGTGTTTTTCTTTTCCTTCTTTTCTTCATTCTCTACCAATAGGAAGCTTGTCTTTGAAGAAGAATTTTTTTTTTTCTTTCTCTGGGCCAGATTCCCACAGGCTCCTTAAAATGCCCTTCCTAATTGAAATGGCAAAACACAGGAGAATCTGCTCCAAAGAGAATTCAGTGTGCAATGTTGAGCCTCCTTTTTTACGTTGGTTTCCATATACAGAAGCATATTGGTGCCACTTTAGAGCCCCCATCAGTTTTTATCAAGTTCTTCTATTTCTTCCTATACTTTGTATAGTTCTTTTTACCATATCAGTCTATTAAACTAGGGTTGAATTTTTAGGTATTTTCTCTATGAATTGAAGATTAGTTGGAGAAGGAAGTTGTCTAGATCAAAATTGTGTCCCTTATTCCTTGAAAGTGGCTAGTAGTACCATGAACTGTTCTTTATCCATTTGAAGATTGTGAAATGTCATTTTAGAAAGAGTAGCTGTAAGCCATCTGAAAATGCAGTTTACTATTTGAGAGATCAGAATAGCAGTCACATCATAATCTTTCTTCTCCGTGGACAATGATCCTTGTCTGGCTAAGAACAGGAAATATGTTTCATTATGATTCACTGTATAGCCTTTTAAAATAATTTAATTTTAAAAGCAGAAAGAACATGGGCTTAAAAAGACTAACTTTATAAAGGATAATAATTCCTACCTCATATAATTATTGTGAATATTAAATAAAATAATAAATTTAAAATACCTAGTACAGTAACTGAGTGAGTTTGGGGCTCACTATATATTTGTTGAATTAACAAATGAATGAATAGGGTTGATGATTGGATGACTACTTATGTGATTACATGAAAATCATGTGATTATTAGGAGAAAAGGCCTTGTTTCTTTTCTCTGTGGCACTCTCCATTAGAGATCTTACATGATTTTATCATAGAAAGCAAGCATAAAAATATATACTTCATATTATTGTAAATATAGATACACTGTGATATTACCTGTTGTAATTTGACATCAATTTGACTGTCTTGGGGAAAAACATACTTCTCTTCCCAAATACAACACTGGTATAACATGACTTTCTGACACAATATATTTCTTAGGTCCTGACAAAGACCAGTATGTATACTGGTGGATACTCAAGAATTTTACCATAAGGCTGAGTTTGATTGGTAGGTCCTACTGTTTTGTGTTGGATCTAAGTAGGCTTGATTATTAAAGTGTCACTAGGATCCGAATGCAAGATAGACTTATTTTTAAGGCTAGTATCCATACACAGAACTCTGGAAATGCTATTAGATGTATTTATTTGTGGATTTGTGATGTCTTCACAGGAATTTTTTTTAAATTTATTTTTATTTTTTAATTGACATTTAATAACTGTACGTATTTATGGAGTACATAGTAGTGATTCGATACATATAATGCATAGTAATCAGGTCAAGGTAATTGAGACTGTCTTAATCCAATTTATTTAAAAGGTTGGTCAATGAGTTAGTGATAAAACTTGAAAAAGATTTTGTGTTTTCTGGTTTTAGTTTATCATTCTTTCTAAATGCTTTTCTTCTTGGGATAAATTCTGGAATTATTAATGTGGCCTTGCTATAGTATGAGTATTTGTGTTCCTCCAAAAGTCAAATGTTGAAATCCTTACCCGGAAGGTAATGGTATCAGGAGGTCGGCCTTTGGGAGGTGATTAGGTCGTTGATATGAAGCCCTCATAAATGGGATTAGTTTATAAAAAAGAACTGAGAGAAAATTCCTTACCCTTTCTACCATGTGAGGTTATAGTAAAAAGATGAAGAAGTGGGTCCTCACCAGACACTGAATTTTCTAGTGCCTTAATCTTGGACATCCCAGCCTCCAGAACCTTGAGAAATAAATTTCTGTTGTTCGTTGGCTACCCAGTTTATAGTATTGCGTTGTAGCAGCCCAAATGGACTAAGACAAGCCTGGAAACCCTACCCCTCTCTACTCTTCTCATGCCACTCTACTCTCCCTCAACAGTCCTGCCACATTGGTCTTTTTTAAGTTTCTCAGAAACTTTAGCTTCTTTTCCACCTTGGAGCCATAATACTTGATGTTTCTTCTTTCTAGAATGTTCTTAATCAACCTTTTCACCTGGATAATTCTTACTCACATAAAATATTACTTCCTTAAAGAAGCTATTCTGGTCCTCCAGACTACACTAAATATTTTTGTTAGGTGGTCTCTTGACGTTCTATACTTTTCTTTCTTAAGCACTTATCCTAACCATAATTAATTTCATAGTTACTGTCAAAGCATTTATTTAATGTCAATTTTCCTGTTAGTTCCACTAAGGCAGGGATCATTTCTGAGTTGCTTGTTGTTGTACCTCCAGTATTTAGCACAATGTTTACTTAATAAGTATTTAATAAAGATTTATCATTGAACAAATTCATCAATCCGGAAACGTGCTAGAAAGGTACAAAGATTGGTTTATCATATATCCATTTCTACTTTAAATGATGTATATTATGGTAATGTTGGAGAGAGACCTAGAGAGTTCTTATTCTAGCTCAATAATAATTATACAATGTTGGGCAGGCTACTTCTGCTCACTAGATTTCAGCTTATCAGCATAATGAGGTCAGCCTAGCCTATATATGTGGTAAGTATGTCATTGTTCAGTTTACCAAAATTTTAATACTAACTACTTTATTAAAGCAGCTAATAATATATGTGGAACATTTTTAGCCATAAAGTAAAATCATTTCTTAATGATTAAAGTGCTTAATGATTGAAATGCTTAAAGTGCTCCTATAAAATATGAGTAATTTTATAATTTTGATAAAATATTTAGCTGGGCTCATTTTTAATGTATGACTGCATGTCTTTTATATATCTTGGATAAAGAAATAATTCGATATCCCAAACAATCACTGAGCTTTTTTCAAAATTCAAATGGAAAAATCTGTATTTACAAAACAGTCTTTACCAAAGTTTAAATGTTTATGGGATTTTGGCTGAGCCTGTTATAAGCTTTACTATATTGTTGACTTTTTTAAACCTCATCTGTATTTAGGAATGAATATTTATCATTATCATCATTATGACTGTGAACTATGATCTGCAAATCCTATGTGGCATGACATTTTTGTAAACCCCTATGTAATAGTTAATCAGAGTTTAACCTTTTTCCTTCCTAAACTGTTAGTCTGCAAAGAAATTTTATAACTAAAGCTATTTGGTTAGAATAACTAGTAGTTTATATTGTTATAAAAAAGGATGCAATAGCATTTCGAGAAACTTTAAATTTATAAGTAACTATATTGAGAAGAAAAATTGGTTAATACTCTTTAGTTGTTGCTCAAACAGTATCATTTGTATTAGAAAAGTTTAAGACAGGTTAATGAAGCTAGAAGTTACTGAGCAACTATCTAGTCAGCATTTTAACAAATTACTTCAAATGAATCATTTATGTGAAATAATATGATTTAACTTGGACTGAATTTATTTTCCTTTTTTTAAAACTTTGCACCATAAAATTGTACGTATAATGAATATAATCATGTACCACTTATATTGCCTCATTTATAGACACTATCTTTCCTTCCTAACATGTAATGATTTTATATAGTATGTTAATTCAGAAAATATTGATTGGGTATCTATTATTGGCAAGGCACCATTCTCAATGCAGTCATTCAAAAATAGTTAGATTCACCATGTCTTCAATGAGCTTACAGTCTATCAAGCATAAGATTTATGTGCATAACTAAACACAAAGTTAAAAAAGTGATAAGCACCACAAGAAAAGTGAAGTGTTAAGGATCTATATTTTACATCTTCTCTAGAGCTCTATGCTTTGAATCCTCCTCAGCTCCTAATACAGATCCTTGCACATAGAACACATTCAATTGATGTTAGCTTACAAGGTGAACTATGAAATTGTTTTGTAAGCTTGTACTTATTCAATGAATGACATTCTTATTCTCCAAGTCAAATTTAAAATCTTCAATCTGAAGAGAAGATATTTATAACTAAAATATGTTTTGTTAGACAGAATATGAATATTTTAATTTCCATGTGTGCCTTCTATCTTTTCATCAGACTCCAGTTTATATTTTTATTTCCAGGCTCATTCTACTAAATTTTAGCTGGTATCATACTGTCCAGTTTACCCAGCTTTGTAAGTTTTATGGGATGTGGCTATACTTCTTCCTGCCTCTAATGTTTCAGTAACTACAACTCACAAGAACCAGCTCTGAGGAATCTCAGAGTTTGTTAGGTCTTGTCTCTTCTAGGTACAACCTACTGGAAAGGGGGGTAAAATAAATGATTATCAGATCCTTAGAGGAAACAATTAACACTACCCTAATTCTAAAAAGCAACTGTTATCGTTCAATCAATCTGAAGAATCGCTCAATTTTGTCAGCTTTTAAAAAAATAGATTTGTTTCCAAAAATTTGTTTATTCTGCATTTCTCACTAGTTGAAGTTCCCTGAAGGACTCAAGGTTGAGGAAAATTGGCTTTCTTTTGATGTTTTGAATTAGTGAGGTAAAAATGACGGCTTAAATGATGTCAAAGTATTCTTGCATCTCTGAGATTTCATGACTCTTTAATGCTCAATAGTAGGATATATTGATTAGGATACCAGCTACAGTAATATATATCTAAAACTTTTTCAACTGTTAATCATCTTTATTCCATTCAGTATAGAACTTTTCTTCACTGCTTTAACCCAAGCAGAATTTTTTCAGAAGCTTGACCTGCCCCTCTTTGGAAGACACCTGGATGAATTTCAAAGGAAAAGGATACGACAGAGTAAAAAGGAAACAAAAAAGATGGCCTGTTTTTTGCCTAAGTTCTAGCAATTTGACTGACTCTTACTTGTAAATTTTTCTTGCCACTGAGTCATTGCATACAGAATTATGAAACTTTAATTTCTTTAGAGGCTTGTTATATTAGAAAAATTGTTCCAAAGAAAGCAACAATCATGACATAAGCACATCTGGCTCTTGCAAATTATTCTTTATTAAGCTTTCATTTAATTACATGTGCTGAAAGGTCTGTTTTTGATTACTGTAATTTTTTTTATTTGTCCATATGAATGATAGTAATGCTGTAAATTACATACAAACCACCTGTTTTTTCTCCCTTTCTAATATGGCAAAGTTTGAGCTATTTTCTCTGTGGTTGATGAACTAGGAAGTTTTCTATTTATTTTGATAGAAATGTGACCATCAAGGTAATGGCTTAATCTTGATTATAAGAAGAAAAGAAAATATTTGAATGAAGTTTTCAAGCATTAAATAGTGTTAAGATTGGGGTATCTGACTTCTGGTTAACCACAGCAGATTAATACATTCATTTATTACCAGTTTCACCCAAATCCGAATAAATCAACAGTTAAGGATTATAGGTGTAAGCCTTTAAGTAGAAATAGAAAGAGAAGACAAAAAAATTTGGAATACAAGAAATGGATAGTTGAGTTAGAACTGTCCTAGCAGAAAAGAGAAAGCTGATACCTAAGCTTTAGGAGTGTAAAGCCAAAACAAATCGAGCCCCATTGGAAGCTGAACCTTTGAAATGCTTAGGAATTGAAGGCATCATGTATCATTGAAGGCAGGGTTGTAAGAGGTAGAACTGTAGACAGGATGAGTGATTGAAAATAGGTATAAGATGATACCTCCCTAACCTCATGCAACCTGGTAACTACCATCCTTGCCTCCCCCTCACCCCCAACAAACACATAACCTGGCAGAAGACTCTGGAGTTTTATTCTCTTGAGAAGTTGAACCTGAGAGGTTTTTGTTTTGTTTTGTTTTGTTTTTTGTCTTGGGGACATCAGGCATAGCTGAGAATGACTAATGACACCATTTTGAAAACTTTCAAAGGGAGTCTGCATGATAGATCAGACAGTGAGATCCTTCAGCTACCTTCTCTTACTTGGCTTACTCAATGATGACATACAAGTCTTTATCTTACCCAAGGCAAGAATTTTAAGACCTCTAAGAAAATGGTCTAAAGTGTAAGAGAAACAACCATAGATACTGACATTTGGAATTCCCCAATGAAAAAACTGACTTTCTGCATCATCACTTTATGCTAAAACTCATCAGTCAATAAGTTCGACTCCATACTTAGACCTTCTACTCAGGTTTTGAGTACATCACTCTTATATATAAATAAACAGTCAGTGAACACCAGACACTTCAGAAAAGCTTCTAATATGAAAGAGTTCAAAGAGTTTGGAAAAAAAGAGTCAACAATGTAGAGTACAGAAAACATTAAAAATAACCCCCATACCTATAATTGATATGATCAAACAGAGTAAGAGAATGGGATGCTATAAAAAGAAGCAATCATAGAACAGATTAACAGAAATTAAAAAAAAATTCATAGAAGGGTTGGAAGATAAAGTTGAAAAAAATCTGTCATGGAATATAACAATAGGTCAAAGAGTGGCATATGGAAGAAAAATAGAGGGTTAATAAGGAATTCTCACATTTATCTAATATGAGTCCAAGAAAAAAAGAACAGAGGAGAGAAAATTATCAATGAAAAACGTCAAAAAAGTTTCCTAGAATTGAAGGATATGAGTTTACAGATTGAAAGGGCTGAGTATCCATAACAATGAATATAAAAGTCAACAGAAAGACATCATAGTGAAATTTCAAAACAGTATAAAGGAAAGATCCTAATGCTTTTCAGAGGAGAAAATAGGTTATATACAAAGGATCAGGAATCAGAATGACATCAGACTTCCTTCTAACAAGAATATGAAGACAACAGATAAGTATGTTTGGAACTCTGAGGCAGAATTGTTTTCAATGTATAATTCTATACCAGTCAAACTACAATCAAGTGAGAGTAATATAATAACTTTTTCCAGAAATATTAGTTCCTATATAATAATCTCACATGCACCTTTTTCAGGAAACTCCTGGAGGATGCAGTCTACCAAAAAGAGATGGTTAATTAGGAGAGGAAAACATGATATCCAGGAAACAGGGAATCCAGTACAGGAGAGGCAAAAGAAATTCCAAGTACCATACATTTGTAGTATTCCTAAGGAATACACTAGTTCAGATTGGAGCAGGAAGACAGAGAATTCTGAGAAGGATGTCTTCAAGGGAAAAATATAGGATAACTAGATTACCTGATATATTCTACTATATTGGGTAGATTTTTACTGGTCTCTTGGAAAGTTTGACAGTTCATTAGTGATAGTTATATAAAAATAAAACAAAATATGAGGCAAATATTAAATCTAACAAAATAAAAAGTTGAAAAAGAGAAAATTAAATATAGTTCAATACATACCTCAACTATGAATAGTATCTTCATAGAATACTATAAAACAGTAAACACTAATTTTAAAATTTATGATATTAACATTAAGAGATTAGGGATGGGAGTACACATGGGCTTGGTGATGTAGGAAAGCTAAACCCTCATCTTCTATTATATAAAGTCTGTAAATAAGAATACAAAAGCATAAGCATTTATAAGTAAGTAAGGAGATAAACATCTGTCAAACAGTTAAATGAATTGAAGGGGATAGTCTACACAGAGCAGTAGCAGTACTGGGGCAAGTAGACCAAGGGTATCACACATGGCTGTGAAGGCTGTGCACTGTACATGATGGCCACGCCATTTTTGTTGGTGTTGCTTTCTTCTTTGTTTTTAAGCCTTAAAGTACTATGGAACTTGTAAAATTATATATAA
>NW_012150174.1:3720406-3753342 GCF_000956105.1 Propithecus coquereli
AGATTAGATGTTACCTAATAGTAAAATAATTTCTGGGTTTTAATTGGTAAAATCATATAATCAACTCTCTTTTAAAGATGTTAACTTGAACCTGGTGCCACTTTGACTTTGATAAAATTAAAATTATGTAAAAAGAGCTTGGCCCACTTGTCTTTCATTCTTTGGCCCTAATTCAGCTAAATAAACATATTTGGAGGTTGACAATTTTAAGATTGATAATGTTAGGTTATCTGCTTATCATGTCTCAGGGAAGGGGAACCCTTTTAAGCTGAGCTGATAGAATGAATAAGATCATTGGTTTGTCAAAGAGAACTATAGGAAGTGCTTCAGAAGAGGCCATGAAACAGCAATGGGGATATAATGAGGATAAACCTGGAGTCCCAGGCAAATGCAGGACCTGAGGACAGAAACTAGGTGATTTGTTCTGAGGCATGTAGGAAATACTTTGTTACCTGGATTGGGTTGAAAATCAAGTGGGCAGTTTCTGTGCTTTGAAAAAGAAGCGTGACTGTTTTTTTAGAAAATTGCTACCGATCTCACCATATTCTCTTGAGGATTATATTGTATGCTGCCTAGAAATAAGACCTTGAAAAAAGAGTGACTGCCATTGGACCACAGGGGTCCTAGAGGCAGTACTTATCATCCAGAAGGATGAGAATGTCTAGAAAAGCTTGGTCAGTGCTGAATAAGAGTGATGTAATTCTTTCTAGAATCTCTAGAAAAATTCAGGTTAGTTTCTTAGTTCATGAATATTAATTTACATTTACTCATTGATTTACATGAGTGGACATACCAGACATTTAAAGAACTTTTCATGAAGATTTTAGAGACTAAAAAGCATCTTAGAGACTACTTAGTCAAATTTCTTTTTGTACAATTGAAGAAACTGAGTTCCAGAGACCTTAAGAGTCTTGGGTCATAAAGTTATTGCTAGATTGACCAGGTAAAGAACCATGGCTCCCATAGAAGTCCTCTTTCTTTCTGTTATATCATTTGCTTTCTTTTATTTTCCTCTTTAAAAAATAGTGAAAGAGAATTGCAAGGCTATCAGAGAAATAGTTATCTAAGAATACGGTAAGTTTTTTTTGAAACTCCATTTCAGCTGCATTTAAAGAGATCAATGTTTGTCTTCCCTGTTTTGCAGCAGCTCTACGCCGCTCAGCTGGCCAGCATGCAGGTGTCACCTGGAGCAAAGATGCCATCAACTCCACAGCCACCAAACACAGCAGGGACGGTCTCACCTACTGGGATAAAAAATGAAAAGAGAGGGACCAGCCCTGTAACTCAAGTTAAGGTACTTGCTTTGCAGGATTGTGGAACCAGTTTGGAAAATAGCTTCACAAGAAAGGTAGTGAACCAGGCTGTATTGGGGATAAACAGCAGGAAACATAGCAATATAAAGGAATCCCAAAATGTCCCTCTTTATGGTAAATTTCATGATTGAGCACTGAGAAACAGGTGTTTCCCTTTTGATAACAATGTGCCATATTGTGAGATCTTTACCTAAATCTGCAAACTAACTTCTCAGGAGTTTTTCCCCTTTGGATTCTGGCTTTTATTTTTTAACGTTTCTTGGCATGAATGGCCATGATTTTATTGCCAGTCTTTGTCATAGACTTGTGGTATTTATCTCCATATTCCTTAAACAGATAGAGAACCAATTTATAGTGCCAGAGAAGGAGGATCTTGAAACCTTAGATTAAAAAAGGGGACAGAAAAAGAATCTAATTCTGGACTTTATATGTTTTGTTGGTGAAGGTCTCTCTTTCAAAACTAGTTATAAATGTGAGCTCTGAGTTGTCATTGCCTAATAATGCTTCTGATGACATATAGTTCTGATAGAATAAACGGGCTTTCCCAAGTTATGTCTGGGATGTTAATAGATGCCTTTCCTCACCAAATTTCAGTGTCATGAAACTGGACAGCCAAGAGATATTTGGTGATAGAGGGGAATTGATGAGCCACTCTAATTTGTGCTGCAGCTGGTACCTATAGGTGGTACTGGTTGGTTTTTATGATTGCATTTGCTTTCTATATTGAATTATCAAATTCAAACCATTCAGAGAAACAATTTTTTTTGTATAATTGACTTATCTACTTGGAGGGGTATGCTAAGTACAGACACTTTATTGTAATGTGACAAAAGTACTGCATTTGCAGAAATTTTGCAATTATTAAATCATCACATGGGAAACAGCTGAGACCAACAAAACTCAGTGTTGGATGCTATATAATCACTGAAATTGTTTTGTTTTCTAAAATTTGCATATAGGAATTTTGAGATTTCAGAAAGGCCTTTAAAAAATGGATCCCAAATACCAAAGATCAAAAAAGTGAATATCCTTAAGGGAGATCGTTCTGCCCATGCACCACCCAAAGGAATTAATTTAATATCACCCATTCTTTTAGATTCTCCAAAGAAATAGATGAACATTTATGTTTTGTTTTTAGAAATATTGAGATATGACAATAGGAAGTTTACATCTCATAAAACAGAATTAGTTATGGAAACAGACTATTTTGCATTCCCAGAGTTTGTGTTTGTGAATAAGAGTCAGAACACTACAACTCAAACCAAGGCACTTTGCTTAATCATAGTTGTTAGAATATGAGTAGTATATCAAACAAAAGTGACTTGAGCTATTGAGTATTAAATATTTTAACGTAAAAAGTCATTTTATAAGTAAGTTGGCCAACTGGAACTGTACCAAACCAAGTCTTTACTGGATGAGTAAAATGTTCCTTGGTTAAATTAGAGTTTATGTCTGCTTTTACCATTCCATCTTTGTGGGCCAACTGAATTTTATTACTTGCTTGACCACATGACAATTCTTAGGGAGTTTTCTGTATAATTTGACTTGACCTTATTTTATGTTAATAACAAAAGAAACATTCCTTTAACTTATTAGATTGTTTTATTATTATTGTATATGCTGATAAAGATAGACCAAAACATAAAGCAAATGTTTTAAATTAAAAATATAGCTATCTATTATTAAAGAAGTACTGAAAATGGTCTTATAGTTTGCTAATAGAAAGAACAGTGGTCACCAAAGTCTGTCATGCTTGTCTTTATTGTCATTGCTCTCTCTGTATATAACATGACCACTTTTTTAAAATTCAGGCATGACATAGGGAAAACTTTGTTGAAGTAACTAAAATAAACATAGATGGTCTTATGTACCTTTTTCCCTCTAGAATTTTTGTCTACTATATCTGTAAACATCAGAAGTCAGAATATTTCCTTTCGAATATCAATTCTACCACTTTTGCTAGCTATGTCACCTTGAGCAAGCTACTTAATTTCTTTTAGCTTTAGTTTTCTCCTCTGTAAAATGGAAGTTAATATTATTGCAATTCTTAAATGATATAATACATCCTCTAGTAAATCGTGTATATTCCATAGAGTTTGTGATGCTGCTGCTGCTAATTACAGTAATAAAGAAGGTGATGCAGTGGTTTTAGTGATTGCGATTGAAATATCTAGTTGTATAATGAGAGAGATCCTAACTAAACATCTAGAGGATTTCCATTGTCAACCATGATGGAGGAATAGGAATCAGATTTACTTTCCCAGCTTAAACAACTAAAACTCAGGACAAAACTATATAAAACAATGGTTTTTAGATATTTACAATAGGAGTACAGGATAGCAATTGCTGTGTGGAGAGAAGCAAGCGAGACAAGCACTACAATTGCTCCAGCTCACTGTCTAGAGGGAGTTTCCAGGCAACTGTGCAGGAAGCTTGGCAGTCTCCCTGAGTAGAGACACAAACTTTAGAGTTTACGAATGCTGATGCAGTTGGAATTCATGAAGCAGGGTACTAGATATCAGAAAGCTGCACACAGAGAGAGTGCTGGAGATCTGCAGAAGGTTCCCCTGAGTATTTAGCTGAGGGCTGATCAACACATGCATGTGACAAAACTACTGGATGTCAAGGGATAACACCGGAATGTAGCAGGCAAAGCAATTGCAAAGTTCACAAAGGGCCTGGAATGGTTTGCATTCCCATTAAAGTGGAAAGATCTCCTGACATGTGGGGCATCAAATAGAGTCTCCAGAATGATATCACCTCAGTAGTGGAGCCAAATTATTAATAGATTAAAGGCTGTTCTGAACTTGCCTAACAAATCTCAAAAGTAAGCCTAGAAAGGACCAAATTATTCTGCATCTCATAACAAAGTTCACAAATATTTAAAGAAATACATAAATGCTAGTACCCAACAATGTAAAATTCATAATGTGTGGCATTCGCTCAATAATTACCAGGCTTTCAAAGAAGCAAGAAAATATGAATAATAAGGAGAAAAATCAATCAATAGAAAAAGACTCCAAAATGCCACAGATGATGGAATTAGTAGATAATACAGTAAAAACAGCTATTATAGGAGAATTCTAACTAGTGCCAAATGAGGTAAACAAATCTGCTCCCTAAAAAGCACCTGTAAGACAGGACAAAATAGACAAATATGACTATTTCTGCATTCTGGAAATTGACCAATGGCATATTATAATCTAAGAAAACATTTATATTTCTTATATGTAAGAATAGTATGAGTCTGTGACATTCTTGCCTAGGACTATTGTTATTTCTCCTATCCACAGGCTCAGTTAGCACGAAGTTTATGTAAGGTGGGAGCAGGCTGTGAGGACCAGCATTAGCTCTGCCATGGAGAAAATGGATTCACTCAATTGGGAGTTGATAGGTGATGCTCATGTCCAGTGGCATTGTTGGTAAAAGTGGCAATCACTGAATTATAAAAATAAGTAAGAAATTAGACCATATTTAAAAAGATGGTTATAAACTTCATATGTTCAAGAAGATAGAGGAAAACATGAGCATGATAAGGCAAGATAAGGAAAACCTAAATCACATGTCTGGAGGTGAAAAATACAGTATTTGAGATGAAAAATACACTGGATGGGTTTAGCAACGGCTTAGACATTGAAAGAAAAGATTAGTGAACTTGAAGACATAGCAATAAAACTATCCAAATGAAACATATAGAAAAAAGACTGATCAGTACTGTGGGGCAATATCAAATGACCTAATATATACAATTGGAACCCAGAAGGAGGAAGAAGGATCAGAAAATTATAATTGAGGAAGCAATGTCTGAAAATTTTCTGCATTTGATGAAAATTCAAAACTTGGATAATGTAGAAGGTCAGTGAATCCCAATTAAAAGAAACATGGAGAAAACTAAATATATAACATATGACTCCCTATTACTTAGATATGAGTAAAGGAACTAACTAGTCTAAATACCCTTTCAATTAAGAGCAAAGGGAAATAAATTGCAATTAAGTGTGTTAGATAATTTTGACAATCATAATGGATATAACTGTGTATCTTGAAAACCTGTCCTATCTCCAAATATAGATAAAAGTACATTGCAACATAGATGTGACAGATGGCCCATTTCTTACTAAGACAAGAAAGAAGAATTAAAAACCTAGGGCATCACTACATTATCAAACAAATGACTTATTTTCTCTGTAGTTTAGTAGAAAAGGGGACTTAGATTTGGAGTCCAATAAATTAGAATTCAAATTTTGTCCCTATGTGCATGGCCTTGGACAAGTGATATTTGTCGTTCTGTCATTTATCATTTTTGACTTCCATTTCCTCATTTGTAAATTTAGAATAGTACTGCCCAGCTTCATAGAGTTATTAAGGGTTAAATGAGCTAATATATGTGAAAATGATTAGTACAGTGCTTGGTGCTCATGTTATTTTTGTTGTCTCTTTCTAATCCTTCTTTCCAAGTAGTATTTTCTGGCATTTTTTTTTTTTTGTTCCCCCTTGATCAGTGATATTAGTACTGGAAAAGACCTTAGCAATCACCTAGTATTGGGCCCTCCTTTTACATATAAAGAAATTGAACCCTGCTGAGGTCACGTGTTTCTTGAGGGGGAGACTATTCTGTTACTGAGCTCTATTATGTGTTTTAAACCATAACATTAAAAGCAAGTTCTCTGTGCCTTCTCAGAAGCAAAATGGGAGTTAATATTTGCTGACAATTTTATTTTAGAACACAATAATGCAGATCTTAAAACTGAACATTTAAATGAATATGCTCATATTACAACTAAAGTTCTAGAATGATGGAAGTGTTGTTACGGGTATTTTATGGCAGGATAAATGAGACAAAATGAAGACAAGAAGCTTAGCTTTCAAGCTCCTGGATAAACTAGAGTTACATGGCAGGTATTTGAATACTGTGCTCAGTGTAGAAGGACGTGTGTCTTAAAATAGACATTCTTTAAATATATGCAGCAAAGAATATAAAGAGACATCACTTTAAACATGAAAAATAAATTGCATATAGCACGGTATATACAACATAATTATAATGTATACTTGATCTTTGTAAAAATTAATTTTAAACATGAATAGAGACCAGAATATAGACCATAAAGAGTGCCCACACCCAGAAAGCCACATAGAAGCTATGCTGTGGCATGCGGCTCCCTGGGCTGGGCCTAGGAGATCAGAAGGCTTCCCATGTTTCCATTTTTAAATCACTTGCAATTGTTTGATTTAAAATATATATTAAAAAATTAGCTGCAGAGACTATTTATAGTTATAGGAACTTTTTGGAGAAAATAACACAAAAGCACTACAGAGCTGCTGAAATTTTAAATAATTCTTTGTAAATGCCCTAGGTTAATTTAGATCCCTGAAAACACATTAGGAAATTAAGCTGTAATGTGAGCTAATTCAGATTTTAATTTGGCAAAGAGAATGATCCAACTACACAGTTAATGTAAACAGAAGCATAACACAGGGAAATTAATGAGGTTTCCTTCCGATGAATCTTCAAGGAGGTAGATAATTAGCTTCTTTTGTTATTATTGTAGGAGAATGTGGCATTGTCTCTGAGGTGTAAAATAACTGTGGCTTACTAAGTGATAATGTGCTTCATTTGTCTTTTTTTTTTTTTAATAATTATTTATGTTAAACTCTTGTAGGATGAAGCAGCAGCACAGCCTCTGAATCTCTCATCCCGACCCAAGACAGCAGAGCCTGTAAAGTCCCCAACATCTCCTACCCAGAGCCTCTTCCCAGCCAGCAAAACCAGCCCTGTCACTCTGCCAAACAAAAGCAGCATCCCTAGCCCCATTGGAGGAAGCCTGGGAAGAGGATCCTCTTTAGGTAAATGGAAAAGTCAACACCAGGGAGAGATTTATGAATTAGGTAAAAGAGAGCAAACCTGTGTAGTGACGACTGATCCTTATTTCCAAAGTGTTTCTTAATAAAAGATGATACTCTTATCTTTTCTACTGAGACATAACCCGATTTAGTATCTTGGGTGCTTAGAACCTTTGGAAATGGTCATAATATAAATCCTGATAAGATGGGTTCTTTAGATGATGATGAGTTAGATCTAGCAATCACAGGCTTAGAAACTTGTGTATTTGGTCAATGTTTTGCTGCTGAAGTAATTTTCCAAGGATCTAAGGACCTGGCTTCAAAGCTGCTTTTCAAAAGGCTAAAATTTATTTGAAATTGTATATCTTCTTTATGTGATTTTTACATCTTATTCCATATTACTTTTGCATTAAAACAAATATGAATGACACACTTCAATAACATATGAAATAATGTCGATACCTAGAAAGATATGTCATGATGATCCTCTGGCTTCTTGCATTCCCCCATATAATTCCAAATATCTCTAGGAAAATTCACACCCTCATGTGAAAAACATGGAGGAAAAAATAAGGGTTTTGGTATGAGAAAGGCTTGGACTGAGTGCCTTCACTTAATAGCTATGTTACCCTGGGAAAGTTATTTAATATTTTTTTAATTCAATTTCCTAATCTCTGAAAAGGTTATAGTATTGCCTAGCTCATAGGTTGTTATGATAATTAAAAGAGAAAAATGCATATAAAGTTCTTAGCACAGGGTCTAACATTTAGAAGGCATTCAAATTTAAAAGACTGGAATGAATGAATATCATTACATTTATATATATGTGGAGTGAAACAATAAATGTGAAAGCACTTGTGATCAAGAGAGTGCCAAATAAGTATTAGCATTAGTGTTACTATACTCTTTAAGTCTCTTAATTTCCAAATAAAGACACAGAGATCAAAAGGGGACAAGATCCAGCATTTCATCATCAAATTACATTTCTTGCATTATCGAGTCCTAGAGTCTGAAATGCTTATTACAACAGATAAAGAAAACTGTATAATTATAGCCATTTACAGTTTAAAAACACTTTTCTCTATTTTATCTCATTGGATTTTTCACAATAGTCTTGTGAGTTAAGTTGTGTATTAGTATTACCCTCATTGTGAGACTAAACTGTGGTTCTTAGAAGTAGAATGACTTGCTCATACTCCTGTAGCTAGAACCGGGACTAGAATCCAGGTCCTCTCACACATAATTCAGTGTTCATTTTATAAACTTACAGTTGGAATTTTTGTTCAATTTTGCCAAGTCTAAGTAAATCTGATAGTGAGATGTAAATCTTCCTCGTTGAAATTTAGGACATTGGGATCTCTATAGCAGCCTATTCTCAATTTGAGTCAGGATGCCTCTTCCAGGGACTCGAAGTTTTTACCTCAAGTCAGTGGTATCCATGTAGAAGACAGAAGTGAATCATTTCTAACATATGAATATGAGGAATATCACTTGGCTGGATTTTTGGAAGTTATGAAATAAGGAAAAAAGACAACATAAGTTACAAAGTTGATCTCGAAATGACCCTCCTATAATCCACTTCTGAATTTTGTTTAGAAAGCATTTCTCTGCTGTATTGAGCATCCTGAGGGGCAAAGATGACTATGTTACAGAACCTGCTCTTGGGACACTTTTACCTCAGCAGAGCATACTCCTAGATCATGAATTACACACAGGCTTAATAGCACCTGCACTTGAACAGCACTCTTGTCCAGACGATATTGGATAGAAATAGTCTTTTTTTAATCAGAAAAGCTATAGAACAAAAGCTGTGGGTTTTCTATATCCTAAAATTGACTGACTTAACAGAAATTTCACAGATAGCCTTAAGAATCTTTTCCAAACTCAAATGCATATGTTCATACATTGCACTCACAAGACCTATGTCGTGAGCTTGATTTTTGTCTGGTTTCATCTGTCCTGTCTATGTGAGGTATATACACACACACACACACACACACACACACACACACACACACACACACACATATGCTATGAAGTGCTCATTCCAGGCTGCAAACAAGTGGATCACGTTAAAATTTACCACAGCAATTTAAACCTATCAATCATTAAACAATTGCCCTCTTTTTGTCTAAAATTGGAAAAGCTTACTCATTCTTACCTATAGTGAAATGCAAGAAATGTTAGAAAATTAGTCAGTTTAATTTAGAATTTTCCCCTTTTGCTACACGGAATGCAATGGAAGCAAATATTTATTCTCACTTTATTTGAAGTTTTGTACTTATGTGAAAACCATTCCCACACATATAGCCTCACTGTCATGAAGATAGGGAGATGAGAGCAGCGGGTGTTCAAGTTGGGGGTGGGGAATGGGTTGTCATTCTCTTGGTAAATAACTGAGGCAGCATGATGAGAAGAATGCTTCATTAACCAGCCAGCAATTGGGGAATGGAGAGGATGGTGTATTCCTTCCGCCCACTCTCTCCAACAGTGGACATATGAACACACAGATACAGATGTCACTAAAGTACACATGTAGCCTCATAGATTTTTTCTACTAGGCCAGAAACAGCTTTCCTGCATTAGCACCAAATATAACGGGTAGCCTGGACAAACCTCTCTGCTTCATCCCCACCCTCTGCCCCCTTCCTTCCCACAACTCCTGCACAGAAGAGGCAAGATTGTATGCTAATTGTACATATAGGATGAACAGATATCTTCCCCCAATATATACGCAATAGAAATCTAGGAACCTTCATCTGTGAGGAGGTGAGTAGACAGAATCCAGATAGACTAGAGTGCTGGGGTTTCTTCCAGTGGCTGAAAAAACCCAGCACAGCTTGGATGCCCTGGCTTTCTATGCCCTGTGCATAGTATTGTACAGTTTTTTAAATAGCAAATGTACCCCTTCTTTGTTCGGGGAATGCAGTTTTCTACAGGGGAATGGATAGTAGCAGTGCTTTTATTTAAGAGTCTAACCTCACAAGCCTCTAATAATGCATTCTGTGTATGCAGATATCCTGTCCAGTCTCAACTCCCCTGCCCTGTTTGGGGATCAGGATACAGTGATGAAAGCCATTCAGGAGGCTCGGAAGATGCGAGAACAGATCCAACGGGAGCAACAGCAGCAACAGCCACATGGTGTTGATGGGAAACTGTCCTCCATGAATAATATGGGGCTGAACAACTGCAGGAATGAAAAGGTAAAACTTGCTTCCTTCCTTCACTGGATCTTCCATACCCATTGGCTTACTCTCTGGCTCTTTCCAGGCTCCCAACCATCAATCTGAAGCCATAGATTTAGGCTTCCAGCTTGAGGGCTGTCTTGTATTTTGCACAAATCTGTCATGTATCACATTTAAAATGGTAAATGATTAACAAATATGTCTTCTTCCAGTCAGTGTGAATTGCCTCCCAGGCACCCAACTTGCCTGTCTATTGGTGTGTCTTTCTGTCACATTCTGAAATATTTAAATGTATCTTATAATAAAGGGGCTATATGATAGTATTAGAATAAGAATAAAGTATCAGAATATTAAAAAAGGAAGACACACATATGTTCCCAATAAAGGCTAAGTCACAATGACTCACCATTAAATTTAATACTAAGCTTCCTATTAACCAGGCCAAAAAAACCTAATAAAGCAATTTACAAAATTCATTTATTTATTTTGTGATTTAGAAAATTGTTTATTGAGTACCTATTCTATGATGGACTCTGTTCTAGGCACTAGAGTTACAGCAGTGAGCAAATCTGATAGAAATACCTACTCTCATAGAGCTTGCATTCTAATAGGGAAACACAGATGATTAAGAAATAAACAATTAAATGTATGGTATAATTTCAGGAGGTGAATAAATACCATGAGAGAAAAATAGAAGCAAGGTAAGGGAATAGTGAATTATGAAGTTGTTATGTTAGATGGGGTGGTAAGGACTCTCTGAGGAAGTGACATTGAGTAGAGAGCTGACCGTCTAAAAGAGCAGGAGCAAGAGCATTCCAGGTAGCAGGAGCCATAAGTGTAGAGGCCCTTAGAGGGGTGGGATCAGGACCAGGGAGGCCAGCATGGCAAGAGTGGCATGAGAGAAGGGATAGCAGGGGGACATGAAGAAAATGTGATAGGCTGGGGCAGAACATGGATGTAGTAGGCCCTGGAAAGGCTTTTCATTTTATTCTGAGTGTGATGGGAATCCCCAGACCGGTTTTCTCCAGGGAATTGATGTGATCAGAGTTACATGTAAAAGAATCATTCTGTCTACTATGGAAGAATGAACTGTAGGAGGTTAAGAATGGAAACAGGAAGACCAGTTGAGAAGCTATTGTAGTAGACTGCGTGAAAAGTTCTGATTAGCTGACAGAATGAAACATGCCATTTTTTTTTAAAAGAGGTGAAAATACTTTCCCAACACTAAATTGTTTAATGCTTTTTTTTTAAAACATGGTAACTGTCTAGGAACAAATGAGTGGCATGATGGGCAATGTCTTTGGTAACAGTTTTAGAGTAAATTAAAAAAAATTATTTCCATTCATATGTTTATTCTATAAAGGCTACGAATATAATATACTGAAGTCAGGGCCAAGAGACCTCTCTTTGTCTCACTTCTCGCTAATTCTAGCATGGATGCTGTGGCAAAGACTCCATTCATCAGAATAAAATTTATAGTTTACCCAATTCCTAGGAGGATTTGTTTTTTTCAAAGCATTACCGGGCTACAAATGTTTTTGGTTACAAGGATTGCTTTTGTAATGCTTGAATCAGGGTTCTTAGTGTGCCTATTACCCAGATAGTGTTCATTGTACCCATCAGGTAGGTTTTTGGCCATCCCCTCCTTCCGCCTCCCCCTGGTGGACTTCCATTGAGTCATATATCCCTCCATGCAAATATGTGCTCATGGGTTCATTCCAATTTACTAGTGAGCACATATGGTGTTTGTTTTTCCATTCTTTAGATATTCACTTAGGATAATGGTCTCTAGTTCCATCCATATTGTTGCAAATGGCATTAAGTCATCCTTCTTCATGGCTGAGTAGTATTCCATGGTATACATATACCACATTTTGTTAATCTATCATGAATTGATGGGCATTTGGGTTGATTCCACATCTTTGCAATTGTGAATTGTGCTGCAGTAAACATTTGAGTGCAGGTGTCTTTTTGATAAAATGACTTCTTTTTCTTTGGGTAAATACCAGGTAGTGGGATTGCTGGATTGAATGGTAGGTCAACTTTTAGTTCTCTGAGGAATCTCCATACTGATTTCCATAGAGGTTGAACTAATTTTCAGCCCCACCAACAGTGTATAAGCATTCCTTTCTCTCTGCATCCCCATTCAGTATGATGCTGGCTGTGGGTTTGTCATATATGACTTTTATAATTTTGAGATATATTCCTTCTATGTCATGTTTTTCGAGGGTTTTTATCATTAAAGGGCAATGAATTTTGTTGAATGCTTTTTCTGCATCTATTGAAATGATCATATGATCATTGTTTTTGCTTCTTTTTATTGTTGACTCACATTTATTGATTTACGTATATTGAACCATCCTTGCTTCTTTGGGATGAAGCCCACTTGGTCATGGTGGATTATTTTTTTGACATGCTGTTGAATTTGGTTTGCTAGTATTTTATTGAGGATTTTTGTATCTATATTCATAAGGGATATTGGTCTTTAGTTTCTTTTTTTGTTGTGTCCTCTCCTGACTTTTTAATATCAAGGTGATACTGGCTTCATAGAATGAATTGGGGAGGATTTCCTCATTCTCGATGTTATGGAATAATTTATGCAGTATGGGTACCAACTCTTCTTTGTAGGCCTGATAAAATTCAGCTGTGAATCCATCTGGTCTGGGGGTTTTTTTGTTGTTGTTGGAAGATTTTTATTTTTCCTTCAATCTCGCTGCTCATTATTGGTCTGTTCAGGAGTTCAATTTCTTCCTGATTGAGTCTTGGGAGATTTGTGTGTTTCCAGGAATTTGTCCATTTCCTCTCTGTTTGTGAGTTTATGTGCATAGAGATTTTCATAGTATTCACAGATGATATTCTATATTTCTGTGATATCAGTTGTAATATTTCCTTTTTCATTTCTGAATGAGCATTAATTATTTGGGTCCTTTCTCTTCTATTCTTGGCAAGAGGTCTATCAATTTTGGCAAGAGGTCTGCCAAAAAGTTCTATAAATTTTGTTTATCTTTTCAAAGAACCAACTTTTGTTTTGTTGATCTTCTGTATTATTTTCTTTTTTTTTTCAATTTCATTTAGTGCTGCTCTGACCTTAGTTATTTCTTTTCTTCTGCTGGGTTTGTGATCTATTTGCTCTTTCTTTTCTAGTTCCTTGAGATGCGTCATTAGATTATTAATTTGTGATCTTTCTGTCTTTCTGATGGATTTTTAAATTAGCATGTGGAAGAAGTCATGAGGTAAGTATGTGGTCGTGTGTGCTCTTATCCATGCATTTGCATACATAGCCATATCTAGGGTGTTTGTTTTCTTATGTTTTATTTTCAAAAGGTATGGTGATGGTGACAATCTGAGAATGCGGGTGTGTTAGTTTCCTAGGGGGTTGCTGAAAACAACAGAAATTTATTCTCTCACAATTCTGGAGGCCAATCCCAAATCAAGGTGTCAGCAGGGCTATCCTCCCTCTGAAGGCTCTAAAGAAGAATCCTCCCTTGCCTTTTTCTAGCTTCTCATGGTTGCTGGCAATCCTTGACATTTCTTAACTTATAGCTGCATCACTCTAATTTCTGCCTCCCTCTTCCATAGTTGCCTTCCCTCTCTGTGTGTCTCCAAATCTCTCTCTCTTTATAAGGACATCGGTCATTGGATTTAGGGCTCACCGTAATCCATTGTGAGCTTATTTTAACTTGATTACATCTGCAAAGACTCTATTTATAAGTAAGGTTACATTTATAGGTACCAAAGATTAAGACTTGGACATATCTTTCTAGAGGTACAATTCAACCTATTAGAGTGGCATACAGAGCCATTGCTCATGCTGAATCAGTCTCACACTAGGAGACAACTTGGGTGCAGAGGACTGGGAGGCGGGTTTATGGGAATGGGAGAATGATGGGACTCTCAAAGCATATATGTGATCAAAACCCTTGTACAGATTAGGAAGCTTAGCTCTGAAAGAGTGTTGACTTCCCAAACTTTAGTAAAGAATTTGACTTTACCCTCATTTCTCAATGCGTTGATTTACTCATGTTAACATTATACATATACACACACACGTTATATATATAAAATAAAAATATATATACAAATAAAAATGTATATATATAAAAATACATACACATGTGTGTGTGTGTCTGTGTGTGTATAAATAAAATGATAGTGGATCTTTTGGTGCCTGCTAAGCCATAAACTTTTACGTACTTTGAATTAATCATGTACATGCCAATCACTGGTTCTTCTTGCTCTCTAAGTGCCCCATTTCCCAGTAAATGTCCCATCCCATTTTGGAACCTTGGCAGTGGGCTCACAAGGCCGAGCCCCTCTTTAACAGCTGCCTGAGTGGATAGTTAGGTATAGAGTATGGTTTCAGGGCTACAAGAGAAGAAAAGCCTTACCTCCAAACCTCTTCTACCACTCTGATATTAGAGACAAACAGAGTCATTTTTTTGACCTGAGATAGTCATCTGCTCAGTGAAAACATCATGAAATAATAACAAATTTAATCTTAATGTGAATAAATTTATAAGATTCTGTTTTGTGATGTGGGTAAGTGAACAAGTTTAGGCATAGGGATATTGAGTAGGAAATTTGGTTAAAAACAAGAGAATGGGCACATGTACCAGGGACCATATCCTACTTTACAATATTGCCAAGGATTAATTTTAAAAATTAGTTTGAGAAGCACATCAGTGATTTTTTGAACTCAGTCTTTTAAATTATTTTTAATTATTAGATTTCAATTGAAAGTAATATATGCTTACTAAAAATTCTAATAATACAGAAATATATGTGGTGAAAAAGCTAATAACCCCCTTTCCCCATTAACTATTAAATATTCAGAAATTTTCTTTGAGTAGTAGCAATCGTTAGGGAATCAGAAATTTTCTTTGCATAGATAAGAAAGTATTAATGAGTTTAAAAATATACATTCTCACTTAAAACAGTAGTCACTGAGTTGTCACTTACCAGCTGTGTAATGTTTGGCAAGTTGATTAACCTCTCTGAACCTCAATTTCTTCATCTATAAATTGGGGTAGTGATTTAGGTTGTAATGAAATAAAATATATATGAATGTAGCTAGCATAGGCCCTGGTACAGAGTAGATACTTCATATGTTTCCCATACCTTTAAATCATGGATGACCTTTGAGTGTCTAGAACAAATATACTGGTTCAAACAAAAATATTTGTTTCTTTTGTTATCAATTTTTTTTCTATAAAGGTTTTATTTTTCATGGAGGGAAGAGCTGGTTCAGTCCTTCTTGGCAGCCATTTTCCTCATGCTCAGCTCCTCTCACTACCTTGGCATGGATGTATGTCCCTACCCTTTTTTTGGTAAACTTGAGGGCCCCCTTGTCTTTGGAGAACTTGAGCAGCTCTGTGGTGCATCACTTGTATGGGGCAAAGCCATACACCTTTGGATTGTGACCCACATGAACTTGATGTATGTAGTGAAATGGTGACAGCAGTGGCTGTGGCATCTGTGCCTGGGGTTGCCCATGTTCTTACTCACCTGGTAGCCCTGGTTGAGGCTCCCAGCTATGGGTTAGCACAGAGCCATGGCTGCTGCTCTTCAATGGTTGCCATGGTGGCAAGGCACAAATACACTATTTTGTAACAGATATAAGATTCTCACGCAGTAATGAAAGGGTCAGCAGAAAGAATAAATATCTCAAATGTTGCCATATTAGCCAACTTACACAGTTTAACTTCTTTCCAATTGAGTTAATACACACAGATATGGAAACTTCAGGATCTTACAATATAAGTATCCTATAGGGTGTAGTTGTTTTATTAGGTTAAATCAGAGTTTCTGAATGTTAGCATTACTAACATTTTTGGTTGGATAATTCTTTGTCACTGGGGCTATCTGGCTTCTATTCACTAGATGCATCCTCTCTCCCCCTTTTGTGACAACTAACTATGTCTCCAGACCTTGCCAAATGTCACCTAGGGGAGGAAGGCAAAATTACCCCTAGTTGAGAGCTAGTGGGTTAAATCATACCTTGCTTCCAGGAATGAGTCTCTCTGTTTGACGTTGTGATCCTATGTCTTAGTCAGCTTGGGCTTCTATAAGAAATAACATAAACTGTGTGGCTTAAACCACAAAAGTTTATTTCTCTCAGTTCTGGTAGCTGGAAGTCCAAGATCAGGGTGCCAGCATAGTCAGGTTCTGGTGAGGGCCCTCTTCTTAGCCTATAAACAGCCACCTTCTGGCTGTATCCTTACATGAGAAAGAGAGGTCTGGTCTCCTCATCTTCTTATAAAGGCACTAATTCTGTTATGGGGGCTCTACCCTCTTGACCTCATCTAAACCTATAAACCTCCCAGAGGCCCACCTCCAATTGCCATCACATTGAGGATTAGGGATTCAATATATGGATTTTTAAGGGGACACAAAAATTCAGTCCATAGCAACTTATATCGTTCAATTTGTACCATCTTGAAGTTCAAAGTTAAACACTGTTAACTTCAAATTCTATAGATTAATTTTAAGTATTTCTCATTGACTTTTCTTAATTCATTTGGTAGAAAGAAGTCTGACGTTTAAAAGGATAAAAATTTATTTTGCTTTTGAAGACATGAGAGAAAGATGAGAGATAAGGTTAAGGTTGAAAAAAAATGAATGAATAAATAAATAAATCCAAATTTGACCTAAAACATATCACACTGAATATAACCCAACCCCGGAAGCTAAGCTGCAAACGGTTTCTACAGAACTAGGAAATGTTGGTTTTCTAGTTGAAGGGAGTTGTCTCAGTAGGTAACTTTACTGGAGTTGAATTTGGGGTACTGGAAAAGTTCATTAGGGCTAATGTGTCCAAGAGCTCTCCTTAACCTATTCTCCCTCCTGCATAATGTCACTGTTTTGAACATTTTATTTTGTGATTCTTTTGGCATCGTTTAGTTTCTAGAGTCAATATCTATCTTTGCTTGTTAGGTTAGTTGCAGTCAGAAGAATAAATTAAGAATAGTGCTAACGGACTCCTGTGCTGGTAGCTTTGGCTCTCTTAAAATCAAAATATCCATCTTAGTTGTATGAGGTTCCATGGAGCACTACTTTTTCTTCCATGGATCATATTTTCTTCTGAGTCAAAGAGGGTAAACCTATAATGTGCAATTAGACTGGAAAATGGATTGTGACAAATTCAATTTTGCTATCTTCAAAATTGTCCATCTTGGAATTATCTCAATTTCTTTAACTATAAAGATCCACAAATTAGGTTTATGAATTTGTTTTTTGTAGCCCATATACAGTTTTAGATAATTTTTCAGTGTTACTGTCATAAAACCTTATAATTTGTTAGGCATACCTCGTCTCTCTCTTATTTGGACATTCTTTACAAAGGAGTGTGGCACCTTTACAAAGGTCTGGGAAGCAGACTGTGAGATGGAAATTAGCATGCAGATTTATTAGGAGTGTTCTTAGGATCGCCACCTGAGGAAGGGAGAGGACAAAAGCAGGACTGGGCAGAGGGAGAGGTGTGCATTCTCAGCTAAGGCTTAAGGCAACGCCATAGGAAGCTTCTAATGGCTGCCCATGGCCATTCAGAATTCAGAATTGTCCCAAGTTGGGGTGAGAGAGTGAGCTTTTTGTTTTGTTTTGTTTTGTTTTTTTAGAGATAGGGTCTTGCTCTGTCACGCAGGGTGGAGTACAGTGGTATTATCATAGCTCACTGCGTCCTTGAATTTCTGGGCTCATGAGATCCTCCTGCCTCAGCCTTCCGAGTAGCTGGGACTACAGGTGCATACCACCACGTTCAGCTAATTTTTTAAATTTTTTTTGTAGAAACACAGTCTCACTATGTTGCCCAGGCTGGGCTCAAACTCCTGGCCTCCAGGAACCCTCCTCCCTTGGCCTCCCAAAGTGCTGGGATTTCAGGCATGATCCACTATGCCTGGCCCGGCAAGATTTTAAACTCTTGTGTCAACCAGTCACTGGATGAGGGCTACCCCAGGAAGAGGACATAACCTTGAGTGAGGTAACTCTCATCAGCTAAGGCAATGCCATAGAGCGCTGGCAGCTAAGGACTAGCTACCAATTGTTATTTCCAGCAACTGAGGGAATAAATTTTCCAGTCCTGAAGGGGTATCTGGGCAGCACATCATAGTGTCCACTGTGGTATGTTACATTTAATAACATTAGATATATATAAGACAGTCTTTGTATGTATCATAAATGTGGGTGGACATTTACTATACAGGCATAGGGGTGCCTGTGTCTTTATACCACATATAGAGTCACATATATGTCCATATGAATACATGTTTACCCATGGTGTGTTTCACTTTATTGGATAAATCTGTATTTTGGCACTTTAAAATGAAACATTGTTGACTTGATCGGCCAGAACGACACCAATGGAGTTGTTCTGGTTGGCTGAGTCATGAGGTATTTAGATCCGTTAAATATATGCATTGTAGGGACAATAGACTGTAACGGCACCTTAGGAGCTGTTATGCTCCATCACTTCAACATAGTTTCTGTGCACGGATTGTGAGTGTCCTGCCAGCAGAAATCAAATTACTGCCCTGGGTTTTAGCTTTCCACACCAAGAACACCAGACATCTCCATCCCTATCTAAGTACCGGTGCAATTTGATCATGTTATAGGCTAATTGCTTACCAAATTTTGTTGTTTTGACATCTTTAAGATAGAGAGTATTTTAGTCATGACAATACACAGCACAATTTTAATTAGGCTGCTTCTAGATGTCCTTCAAGCTAGGCTAAGGGCATCTGGCTGGAACAGAGGCAAGGCAGGATGGGCCTTCGTAATGAAGACATCTATGTTAAAGCGTGTTCTGTAACTTTTCTCACCTTCTTGATGCTTGAACACAGCCTCGGTTATTGGTTAGGATGCTTTCCTGCATAGATATTATGTAAACCAGTAGACTGATTACCTACTGATCACAGCTATGGATGTGGCTGTGAACTGCTAGTCCCCTCTTCTTTTGGGAATCAATTCAGAAAAATGCTTGACCTCATCAGGTGTCAAAATGAGCTACAATGGATACTATTATCACACTTTACCTGCTTCTGAAGTACATTGGTGGGATTAAAACTGTGGAGCAAAAAAATTGGAAGGAACATTATGTGACCAGGTGCAATCACTTTAATTTACAGATGGGAAAACTGAACCTACAGAAAGAAAAGAATTTAGCCACCATCCTAGTGTATTTGTGGTAAGGCGGGAATTAAATCTCAGCTTTCCTAATTCCTAGTTATTGGTATTTCAACTTACAAACTAGTACCAGATTCGTTTATTAATTTCCTATGACATCTTTAAACCTATGTCATACAAAAGTACATTTTACATTGGCAATCTTAACCTTTGATGAATTAAGGCAGGAAATAAATAAACAAAACTATAAAGCAGGAAAGCATTGATCTCCTTGCTTTCTATATACTTGTCACCTTCTGTCTGGATAGGGCATTTTTCCCTGCCATGGTGTCTGTTGGTTCTGGCTCTTGGAAAGATATCAGTCAGGAAACAGAAGATTGGCTGATGTTGGTATACGCGAAGAAACAAAGGAGATGGCTAGGTCAGGAGCAATAATCGAATTACAGGCCACGTAGTAGATTAGAAAGAGCATGGATTTTGGAGTTGATTAATCTTGGGTCTCCATCTCCCTGTGCTATTTTATAACTGTGTTACTTAAGTACATTACTTACCCTCTCTGAGTCTCTATGATCATACCTATAAAATGGAGATAATTATCCTTTTCTTGAAGGGTTGTTTTGAGGAAAAGTGTATGTAGAGCACATACCTTGCACAGGAGATGCTCAATTAACCTGTTTTTTCTCATTTTGAGATGTCAGGCAGCTTGTCAAATCTGTTGTTAATTCTGTTATTTTTCTCTGTTTGATATTCCACAATGGTAAATGGGTCAACCTATTGTTCCTTAGGACCAAAGTGTCTTAAAATAGAATGGAAGGCTAGTTCTTACAAAGTCAAGATATGCCTTTTTCTTTTCATTCGTAGAGTAATTTGTATAAAGTTACCTACTAGAATCTAGCTACCTACTAGAATCTGGTCATAGCCAACATGACAATAATATTCAAATTTGATTGTGTGATAGCAAGCTTTTGTCCCTAATTTAATGTATTCTTTAATATATTTCCACAAAAGCAGAATTTCAATCTTTTGAAAATGGTTGATAACTATATACATTCTCATACTCAAATGATATTTTTTCAATGAAATAAATAGGAAAAATAATAATCCAATCATCGAGGCATAATGTAAACTTGTTCCTATTTACTCAAAAAGCCATTGTTCATTTTCTGAAAGTGTAGATTCTCATTTCTCACCCATCTTTGCAAAAATATCAGAATAGTACATCAGTATTACACTGATGTAATACTGCCCCCTTTTATTGGAAAAGAAAAACATACTGTACATCTTCTGCTTCACATTGTCAATTACCATAGTTCCTTCTTATTCATACAATTGATTCAGGTATTCGTTGTTGCATGACAGGATAAATTTAGACAGAAGATCAATATAGCTGTAAACAATAAGTGAAAGGGGGTTGTGAGCAAATTATTTAGCAAAGTGTGTTTGGAATGAATGAGCTCCTTCTACAGCTCACAGACTAGTGAGGTTTTGTTGTTTTCAGAGGTACACATAGTACTAATTAATCAGGATTGTCATTCTTGTGAACACTTGACTAAATGCTCAGTTGCAGTGCTTTTCTATGTTAACCTATTCCTAAGAGTAATAACAAACTGTACTACGAGGAGTGTGGGGCACATTAGAGATTTTGCAGTGAAGGAACAAATTCTAATTGTAATCCTCCTCATTTGCAAAGCAGAGCAGTAGTCAGTGTTTAAAAAACATTTGCATGGTACTCATGTCATGACAAGGAATATTTTTATAGTGCTTCTATGTTCCAAAAATATTAATGCATATATTATTTTTCTTGAACCTCTCCAAATTCAGGGATGTAGGTATTACTGTTCCTGTTTCACAGATGAAGAAACTAAGGCCGGCTCTGGATAGCTTTCCTCCAGCATTCCCTCTCTCCCATCTCATTTGTTCCCCACATCTGAGATTGACAGGACTATTTTACTTAAAAATCTAAAAAAAGATATACATTTGAGTTTCTAACACCAATTTTAATAAAGTGAATGCTAAAATTTTGAGCTAAAGATATCTACCTAGATATGTGTGCTTCATACCTATTTCTTTGAAATGAATAGCTGTATTTATGCTTGTGTTAGTGTTTTTCTAAAAGAACATACACAGATCAAAAATGCTATAAAATTAGAAAAAAGCAAGGTGAGTTTTATTACTGTTGGATTTTGCATTTGAACTAATAACATTGGGCAACCTATGAAGTGCTGTATGTAGGCTACTGGCTGAATGTAATCATTAAGTTCTTTTTATTTCTGTTGTCAGGGCTACTTGATTGGTTGCCTAGCTACTAGTTTAAGGCCTAATTCATAAAAAACAACAACAAACTTGTTTGGCTCTTTTCTTCTCTGCACTTTAAATGGAAAAAATGGTGACAATTTATATAGCTTTAGAAGTTCAAAATACTTCCTAGGGATAGGTGTGGGGTGAGAGCAATTATAAAGCTTTTAGTTTTGTTTACAAGTTTTATAGTCAAAAGTCCACATCTAGTTAATGTATCTCCCAGTGAAAGGGTTAAAATTCTATACATCCAGTTAATAATTTTGCATACATTTTCTGAAAGAGTTGTTGGTTTTGTTATATATGGAGCAAATTTACTAATTATGAGGATTTTATAGACCTAACCTCCACTATGGCAGATACTTTTTAATCTTTAATCCTTCTAGATCTAGTATCTTCTACATATAATCACTTAATCCTTCTAGACTAGTTCTTTCACCTTTTTTAGTCTCAGGGCCTATTACACTCTTAAAAATTATTAAAGACTCAAAGTGTTTTGATTTATGTGGGATATATAAATCAATATTTATCATATTATGTTTTAAAACTGAAATATTAAAAATATTATTTATTTAAAATCCATCTATAAGATGTTAATATAAATAACATTTTAATATTAACTATATTTTCCAAAGTAAGAAAATAGAAGATTGGCTTTGCTATACATTTTTACAAAATTCTTTAATGTCCTACCTGTGAGAGGACAGCTTGATTCTCATATCTGCTTCTGTATTGAAATTGCATCATTGCCATGCACCTTCTGGAAAACTTCACTGTATGTGCAGGAGAGAATGAGAATGCAAAAGGTAAATAATGTCAGTATTATTATGGAAATAGTTTTAGTCTAGTGGACCCTCTGAAAGTGTCTTTGAGATTGCCAAGGGGGATAATTAGAAAATATGCTATAGAACCTATATATGCATTAAGAATGTTTTAATTGCATTCACTTTAACTTTAATAACAGTTTTCACTGATCAACATAGTAAATGTTCAAAAATGACTAGTGGTTTTATTCTGTTTGAATTAAGGAGCAAAACAGTTAATAAAATCTTGTATTTCTAACTTGCCTTGATACAAAAAGGATTTTGGGTGGTTCGTGGTGATATATACAGTAAAACAACATAGAAAATAAAAAGAAGAGCTAGTGGGAAAGAAAAATTGAGGGTAGGAAGATAAGTTAAAGCTCAGATTAAGTAAGTGCACAAAAATTCTTATCATACGTATTTACCTAGTTGTTGAAAGGTGGCCACAGACTTGATTGTGAGCTTCCTGGTAACTAGGCAAAAAGAAAACGTGATACAACATCCACAGTATTTCTACCATATAAATAAAACAGCTTCTAAGGAGAACAATGAGTTTTCTCCTGTGGGTCCTCATAAAAACTTGAGACATACCTAAGAATGTTTCTACAACATTTCTATTCAGGTTGAGAACTGTAGTAAATTTGCAGGGCTATTTCATAACACACCTTTCATTTATTTTTTAGATCCATTTTTACCTAGAATTCTTTGCCTTTGTTTGGACAATGTGACTGACACTTAATTTTCCATATAGTACTTTATCTGATGGACACACTTTTTCTCAATTCTGTTTCATTTTTATTAAGTACTTAATGTATGTAAAGCATTGTATTAGATGTACTTAGAGGAAAGATAGGTTTCCAGGGTTGAATCTTGGCTTTATCACTTATTAAGTTACTATCTCAGAGCCTCAGTTTCCTCATCTGTAAAAGTGTCAATATTTGAGAATTAATGCAATATTTAACCTTCTAATAAAATATCTTATATGCATATTAGGTATTTAATATATGCTCCTTCCTTCCTCCCTCTTTCCCTTTCTCCTTTTCTTCTCTCTCTCTCTCCCTCCTTCCCTCCTTCCCTCTTTTCCTTCTTGCTTTCCTAGCTTCCCATCCACTTGATTAAGGTTGTGGATAAGAGCAAAGGCTTTGAAGTTAGACAGCCCAAATGTCTCCATCTGAGAAATGGTAATACTCATAGTTTTTATGCATAAGAGTTTGTTGTGACAGTTCAACAAAGTATAGTCATCTCTCATTATCCATGGGGGATTGGTTCCAGGACCTCCCTTCCCAACCCTGCAGATATCAAAATTCCTGAATGCTCAAGTTTCTTATATAAAATGGCATGGTATTTGCATATAACCTATGTACAACTTCCCATATAGTTTAAATCATCTCTAGATTACTTGTAACATCTAATAAAATGTAAATGCTATGTACGTAGTTATACTGTATTTTGTATGTATTGTTTTTATTGTTACTTTTATTTTTTAAATTTTTAAAATATTTTTTTCTTTTTTTTCCTTTTTTATTTCAGCATATCACAGGGGTACAAATGTTTAGGTTACATATATTGCCGGTGCCCCGCTGAGTCAGAGCTTCAAGTGTGTCTATCCCCCAGACAGTGTGCACCACACCCATTAGGTGTGAATATACCTGTCCCTTCCTCCCCTGCATCTGCCTGACCCCCAATGAATATCATTACTATTGGTGCACATAAGTGTTGATTAGTTTATGCCAATTTGATGGTGAGTACATGTGGTGCTTGTTTTTCCATTCTTGTGATACTTCACTTAGTAGAATGGGCTCCAGCACTCTCCAGAATAATACAAGAGGTGCTAGATCACCATTGTTTTTTGTGGCTGAGTGGAACTCCACAGTATACATATACCACATTTTATTAATCCACTCATGTGCTGATGGGCTCTTGAGTTGTTTCCACATCTTTGCAATTTTGAATTGTGCTGCTATAAACCATTGAGTGAAGATGTATTTTTTATAGAATCTCTATTTTTCCTTTGGGTAGATGCCCAGTAATGGGATTGCTGGATGAAATGTTAGTTCTACTTGTAGCTCTTTGAGCTACCTCCATATTACTTTCCACAGAGGTTGTACTAGTTTGCAGTCCCACCAGCAGTGTATGAGTGTTCCTATCTCTCCACATCCATGTCAACATTTATTGTTTTGGGACTTTTTCATAAAGGCCAGTCTCACTGAAGTTAAGTGATATCTCATTGTGGTTTTGATTTGCATTTTCCTGATGATTAGCGATGTTGAGCACTTTTGCATATGTTTGTTGGCCATTAGTCTATTTTTGAAAAGTTTCTGTTCATGTCCTTTGCTCACTTTTTGATAGGGTTGTTTGATTTTTTTTCTTGGTGATTTTCCTGAGTTCTATATAGATTCTAGTTATCAGCCCTTTATTGGATGTGTAGCATGTGAATATTTTCTCCCATTCTGTAGGTTGTCTGTTTGCTCTCATGATAGTTTCCTTGGCTGTGCAGAAGCTTTTTAATTTGATCAGGTCCCATTTATTTATTTTTGTTGTTGCTGTGAATGCCTTTGGGATTTTCTTCATAAATTCTTTGCCTAGGCCAATGTCTATAAGAGTTTTTCCAACATTTTCTTCTAGAATTCTTATAGTTTCATGACTTAGGTTTAAATCTGCTGTCCACTGTGAGTTGATTTTTGTGAGAGGTGAAAGGTGTGGATCCTGTTTAAGTCTTCTACATGTGGCTATCCAATTTTCCCAGCACCATTTATCGAATAAAGATTCTTTTCCCCAGTGTAAGTTTTTGTCTGCTTTGTCAAAGATTAGATGGCTATATGAGGATGGTTTAATATCTGGGTTCTCAGTTCTGTTCCATCTGTCTCTGTCTCTGTTCTTATGCCAGTAACATGCTGTTGTAGTTACTATAGCCTTGTAGTATAGCTTGAAGTCTGGTAAATCAATGCCTCCCAATTTATTCTTTTTGCTTAAGATTGCTTTTGCTATATGGGGTGTTGTCTGTTTCCATACGAAGTGTAGAATTATTTTTTCTAGATCTGCAAAAAAATGATGTTGGTATTTTAATAGGGATTGCATTGAATCTGTAGATCACTTCGGGTAGTATAGACATTTTAACAATGTTGATTCTGCTGACCTATGAGCATGGTATGGTTTTCCACCTGTTTACATCCTCTGCTATTTCCTTCCTCAGTGTTTCATCGTTTTCCCTATATAGGTCTATCACCTCCTTAGTTAAATATATTCCTAGGTATTTTAATTTTTTTGTTGATATTGTGAAGGGTATTGAGTCTTTGATTTGGTTATCGACAAAATTCAGCACCCTTTTATGAAGAACACCTAACAAAATAGGCATATACAGGACTTACCTAAAAATGGTAAAAGCCATATATGACAAACCCACAGCCAATATCATACTGAATGGGAAAAAATTGGAAGCATTTCTGCCTACAACTGGAACCAGAAAAGGCTTCCCTCTATTACCACTTCTATGTAACATAGTGCTGGAAGTCCTAGCCAGGGAAATCAGACAAGAAAGGGAAATCAAGGGCATCCAAATGGGGGCAGAAGAGGTCAAACTATTGTTCATTGCTGACAATATGATCTTATATTTAGAAAATCCCAAAGATTCTGCCAGGAGACTACTAGAATTGATAAACAAATTCAGCAAAGTCTCAGGTTACAAAATCAATGTACAGAAATCAGTAGCATTTAAAATATTTTTGATCCAACATTGGTTGAAGCTGCAGATACAAAACCAATGAATATGGAAGGCTGGCTATAATCCACGAAAGGGGCCTCATTCAGTACCTGACACATAATTGATAGAAAGGAAGGCTGAAAGACATCATTGCCATGACTAGTTTATCTTTTTAGGTAATTGTGAGCTATTGAAGGTGTTTGTAGATGGGGCACATTTCATCTGAGCTACCTTTTAAGAAGAATACCATGGTGACAGTTTAAAGAAAAGGATGGGAGACACCTTTAGACAAGTGTGGAAGAATGAAAATAGCATGTGTTTTGGAGTCAGAGTGACATGCCCCGTGTAGGGGTAGGGAACCTGTGACCTTCCGATTTCAAGATTGTTTTTTTTTAAGCATGAAAGGAGGCAAGAAAAACTTCATCTTTCTCTGCTTCACCCCTTTTATTTATTTATTTAGTTTTTAATTTCAGAATATTATGGGGGTACAAACACTTTGGTTACATAAATTGCCTTTGCACCACCCAAGTCAGAGCTACAAGAGTGTCCATCCCTCAGACAGCGTGCACCACATCCATTAGGTGTGAATTTACCTATCCCCTCCTCTCCCCTCTCACCTGACCGACACCCTCTGAATGTTACTTCCCATATATGCATCCCTTTTAATAAAAGGATTTGTTCTGTAAAATTTGGATTCAGTCAAAAGGCTGCACTCAAGGATCCAGAAGGCCACATGTGGCCCCAAGCCCGCAGGTTCCCCACCCTTAAGTGCCTAGGATTATGCCCTAAAAGAATCCATTCCCTTCTGTTGCGGGATGATTCCCAAAACCATTTCTATGGGTGGAACTCCATTTGAAATTTATTTAAATCTGCCTTATACTCTTTTGCATTCCTACCCTTCCTGAGCTTAGACCTGTCCTATTGTCCGGAAAGCAGGACTTTTCCAGTGGAAAGACAACCAGTGTACACGAGAACGATATACCATAAGTTTAGGGTCAATTGATTTAATACTGTATCACCCCACATAAGGAGATTAATAAAATATTGCTGAAGAATTCTCAACCTCCTAATTAGATCAGTTCCACCTAGATGGCCTTCAGAATCCACTCAGTGTACTAAACACTTTTTAAATATCTGACTTGCAGAAAAAAATCAAAACGTGTCGTCAGGAAGTTTTCAGTTATTTTTAAAAGTGCACATTAAAGAAAAAATATATATTAATAGTTATGATTATCAAAACAAAATATTAGATTTTAAGTCATTTGATTGTGAGAACATTTTTAAAGATAAGACTGAGACCATTTAAATGACAAATCATGTTTTAAAAAGTCTGAACTTGAACATTTAAAGTTGGGTTTAGTTTAAAACACAATCTTAGGAAGGCTGAGTAGATTCTAAACCGTTTTCCTCATTTTTCACAAATCTTGAGACAATACAAACTGCCTCCTAAGTCTAACAAAGACTCATCTAAATTCTGATTTTTAGACTTCTCAGAGAAGCATAAATGACCACTTGAAAACATGTTTTGTTGTTTTACTGTCTGCATGCCTTTGGGGAACTGGCTCCACCTGAATTTCCCTGAATTAGGAGGAAGGTGTTCTGCTTAACAGATATGTGAACTTTCTTCAGACTTTAGCATCCCATTTCATGGATATTGGCTTCAAGTATGTCCTAAAGATTTTCCTCAGGGATCTTTATCCTGAGAATTAGAAATATAATGTCTGCTCTGCCCATGGATTTTTGAAGGACCTTGCAAAAATCTCTTAATGCATTTCCGTTCTTACAAAATCATAAGTCAACTGCATTTTCTCAGTCCAGTGATGATAAATCTTTTCCCCTTAGAGATATGAGCTTATGAATTTTTTGTTTTTATAGAAGTATAGTAAAAATTCATACATTCAGCATTCTCTCAGCAGAAACACCATTAGCCAGCATTTCTTCAATTCATCACACTATAAGAGTAGTTGAATCAGAGCTAAAAGAGCCCTTAGAGATCATTTAGTCCAGCCCCTCATAGATGAGGAAACTGAAGCAGAGACAAGTGAAGTGAAGTGATTGTCCAAATCCAATCACAGGATATTAGTGAGACTGGGATCAAATCCCTGTCTTTCTGGCACTCAGTCCTGTGTACTTTCTTGATTCTACACTAATGTTCATGTGGCCCTAAAATGTTTATGGTGGTGACTCTGAAGCACCATATGGTCTGAAAGTGCTAAATTCAGTCTTAGTGCTGCTTATGTTGTTATATATTATAGTCCTTACCAATAGTGATGCCAAGTATGGTATATATTGTATATATACCATATACATATAACTTGTACATATATACACATAACCTGACTAATCAGAATATATGGTTAAATGGATCATTTCATCTTCTAGGCATGCCTGGCACATAGAAGGCACTCAATATATTATAAAAATAGCTGATACTAGTAACAGAATTTTCTGTAATTATATTTTATATGATTTTTTAATCCCATATGGATCAAATTTTTTAAAGATTTGCTTAGGTCATCCTAGTAGTGGATGAAGTAGATATTACTTTCACTCTTTCTTTTCCTAAGAAGCTTTCTTTGTCAGTTGCAGTTTTAAGAATTTGATAATAACAATCATTAAATGTCAGTGTCTTAAATTGTTTGCAAAGCAATTTTTTCACATTTATTATAATTAATCCTAACAGCCATCCTTAGAAATAGAAGCTTAATCATTTCTCTTTTACAAATGATGATGAGGTTCAAAGAGCTCAAATCATTTGCTTACATTCATATAGGTAATGTTGAAATTGAGGCTCTTCAAAGTCCCTGTTTTCATGTCCCATAATCTTTCCACAATAGCAGACCAACTTCATCTTCTTCTCCCATACCAATCCCTGCCCATGTGTTCTGGTGATCCCTGAAAAGAATGTCACAGACACACATTAGCTATGGCTATATGTGAGTTTGTGTGTGCACAGGAGTGTGCTACATGTACATGCATCTCTGTGAGTGTTCATGTGTCTTTCTCATTGTGGTGTAAATTTGTGTGTGAGTCTGCCTGGGTGGGTCTGCTTCCTGTGTGTGTGTGTGTGTGTGTGTGTGTGTGTGTGTATGTTTGTGCATGGTGGCTCTCTGTCCATGAATCTATTTATATATGAGGGATTGGATGTCTGCTGTGTGTCTGTCTGACTATATGCACCTGTGAGTGTGTCTGTGTATTTGTCAGTATCTCTGGGTCTGTGTGTCGGTGTGAATGTGTGTCTGTCTATCTAAGTGTGTGGTTTGTCTGTAGGCCCATATCTGTGTCTCTCTCTGAATCTGTGTCAGTCTGTCTGTGCCTATTGACCTGGGTGTATACATGAGACTGTCTGTATGACAGTGTATGTGTGTTGATATGTATAATTCTTTGCGTATGTGTTCTACTATCTTCTGTTTATGGTGTCACATATTAATGTACTTGATTATTTTCATTTTTCAGCTGGTAGGCCTAGGGCTATGTATAGAGAGTATATGTGACAGCTCTGCAAACGGATATACTGTATATAATAGATTCTTTCCATCCCTTGTTTCCTCTCAGCATTGTCTTAAATCTGGTTGTCAAAAATGTATCTTTGGAGCACTCCCGCAGAAATAAATTCACTTTTAGCTAAGATCCAGTTTGCAATCTTTGACATTTGCAACTAAGATTAGAATTTCCCAAAATGCTGTCTTCCCGCTATGGATGGAAATGCTTGCTTTTATTTTTGGTTCAACCCTGATTTGCCCTTTATATCTTTTTATAAATAATGTCAACAACATGGGTTCTGAAATAACACAAAGGGTGTCTTATAAAATTCATTGCCCAGTGACCTTAGTTCTCATATCTTTTAGGCTACAAGAGTTCCCTGTAGTTCTCAATAAAGAAGATCACTTTAAGTGATTCTCTTCCCATATTGAGAATCAGTATAATTTTTTTAAAGAGAGAAATCATAAATTTGGGGTCTTCTTGCCTATGTTGATATTAAGATATCAATCAATATTAACATTAATCTCGGTTTTTCCATCTGTAAAATGGGGACCAGAAGGCAAGCATCATCTCTACTTTAAAGAAACATTTTAGTGAACTCTTAAAATTAAAAAATCACATTGTTTTATAAAGACTGTTCTGTTCTTTTAAGAACATGAGTTCTCTGATCTTAACGTTTCTGCAAAGGAGATTGGTAGCAAGTTTAGTCTTTCTTATGCTAGCTCCCTGATTTGAATGCCATGGAATGATTTTCCTAGGTCTAGGCAAACATCGTGAATGAAAGAATGCTCAGGCTGGGTGTCGTGGCTCATGCCTGTAATCTTAGCACTCTGGGAGGCCGAGATGGGAGTATCACTTGAGCTCAGGAGTTCGAGATCAGCCTAAGCAAGAGTGAGACACCGTCTCTACTCAAAAAAAAAAAACCAATAATGGTAATAATAATGATGTTCATGTGGCCTAAAATGTTTATGGTGGTGACTCTGAAGCATCATATAGTCTAAAAGTGCTAAATTATTTAGTCTTAGCGCTTTGAAATCAGTCTAGGTCCAGATCTCAGCTTCACAGCCTAATTAGTTATTTACTTTTCTGTGCCTTTGTTTCCTCAATTAAAAGGTAGAAATGATGAATATATCATATAAGGTTGTCAAAAAGATTAAATAAAATGATATGTGAAGTAGGGTAGATATAAGTAAATAATCTTCTGCCTCCCCTATTGTTGTTTGCAACTATTAGACATCACAGGATGTTAGGTACATCTGATGTATAGGGCTTGTGTCAGATGTTTGTGATTTAGAGAAATATTGGCTTGTCCCTTTCTGCCCTACAGGAGAGTATAGTCTGATTTGGGAAGCAGGATAGATGCATAAAAGGGAACCAGGCAATATAGGATGCAAGAGCCAAATGAGTGAAATGAGTTGTAAGGGCAATTAAGGTCCTAAACATAAAAAGAGGCCCTGCTGATCAAAGACTGGGTGGAAAGACAGGTTCTGTGGAACAGGAAAGACTCAAAATACCACAAAGAAAGGAGAGGTTGGATAAAGAATGCAGAGAGGAGTGTCCAGGAAGGGTCCTAGCATAAGTGTGAATGGGATGCATACTCCTCATATGGGGAATAATGGCTGGAGAGGACAGTTCAATCAGGAGAGGAGTGGGCTCTGAGCTGGAGAGGGGCAGCGTTCAGATTATGGAAGCCTGAATGCCTGGCTAAAAAATTTAACCCAGAGGCTGTTCGTGTGATTCTGTGTGTGTTTGTGTGTGTGTGTGTGTGTGTGTGTGTGTGTGTGTGTGTGTGAGAGAGAGAGAGAGAGAGAGAGAGAGAGAATGAATAAAAACGAGAGTAGTGGTGGCTGAGGTAAATTGAGTGTATTTCTTCAAATAGATAAACTTGCAGCAAATCAACCTGTTACAATAGCAGCTACAGAAGCAACTATTAATAATAAGTTGCTCCCACTCTTGTCAGTGGCAGAAACTTCAGGGTGATATAGGATTATAAATCTAAGTGGAAATTTGAAATAATTAACATAATTCATAGGCATTTATGACTGATAAATACTTGTGTATAAAATATCATTTGATTTGCACAAAAATTTTGTGATATAGGGATTATTATCTGTTATTATCCCCACATTACAGAAAAAATAAAATAAAAAAACACTGCGAATTCATGTGGGTAGTTCTGGGTTCAAATACCAGCTCTTCTCTACATAAATTCTGTACTTTTTACCACACCACACTGTTAGGTTACTATAATTGGTAACTTGAAGGAAGAGCCCATGTCTTACTCTTTGCTGTTCCCCTAACACTGAGCCAAAAAAACTTGGTCATTATTCATTGATTGTTCGCTTATGGCTAGAGACTAGATTTTGGAAGAAGTAGTTATTTTTATAGGGATAAAATTTATTTTCATCTGAGTCTGTCTGCACTTTTGAATGTGTTTGGCCTTTCTCATACAGAGGAAATTCACATTTTAATAGGAGAGTTATCCTCGTACTTAATAGGAGAGTTGCTACTTACTAGCCTTAGAAGAATATTGAAGAAGAATATCTCTTTTATCTGTCCCAAGTTGCTCTGCCTCACTGCTACTTTCTCCTCTGTTTTCTATTCTGGAGGTTGTGAGTCCATTGCCCACAGTCTGCACTTCTCAGTCTCTGTCTTCGGTGCATATATATATTGTGTATGAATATAGTTCTCTCCTTTCCTTTCTCCCTCCCTAACCTCCTTCCTACCCTCTCTCCACAGCCCCATCTCCTCTTTCCCTTCCTCTTCTTCCTCTCTCTTTCCTCCCTTCCTCCCTGCCTCCTTCCTTTACTTCTCACTGCATCCTTGCAGCCTACTGCAGTTAGGGTGCAGTCTCTGACCACTAATTTTTATCCAAGCTCTTATAGTTAAAAGAGGCAGCTGCTGTCTCTGGATTCTTTGATGGCAGGGCTCTAGCATGTGATACCTGCATATCTATCTACCCTACTCGTGTGTCCTTAGTAGCAGCACAGTAACAGAGCTCCAGGGTGTGCATCTCCAGCGATAAGGCCTCTAAAATTGTATAAGAATTATCCATATATGAAATGGTAGCACAGCCTAGGGGGCCTAAGAGACAACCAGTACAAATTTATTCAGAATCTAATGCTGATTTTATTTATTTAAACAGCTATGCAGTGAAGTCTTATATTTGAATAGCTTTAAAAAGTTAAATTTATAA
>NW_012150174.1:3755736-3757229 GCF_000956105.1 Propithecus coquereli
CATACTTTTCCCTACCTATCTGGTTTTTCATATTATAATTAAAAATGATGCTTTCTGACTTATATGCCTTGGTTTTTTCCTCTTTGAAATAATTACACTAATTCCTGAAAATGCTGTGACATTATCAGGGAAAAATTGTTTTATTTTTATTTTATTTTTAAAAGAGAATAGTATTATGGCTACATTTGGGAATTCTTAATTTGTATCTTATTTAGTCTGGTGTGCAATGTGACACCAGTTAATTGTATGTTATTTTGTGGTAACTACATGTTAACTCTGTTGGAAGTAATGGTAATTATACTGTAATTGATATCAGTTCTCCCACATCTTTGGAAAACCATACAATTAACACATATCACCACAGTTGGACACTATCTTTTGTCCTTTGTAATGTTGTCATATTGGAGTATTATTTTGAAAATTATTTGAAAATTATTTCCTAAATATTTTCTTCTTCTTTTAAACTCATTTTTAAAATTTCAATTTCAGAATGATTTTCAATTTTTATGAAATGAAAACAAAGTTGGTAAATTTTAATTTTACTTGATCTTAAAGAAAGATTCTTCCACAAACAACTGAACATAGTTTGGAGTTATTTTTATTTTGCATTTGAATACTCATTTGTGATTCATTTGACCTTATTAATACTTCCTTCTTCCTAGAAGGAGGACAACAATAGAATATACAAATTCTTGACATGAAGGAGTTAATCAGTTTTTTTTTAAAGAGAAAATAAATGCAATCTTTGCATTTATTTTACTTTTCTTGAAGGCAAAAGATGTATTCTATGCTAGTGCTAACATAATGAATACCAAACTAGGGACACAGAGGCATATTTAAGCCAAATTCAGATTAAAATGTTTTCCCTCTGATTTTCCCTGCCTCCTTCCTTCACCTTCCCCTATCTCTTCTATTGCTTTTGCCTGTGGAATTTCAGCAGTAGCAAACAAATGTTTTTTGCCTAAGTATGACCATGCTTTGGCAGGCTAGATTGACAAATGGATTATTTTTGAGTGCTTTCCTTGAGAATACGAATAACTACTCAGAATTTTTTATGACATGGCAAAGTGATTTTACTGGTGTCTGCTGCGGTGTAGATCTCAGAAAGCAAAGAAGTCGAGTATCATAGAATCATAAGATTTCAGAGCTGGAAGAAACCACAGAGATAAATTAATTCAACTCCTGCATTTTACACATGAAGTAGACAGGGACTAGCATACTTTGTAAAGGGTACAGAGTAGCTCAGTGGAAGGAGCAGGAGGCTGGGAGACACGACTGCATCTGTTGCCAGTCGGCTGCATGACTTCAGGTAAGTGTCTTGACTCCCTTGGTCCCAGTGCTCTCTGAATGAAGAGCCTTTACATCTCCTTCTGGCACTAAAGCTTTCTCATGTCCCATATTTTCCTTTTTAGATATATGCTATTTTTGTAGCATACATATTTCTTTAAATTATAGGAAAGGCTCTTACGAGACATGATATATTTATATATCTC
>NW_012150174.1:3757279-3759555 GCF_000956105.1 Propithecus coquereli
CTAATCTTACTGAGCCTCAGTATGCTCTATAAAATTAGGATGACTATGCCTTACACATGAGATAATATGAGGAAAAGGGCTTTATAATTTATGAATTGTTGATGGTTGCCAAGGCTGAGAATGGGCCATATTTATTGTGTGAGGAACAGGCAAACTGAGTCAGTGATTTCCACCTAGAAGGGAAAAGCAGATTTAGTCTTTTTTTAGGTTTTGCTCTTCTTTGTGTCAAAAATATGCAGAAGAATTAAATAAGAGCTGTATTATAAAACTTTTGTAGCTTATATAATTGTTACTCATGATCTTCTTTTCTTAAGTTATTAATTGGTCTGAAAGTGCCATTAAAAAATCTACAGAGATTTAAAAACTCTGCTAATTATAACATTCACATGGGAAATTATTTGTTCTACGAATGACTATTTTTTTCCTTGAGACTGTGCAAATCCATTTTAGTTAATTCTCATTAGATAATCTTTGAGATTGAGTGAACTATCTTTCTGCCTCATATCCTGCTTTGGCTAGTTTTTCAGGTTTCTCCCTGTTTAGGCAGAATGGAGAGGGACAAGGAGAGCTGCTATCTAAGCTTTAGGAATAAACCTGTGCTTATTTATTGATGGTTCAGTACTAGATCCCTTGGAGGTGCCGTTTTTATTTCATTTAGAAATTTTAACTTGTTATCTAAGCACCATTTCTAATTCTGCAGGAAAGATGGTTTGATTATATTGAAGCACTTGCTTTTAGACCAGGAATTCAGATTCTGCATTTTTAAAATATCTTCCTATTTGGTTTTTGAGAAATAAAGTTGGGGCAGTCTCTACCCTCGCTGGTATGGCATATAATACACCACATCTCAGTTTCTAATCTCTGAATTTGGAGATGGCAAACCTTTTTCCTCCCCTACTATAATAACAAAACCCAAAAAGCTCTACACAAAATATACTTTAAATTGAAAATATTTCAACTGACCATTTAAGGTCAGTGTGAAGAACAGATGATTTTTTATTTTTATTTACTTGCTTTTGTCATTATGGAAACAGTGGAAGGGAATAAAAGCACTTGCACCTGTCCTCTCTGTTTGCCAGCTCTTCGATGACAAACGGCCGGTATGTGGAGAGTGCATACCTCATTTACATCACACGCGTAACGTGCTCTATCTGGGATATTTGCTTCTCAGGGTAGCAGTGTCACCTAACACACACAGTGATCAGCACATTTTTTGAGACTGCAATAATCAGAGGAATGTAACAGTGATGTGGGAATGAGGAAATTACATGGCACAACGATGTTACCTATCATTTTTCTGTCGTCATCCCTCCTAAGCAGTATGGCTTCACATGCAGCCTAACAAAAGGGTCATGAATTTGACAGAGTAAAACATGGAAATGGGTAGAAGAATAATACATGTATTCCTGAGCTCCATATTCAGAGAAAAAGGGAAACTATCGACTACATAGGGAACTTCCCTGAAAGCTTCGTGGATTTTTGCTTACGTAATCTTCAAATAAGATGTGCAGACTTTTACAAACATATCTAGTCTCCTTTAATCTCCAGTATCCCTTTGGATTCCAAAAAAGGGGGGAAAAAAAAAAGAAAAAAGTCAGATGTAGGATAAACTAAATCTTCAAAAATAGGCAAAATACAAGTTCCTAATAAAATATGTCCACTACATTAATTAGCAGCCTGTTTACAAAATTTATTCTTAGCATGCTAACTTCTTCATAACTGTCACCCATTTACTAAAAGATAATAATATCATAGCAGTTTTCACTCATATTGTTCAAGATTTTATCAAGAGTTCAATCCTGCAAGTACTTTACAAAGTAGTTAGCATGTTCCTGTTCTATAACTGTTTGCAGCATTCACAAATAACTCTTATACATGAGTTCAATAAATAATTGGAAGCCCAGATGTTTGAAACGGATATAGCAGATACACTGTAGCTGTATTTTAAATACAGCTTCTTTCCTTTTGTCCTCTCATCAACTTCACAGCATTGCACTCTGCCGTTGTCAGTTCTATTCTAATTAAACCTAGATGCACGTTTGGCATGTACGTGTTCCCACGCATGCCCCTCTCTCATGCAGCATGTGGAGATATCCTGTATTATTGTTGCTGACTTGAGACATTCCAACCAGGAATTTTACTTCTTCAAACTAAACTGTAGCATTCTTTGTTCCTTAATTTCACCACCTGATAAGGAAATTGCTTATACTGAGACATGATTTACCACTTCACATAGCAAATAACTAACAAATCTGTTTAAGTTCCCTTCTTGGACT
>NW_012150174.1:3761220-3862299 GCF_000956105.1 Propithecus coquereli
AAAGGCTCTTACGAGACATGATATATTTATATATCTCATAAATTAAAACAATTACATGGTGGCAATACCTTATATTTTCCCACTTTTTGTGTTTATGTTTCTGAGGGAAAGAAATCTTTGAATTTATCAGTTAGCCAGCTAAAATGGAAATAGAAGATATATTTTGGAGAAAATATTTATTCTTGATTTATATAGCTTTGATGTTTTCAACTTGAATAAACTGCACTTACATTTCTACAAACACTATTAAAAAGTACACATTGTAAATTAAATAGGTATCTGAAAATCAAGTACCTAGATTTTGAAATAACAGAATTCCCAAGATACCTTTTCGGACAAAGATATTTACTTAGCCAATCATTAATTTATTGTGACATTCTTTGTTCATACGATAAATGTTAGAATAACAATGTCTTATTGGTGGTTTAAGTGGGGCGAGAATACTCCAGTTTTTAAATCATGTGTTCAGTTTTAATAGGAGTTTGTGTAATTTTACAATGGAACTTTTGGTAAACTTTTTACTGAAACAAATGGTTAATCAGAGAATATTCAGAAACAAATCTGCATCATGCCTCTGTACGCAAATAAAAAGTTGAAACCACATATAAGTAGAAGTTGGGCTGCCACACAACTGGATTTGCTTAAATCTGAATGCTTTATAACTCTACTTGGGAGTTGCAAACTTATAAATAATCTTGCAATTGGTTAAAACCATATTAAAACCATATGAATGAGACAGAAAGCATTTGGTTAAAGGGGTTCGGTAAGCACTATAATCCTGATGAAATTAATTTAATTCAGTGGCTCCCAAGCTTAGAAGGGTCTTATATCTTCAGAGTTAATGCTACTGTATCATTTATCATCTGATGGTCAGTGACAAGAGTCTAAGTGTGTGTTATAAGAGATGTATGGGACGCTGTCCTTGCCAGGGGTGTGGAGACAGAACTTGCTTAGTTCGGTGTACTCTTCAAATCTTGAGGGAAACTTGTCATACATCATTTGAGAATGTTTTTGGAAGCTCCATAAAACATATCCACAAGAAGCTCTGCAGACATTGGTTCATTTGAGCAGGCATGTGCTACATGCTTCTTCTCTGCTTGCAGGGCACAGTCTTAGCTGGGGATAGAGAGGATCAGGAGAAACTTTCCCTTCCCCCAAAAGCTTATAGTCCAGTGGCATATATCAGCGTTCTGAGAATTGATCTAAACAGCTTATGTCAGTCTATTTATTTTATTTCTTGCCCCAAGTATGAATCTTCTGGTTTTGAAAACTTTTGCCAAGCCCTTCCTTCCCTTTAAATAACAACTTTCTCTTTTGAAGAATCATAAATAGATAGATAGATAGATAGGTAGGCTGTGAACAGATAGAACCACTTCTAGGTCCTAGTGGCAAAAGCTTCCGGAGAATTGTTTTTGAAGCCAGTAGGACTTCAGCTATACTTTGCTTCTTTATCATTTGATAATTTTTGGCCAGCAACAAGAAACTTTCATGGCACAAGAGGCAGAAGCTGCCATTGTGTTAGTTTTCTAGGGCTGCCATAACAAATACCATGGACTTGGTGGCCTAAACAACAGAAATTAATTTTCTAACAGTGCTGGAGGCTGGCAGTTCAATATCAAGGTATCAGCAGGTTTCATTTCTTCTGAAGCCTCTAACTTTGGCTTGTAGATGGACGCCTTCTTGCTCTGTCCTCACATGGTCTTTCCTCCGGGTGCATACATCCCTGGTGTCTCTTTTTGTGTCCAAATTTACTCGTCTTATAAGGATACCAGTCAGATTTTAACTTAATCACTGTTTTAAAGGCCCTATCTCCAAAGACAGTCACATTCTGTGGTAGTAGGGGTTAGGGCATCAACGTTTGAATTTTGGGGAGACACAGTTCAGCCCATAACAACCGTATTTGCTCAGTTTGGATATTTCCAAACTCTTGGGAAATTATTTCATTGGGATTACAATACCTAAGGATCCCCCTTAACCAAATGACTTACGTCTCTGTTCATGTGCTTTTACTGGGATTATCCTCCCTAGGAATGTTCTTGTTTCTCAGGAGGAATTAAACTGAAATTAATATGATTCAGTTGTGGCAGTTTATTCTATTACCCTTTCGTAAGAGATTGGCATTTTTAATTAATTCAAAGAATTAATTGCTAATGGTGGATTGTTAAGCAATGTCAGAAGATGTACAAGAAGGGTATTTTGGGGGGGTGGAAATTTCAGGGAAACTTCTCTTGCAGAGCCCTTTCAAATAATAATAATAATAAGGCAGATTTTCTGTATCACAGCACTAGGCCAATTTCAGTCTAGTGTTTAACTGATTTATATACCTTCCTTTGTATTTATCAGTCTTTTAATCATTTATATCTCACTGCTTTTTAAAAGGATCTGAAAATTAATTTTATTTTATTTAAAAGTAAAATGCGCATGAAAAAAGAGAGGGACATCATTTTACCAGGATTATCAGGATTTAGTAACTGCAGAGCCTAGTGTGTGTAACATCTTAAGGGGCACTTATGATATAAAGATAATAAGGTGTGGATACTGTACCTCAAGGAACAAGTTGAGAAGAGATATAAAAAGATATATAAATCAATAACTGTAATATATTTTTCTATAAACACATGGTATGGTGCTGGAACAAAAGAAGGGGTGATATTAATAGATTCTGCCTGGGGCTGGTAGAAGGAAGTCAACAAAGATTTTGTCCAGAAGAAATGCTTTAATTAGGCTTAGAAAGGATGAATTATGATGTCATCAGAAAGCAAAGGACATTCTAGAAAGAAAGAATGCTATATGGAAATACATAGTGTTTTGGAATATCAAAGCTTGTTCAGGAAACTCCAAGGAATTCCATTTTATTGGAATAGAGAGTATAAACTGGAATGAGTAAGACATGAAGCTGTTGAGGGAGCAGAAGCAAGATCATAAAAGGTCATACAAGCTCTACAGACACATGTGGCTCTTATTGTACAGGTGATGGGGAGATTTGAAGGCTTAAAAGTAGAGAGTAAAAATATCCATCTCCTATTGGTTGCTGGGGTTGAGGTATAATTCTAGTTCTGAGATGCTTAGCTACCAAGACAAAAGGAAAGCACCTTTGGTTACATGGTTCCATTGTTGATACTGGAGAAGGGACATTGGCCTTTGGATCAGGACACTGTCTTCATTAATGTTTAGCTTTGAAACATTTAGCAAATGCTTAATATCTTTAACAGAAGTAGATAGTTTATGAGTTGCTTTATTTTTTGCAAAGCACATATGTGATCTCTCATTTAATCATCACAGCCCTGCGGCATGACTATTTTCTGTTCCGTTTTACAAATGTGGGAACAGGCTCAGAGATCACATGGTAATTAAGTTGTAGAGTCATGATTCTAAATTCACCTCAGCATAAATGCCTATATAAGTTTTGGTTAAATGACTTAAATAAAATATTAAAAACTCATTTTGAGCCTCACCTTCTCTTATAAAATTGATAGCAATAGTAGTATTTTCCTTGTAGCATTAGTGTGAGGTTAAAAGAAATGCTCACTGGAAAGAGCTTTGCACATAGTAGATAATCGGTAAGTGGCAATCTTCCCTAGTTTACTTCAATAGCTGTATTTGTGCTATGGGGGAAAACATAGTCGGAAAACATTAGTTAGAACTTAAGTAATTCATGAGTCCTAGCACAATTTTGATATTAAATGTATATTAGAAGCTAGACAAATTAATAGTGTTAGCTGACAAAATATTATTTAACAATGAGATTCAATAATGAACCTCATTTTTCCCAGCCAAAGTCTTTATTATCATGATTACTTAGTCTAGAACCATCAAAATATTGCTATGAAAATAAATGCCAGTGTCTCTAAAATAATTCCCTCCAAAAATAATCACCTTTTAAAAAGTGTATGTGGCTACTTTCCAATGTAAAGCCTACATTTTTTGATCATCCATTAAATTACTATATGTATAATAAAGGATATAAAATAAAGGAAAATAAAATGATAGAGTTTGTTAAGTCAATAGAAAGGAAACCACATGTGTGGTTAAGTAATATTTCTTGAGAATCACATCATGGCAACAAGAAATATCCAGAGCAAGGAATTAGAGTAAGTTATCCAGAGTAAGACATAGAATGTCTCTCAATATTATACTTAGCATTGTCTTATTAATATTTTCAAAACAAAACCTTTTATTTTGAAATGTGTACTACTTTTTAGGACAAGCACTTACAGTAGGTAGTGTCTTCTTTTGCCAGTGTTTTGCAAAGACTTTGCAAAGATGGATGTATTAACCTGCAGAAATTCCAAGTTGAATTTAAAATCTCTTTTTCATATTAAGTTATTTAATCAACTTGCATTTTTCTATTGCCTTCTTCTAAAATTGCTTATTTCCCTCTTTTACAAAATATTTAAGGTGTTTTACTGAATTTCCTCATTTGGATCATTGCCCTTTTGGACACTCACTTGTGCAGTATGTTTTTTATTTATATAGGTAAATCAATTATGTGGCTTTGTATAAACCTGCAAGTATTTGGGGACACTAATACTAAAATATGTAGAAAAGGTCTAAGATGCAATCCTTGGCTTGAAAAATCTTTTGATGTTGTTGGAGGAGACTTGGGAGTGCACGTGAATCAAATGCCCAATGCTTTAACTTAGTGTATAACTAGGGTCAAATTATGTAGGGAAACTAAGAATTTTTGTGTATCACAGAGTAGATAGATCACAGAGGTTATAGAGTTCATGGAAAACTTAGGTTTTTCAATATGAATAGGACTTGGCTAAGAAGAGAAAGGAAGCATATGCTAGCAGCCATGAGGAAGGCATGATCATGGTATTTATTATTAGAAGATGAGTCACTGTCCACCTGAAGCAGAGCACATACGATGGGAAAATTGCAGGAAATCGAGTTTTAAAAGGCATGTGGGGAGCAATGTATGAAAGACCTTGAAAGCCATGTGGAGGAGTTTGGATGAAATGCAAAAGAAAATAGGAAGCCATGAAAGGGTTTGAATCAGAGACATGAAGTGGGACTCTGTGAGGAGTGTGAGTAGACAGATTGGGGAGGGCAGTGCCAAGGATCAGGCAGACCAGAATGAAGGCTAGAGCAGCGAGTTAGGTGTGCCGGCACGAAGGCGTGTGCTGGACTAGTTAGTGATGGCAGGAGGGCATCAAGAGAGGGACCAGGGCAAGAGGCTCTGTGGAAGAAAACTCAGCAAGCCTGGATGATTGACTGAACAGAGAGGTGCAAGAAAAGCAGTGGAACAAATAATATTAATATTGACCTGTTGGCACTGACATAAACACGGGAAAGGAAGGGAAGCTGAGTAAGGGGGAAGCTGCTTTTGCAGAGAAGTCTTTACTTTTAGTTTAGGAAAGAGTTTTCCTGAGTTGGAGATACACTAAAATATACAAGTAGAAATCAAATGTTCAAAAAAATTGAAGCTAGGAGGTGGGGTGAAAATGGCAAGACTTCATTTGGCTAGCACTCAATAACTTAGACATAGCTGAAACTTTGAGGATAGATTGTATCTCAGAATACTGCGATGGCCTTAGAGAATTTCTATTCATAACATATATATTTGTTATTTCTTTTGGAAGACTCTGCTTTAGGAATACACAAAATATATGACTGGTAGGGCTGCAGCATTAGCCTTCCTGGCAAAATTCCTTATCGTTACAAATATGAAAGATTTTAAAAAGTCTTTAATGTTTAAATATGTATTTTAGGATGTAACAGCAAAATTCTTATTTACTTAAAAAAGAATCATACCGGAATCGCCATGCAGGAGTTAGGCACTTCTAAATCCATGATTATATGAACATAGAATTTTCTATTTACTATCTTCTGTATATATAAATAGAATATTTGGCAATTAGTTAATAACACACATTTAGGTTAATCTAAGAGAGCCAGTGTAGAGAGTATCCTAATTATAATGTATTTTACATATGAAAATAACGTGAGATAATGATTTTTTACCCATTTTAACAACAGTATAGGTAATGACCCCTTAGTTGTATGTTCCATGGCTGCTATGAATGACCCCATATGCAGACATCCTTTAGAAACGAGCTTTTGAATAAAGGCTGGTAAAGTATCTCTCATTTAGACCGCTGGAATAAAATATATCACCTCATTGTCCAGATGTATTCATATACTTAAATGAAATGTATTTGTTTGAAAAGCAGCAAACAAAAAGCCTCTCTCAGCCTGTAGCATTTTCCGTTTCAGTTTGTAGAAAAGGGGACCATGTCGAAATAATTTGAGGCATCGCATAGCCTGGTCAGTCTTGGTAACCCAGAAGGGAGGGTGCCCAGCGCATCACTACATTTCACGTGTTGGTTTTCAGAAGATGGCTGCAATCAGTCATCTCGCATATGGTTTGAAAAAGGCTTGTCTCGCTGGCAAGCAAACTGTTATTTAAGTACACAATCCACTCTACTACTGAAACAGTTTTGCCAAACTTATCCAAGTATTCTCACATGCTTAAAGATGGTATAAATATCATTTATTGCTAGCAGTTTTCTTCAGACTATATGGAATGTCTTCCTGCTGCCTGATCTAAGTGTCCCAGTTTACATTATGGCCTTTACTGCCTCTGTTTGATGGAGTGATCAGTAAAAATTTAATGACACTATAAAATAATAAAAATGTCATTAATTTACCACGGATCTTGGATGCAGCGGTTGTAAAGTTACATTAATAAACAGAATATTTTTTACAACAAAAAGCATTGTTACGTGGGAACGTATAAATAACACACATAAATTTAAGAGCAATTTTACTGTTAGCACACACATTATTATGGAATAGCCAATAAGTGTATAAAACATAGTATATAAAATTTTATTAAAATATACTGTGCACATCAAAAATTCAGCTTTTATCTAAGTGCAAAGAAAAGCCATTATTGTGTGCTTACTGTTTCATTGCTGTTCTTTCCCCAGATCACAATTTTACATTTGTTGCCAGTAAGAGGGAGTTGATTTTTTTTCCTAGATGAAAACAAACCTCTGTTCTTTTAGTTACCCCACATCCATTCTTTCTCTCTCCACCCATGCAAAGACAAAATTGATCAATCTTGCCATGGTAGGGAGGGAAAAGTTGCTAATTTAATGCAAAGTTAAAAATAATGTCTGAGGAGTTGAATGGTTTGTTCAGTGACTCTGGAAATAAGGGATAATAATGCAGCAGTCTATCTGTCATCAGTGAGGCTGCCCTGTCATTGACTCTGATAATATGTGAAGATGATGGATGCTACCGTCTTGTGGCTTGTAACATTTAACATTCATCAGCTCTCACTAAAGGGGGCTTTATCATTTAAATATCTTTATTTAATATGCAACATCTACCTCATACATCATAATTTCAAAGCACTTAGAGAGCCAACAGTCCTACAACACAGCAGAGCTGACTTTAATTTTTTTCAATAACTTTTATGTTGCCTGCATGTTTGTGACTGACAATGCATAAGTAAGTGTCTGATCACATTGCTGCATGTAAAATGCACATTTCACTGTCAACATGAAGATTGGAGAATTTTCCTGGGGGGGTTGGGATTAAATTAGCATTGAGGTATTTTGCTTATATCTCCAACATATCTTACTCGGGAGCTACGTATATTGTGAGAGCTAGTTTAAGTGTGTGGGGAAATTTGGACTTAAGACCTGCCACTTCTGAGATGACTGTTGTGGAAGAAAAAAAAATATATATACATATGTGTGTGCATATATATATATATTTAAAAAAATAAAGAAAAAGAAGCAGAGAGAAATTGCCACCCCCCTGCAGTCTCTATTTGTTCCATGTAGGGGCATACTCATCGGCACTTAATGGCTAGAAGTTTAAGCTTCTTGGAACTAAAATATCTTTGTACTTCTCTCTGTGCCCACGTCCACATCCTGTATTTACTAGGCTCGTGTTCAACCTCACTGGTAAAATCTTTGCTTAGCTCAGCTGCCCAGACGTAACTTGTAGACATCAGACCCTCTTATCTTATGGTTATGTGGCTGGCAAATAAATATTCTGAGCTATTCTTTGAAGAAAAAAAGGAAATCTTCTGGGAGACTAGGTGGAAATTTATATGAAAGGGCATGGCTTTGCAGGGTCCTTCTTTAATCTCAAACACAAGTGCTAAATATTACCAAATTTGAAATGCAACTCACTGCCCAAAACAATTTCTATCATTGATTTATTTTCTTCCTATTTGACAAGTGTTTCATGGGATATTCTTCCTTGACTTCTACTCTGTCAAAATATTGATATTTTATAGGAAAAGTATCTCTGCAGAGGAGTTTTTTTTTTCCAATGAAGTCAGAAAAACGTATGACTTCAAAGATACTGTGAATGTGTTGTTGAATGTTCTGAATGTTTTTTGTTATTATTAAAAACAAGCTGATACTACCGAATTGTGAGTGCACTTCATTTTTTATAAAAGAAAAGATATTATCATCATGTAAGCTTTGTTGTCTTAGGATTTTACAAACCATGGCATATAATTTTCCCTCTTCTCCTTCCTTGTCAAAATATTGATATTCTTTCAGGAACTTTATTTTTTTTTTTTACTGAGAATATTTTCCAGTAAAATCAAAGAGAATGAATGACTAGAAAGATACTTGAAATATGCATATTGATAGGTAGCACGGTCTGTTGATTTTCAGAGAAAGTTGTTTTTCCCCCTATGAAAATACAGTTAAAGGTTGTTCTTCCAAGAAGATTGCAGGTGTCACATCAAACTCCTTTTGCATTTAACACAGGGAAAGCATTCACATGCAAATATTTGAAATGCGAAACAATGTGATAAAACAAAGGTTGAATATTTTGCTTTCCCGGGTACTACTCATCTTCACTTTAATTTTTTTTCTTTACATCATGACAACCAAAAGTGCTACTCAAAAATAGAAATTGGCTGATTAAAAGCAGCTGTCCTTTCCCCGACAATGTGTGAAACTCCCACACGGCTTGTGGTTGCTTTTTGTTGTGTCCTGCATCTGGGTTAATTTGCTCTTGTGAAGCAGTGTTTTCATATAAGAAGATATTAGGGAACCATACTTAATTTGGTTTTTATTTTCATTCTGTTTTTTATAAGTGTCATACTTCAGAGGTTTCCCCACATTCTGCTATTGAAACTAGTTTAGTATTACCCTGTAAGGGAAATTCATGATTATAATTTTTATTTGAAATCTTTCATACGAATGTTGTAGATTAAAGCTAGGTTTCTGCTGTGTTTTCTTGCAACATAGATTTCAACATATTCCGTGATGAAGGGGGAACTGGAAGACTTCCTGCACAATTTGACTGATGGGAATTAATTATAGAAATATAATGATATTCAAAAATAATCATATTAGAAAGCATAAATGTAGTGAGACTGTACAAATGAGGCACAGCCTCTATCAAGTAATTGTATGTTTGCTCTTTAAGAATATTTCCAAGTTTCTAAACATCTTACAGAAGAGAACACTCAGACTGTTTCCATCTAATGCCGAACATGCTCAGTACAGAACTAGGTCATTGAACAATAGACTGAACAGCAATCAGCACTCTACTGCTGCATAATGCATTAAGTATAACATGCAGAAACCATTCCCGGAGCTGGAAGCTGCTATTTCATGTCTGTAAATTCAAGCTGACATGACATTTAATATTGTTTCATAGTAATGAACAACAAGGTTTCATTCATTCATAAGCACAACACAAAGCCAAGTTTGAGTCTGGAGAGTAACAAGGAGGCAAGAGGGGGACATGCACTATGTTTCTGTAGACAAGAACACCATATTAATGATGGCCAGTGAGCCCTCTGCTACTGATCCAGCGAGCTGCAGAGGAAGCCTTCACTGTGATGCTTCAGACTCCTGCTCCTAGAAGAACGAGTGAACAAGCAAAATATCTTCGGGTTTCCCTCCTAAAATAGCAGGGGTATTTAACTTTCCTGGCTCAATGGCTAGTCCTCCTTTTTAGTTCCCAGGAAGTCACAGTTGAAACTCTGAGACAGAATAATAGCATTAATGCCATCATCTGGTCAGCCTGCTTTGAAATGTTTGTTTTTAAAATCCTGGTGCATAAAATTCTGATTTGTATTTCTCCGGGAATACCAATGTAAACTATGATCTCTAAATGGGAAAATTCCTCTCCCATTAAATTTAGCAGTATACTTTAATAGGAACGCTCTTTCAAGTTTTGTGTTTTTGGCTCAACCCTCTGTCGCATTCGTTTTAGATTACTGGAGCAGATCCAACAGAGAGAAGATGTGCAGAACAGCTCTGGCAGGTTCCCTGTCACAGGTTTTCTTTCCTTACAGGTACTATGGCCTAGATGCTGTCAGTGCTGTCAGTGCCACAAACAGGCTTTAGTGGAATCTTCCTGAAAGCTTTTCAGAGCCCAAGTTGGTCAGAAACGATGTTTGTAAATCAGAGTTTCACACATTAAGCAAGATAGAAACTGGAAGGGAAAAGCGACCGCTTTGGAAGCTACAATAAGCCTCTGATTATTCTTTCCTCTAGGAAAGAACGCGCTTTGAGAATTTGGGGTCCCAATTAACAGGAAAGTCAAGTGAAGATGGAAAGCTGGGCCCAGGTGTCATCGATCTTACGCGGCCAGAAGATGCGGAGGGTGAGTGGCTTTATCCTAGCTCTTTTCTGCTGCTCCGTGTGTTTCCAAAGGTATGTCTGATTTAGATGTAGGATCTTTATGGTCTTTCTTAGGAATCAACAGTTAGATTTCCTAGGCAAAGCAGGAAATATATTTTATATATATCTGTATCTATATATATGTATAATAGTAGAGGACTTTGAGAAGCGACTAGATCCTATATTACTGAACACATAGCAATCCAAGAACTTTAAGATTCCATCTTAAAGTTTTAAAATAAAAGGATCTTCCACATTCCAATGAATGACAGAATTCTGTGTTTCATCTGCCTCACTACATTCTTGTTAAAAAAGAAAAACATACAAAGGAGCATGTTTTCTTAATTTATTTTATTTTTAATTGACAAGTAATAATTGTATATGTTTATGGGGTACAAAGTGATTTGATTTGATACATGTATACATGTGGAATGATCAAATCAGAGTAATTAGCATATCCAAACCAAGTAATTCCCAGGTGCAATCAAACCATTTTGGGGACTGAATGATGGTTTGCAGCAGATTTAGCATAACTTAATAATGGCTTGGGGAAAGCCCAACCTGTGTCTACACACTACCCGTTACTAAAGTCTTAGAAGTCTGGGTGGCAAGACCAGCCTTACTCTCAGAGTGTTTACCCACAGCACTATCAATGTCTGTTCACGTCTCGTCCCTTTTTGTTTGTTTGTTTTAAATGCACAAGCAGCACATCAGCAGAAATTGCTCCCCAGAGTCTGGGTACAATTTATGAGTTAGGTCAGCACTTCAGTAGTAATGTTGCCTAGTTATTTACTGTGTCATCACAGAGTAGGGACTGGTTTTCCCGTTAGCTGTTCCTTTGGCAGAATATGTCTTACCAGTCAGGGAAGATTAATTTGTTCTCTTCAGAGTAACATGATACCTCACCCATCTTTCGTTCCAGCTAAAGTCTTTCTTGGGCTTAAGGGGAAGACTCTTACTAGTATCCCTTTTCCTGGCAGGATTTCTTCCAGGACCCTAATCCCTTGAAAACACATGAAGATACTTCACAGCAGCCTCTGAACTGGGCATGGCTCCTAGTGATAGCTTTGGGTATCCCAGGCAGTTCAGAAACCCCTGGAATGAGCACTAAGAGATGGGTAATGTCAGACATTAGGAAGTACTTGAGAAAGTTTCCAGAAGGCAGAGTTTTCATGCCATTAAGAAAGACTAACGTTTGATGATAGTACTGGGGACAAGGTGTTAAAGCAAATTCTGATTGGTATGTGCATTGGGGCAGGGGGAGGTGGAGAGGCAGGGAGGAGGGGAAGGGAAGGGAAAAGAAGGGAAGGCAGGAAGATGAGGAAGAGAAAGGGGGAAGAGTAGGAAAGGAGGAATAAAGAAGATTCAAAACCAGAAATATACTCGCCGTCCTCTTTGGAGAACATGTACCAAGAGCACATTCACATTTTCATAGGCACTCAGAAATGCAGGCTTTCCACTGGTAAGGGTTGAGTTCCTCTGCCTAGGGAGCCAGAGAGTCCAAATGATGCAACTTACACAGTTAACCATTTGACTGCAACACAGGAAATGTGGCTGACCTGAAAGTCTGTGTGGTCTGGCTCATCTTGGTTTTATTGGACACTTGTACAATAGAATACCTAAATCTCTGACCATATGTAATGAAATAATTTGTTTTTCATTACTTTGGAATATTTAGTCTATTCATTTGGCCACAGACTAGGAGTTAACAGAGTTCAATCACCTTACCCTTGCTCTCACAGACTTTTCTTAATTTGCCATTGACTCTTTTTCATTTGCTTTCATATATTTTCTTAACTGCATATTGGGTGTAAATATAGTCAGTTGCCTCTCAGTAATGCTATGATCTAGTTAATGATATTATCTGCTTGATAAGTTAAAAATCACGGTCAGAGTTATTAACTAGTATAAAAGGAAAAATTTAAAAACATAGCTGTAGAGAAACATATTATATAGAAATATCTTTAGAAATTTCATTCAATACCCAGATTGTATAGATTCAAAACAATTTTCCTGGTTACTTGGCTTTTTAGCAAACATTTTTCAAGCACTTATATGCCCGAGACCGTGTTAAGCTTTTTATACCCATTTTCTTATTTAATCCTTATACACATTGTAAAGAAGATACTGATTTTTTCCATTTTACAGGTGATAAAATTGAGACTGAGAGTAATTAAGTAACTTGCTATGAGCCACAGAGTTAGGAAGGAGAGAGCTGAGACTTGATCCCAAGCAGCCTGCCATACTGCATCCCCTGTATGTCAGATAAACATGTGGTCCCTTTGTTTTTCTGAACAAACTCCTTGCAACCTTCTTCAAAATGGCCCATTTCCTGTCCCCTAAATTTAGTAAGTCATGCCATACACCAGCTCTCATGTTACTGTGTCACACATAGTAGCAATGCCTGGTGAGTGTAATAGTAGGAGGGCTGTAGTGGCCCAGGAGCTTAAGGGGTATGTGAAAACCTCCCTTCAGAAGTTTGCCCAGAGTTGCCATTGAGACCTCATGTGCTTTTAGGGGACTATGAGTTCATGAATGGAGTCAAGTTACCTGTTCTAATAACTACAGAAGAGCAATGCCTTTGTGAGGACTGCTAGGATGGGTGGCAGCCTTCTGCTGACTTCAGTGTATTTCCTGGCTTCTGCTCAAGTGTGAGCTGATCGCAAAGCCTGCTGGAGTTATAGTTCATATTAAATTCAAAGTAGATAACAGGTACGCATAATACTTTCTCTACTTTGCTCCTTCATGTTTCTGTTAACAGCAACATTAAGAAGAAACTGAAGTATCAGAATAACTAAAAAAATTTATTTGCTCCTTCACTCAGTCTGTGGTTCCAAAAAGCAACCAACATTTCTTGAGTGCCTACAGTGTGCAAAACTGTGGGGGAAAAAAACAGAGTTGTCCCTGATCTCTTTGAGCTTATGGTCTATTGAGGAAAGGCAGAAGGTTAAAAAGGAAATGTATACATACATACATAATTGTCATGGAGAAAAGTGCTTAGAAGATCAGTACTTCTTTGTGCTCTACAGAGAATTCAGAGTGAGAGCTACTTGGGGAAGCTGAGGTGATAGGTGAATTCTGTGCCTCTAGCCCAGGATGTCCCCCGCAGTCCACATGTAATCACCTGCAGGTTTCTTCTGGCTTTGGATCAGCAATTTTAAGGGGCTGTGACCTCCCTCCACTTCTAGTCCATCCTCTTTGGGGGCGTCTGAAATGACTAAAGTAAGTCACCCCAGAAGACAAGGCCCTGTTCTAGCCAGGCATCCCAGAAAAACGTCTGTCAGTGGCGAAAACAACAATATCACTTAGTAAGCAACTTGTAGACCTGCTTCATAGCCCTGAGCCTGGAGGCAGCGAGGAAAAGGTCACCAAGAGGCAGCTGTGCATGTGTATTAACCACTCATCAAAATCAAATGACAAAACCATAGGCAAGGAAAACAGAAATTAAAAATATAAAAGGCAAATGCCTTCAAAATTTTATTTTTAAAGTCCAGCTGTTATTTGGCTTGAATGTGACAAGACAGCATTTCTTGTTCACCATGATATTTATAAAACTACAAATTCATTGGTGCTGGGGAGTTAGGAAACATGTTTAAGGTTTTGTTACACTTTGAAGCGGTTGAAGTCTTAACACGTATTGAGTATACAAAATTTGTTAGATCCTATGTAGGACATGTATGGGAGAGAGGACTTGATTAGTTGAGTCTGTCACCATGTAATTTAGAATGGTGAACAGCTGTTGAACTTTTTATGGACTTTTCATCTGGCATTTCCCCTCTTCTTGTTCTGCTTAGGCAAGAGTGCAATTCTTATCCCGACTCTCCTAATTTCAAGGTTATGTAGTAGAGTAGAAAAGGCTCTGGCCTGGTTATTGGGAGATTTGGATTAAAGTTCCTTTGCTAAATGACTGAAAACAAGTGTCTCTGGGCTTAAATTTCTTTATCTTTTAAAAGAGGCATGTTGGATTTGATTATCTCTAAGGTTCCTTCCAAATCCATGATTATTATCAGGATCTTCATAAAATACTGAATGTATTTCTTATAAGAAAGATGATCTATCCACAATAGGTTCCACTTAGTATTTGCAGAGAAATAAAAGAAGAGAGCAATTTCTTAGAAAATATATTTGTGCCACTTGCCGAATCGAGTTTTTATGTTCCTTGAGCTTTTCTTTTTATCAATGAGAAGATCTTTCCAGTAATATTTCCCAGGTGCTTTTACAGATGGGCTCCCTCCTTTTTCTCTTTGCTTTTCTTCTTTTCCTCAAGCAACAATAGCCATGTCGTGGCTTTTAAAAATATATTCTTTCCATCTTGTTTCTTTTTTCTCTTATACTTGAGGTTTCTAAATGGATACTTTTTTTTCTGTTTTGCAGTATGGTTTGGGTAAGAAAACATTCTTCTAACACCTTTTTAAATGTTCACATTCAATTACTGTGTCCCAGCTTCAGAGGGAGGCTGTACTTCATTTTAATTTTGGGAATAGTGAAATATGAACCTACCATTTAGGGATGAGCTCTGAAAGTGATTGTCTTTGGACTGTTGGACCCTGGATTAGAACTAGAATGATGTGCTGTCCTTCATCTATTAAAAACTTGCATTGATTTGAATGGAAATAGATATGTACACTAAGAATATCCCCTTTTATGACGGTTGCTCTCAGATTTTTTAGAAGCATTTTATAGATTCATACTGAATTTGTGAATTGGATCCCAGCTAGATGGCCTTACCCTTCTGCAAGCTTCTTTGTGTGTGTGTGTGTGTGTGTGTGTGTGTGTGTGTGTGTGTGTACCTCCAATTGCTTCTAAGTTTGTTTATGGACAAATAGCAGAGACTGCAATGGTTTTTCTTTTTCCTTTAAAATGCACCACTTAATATGAATGTCCTCTCTTAAAAATCCTGCTTATTTTTTGATCCATACTCTTGGAAATCTTTGAAGCTTTTCTCATTTCCCTTGCCCTCCCTGGATCCTTATTCCTGGTAGAAAAGGAAGATTGAATCTGTGATACGCGACTTGTTAAAGGAAGCAGAGGCAAACTGTATTGTAGCCTAATCTGAGGAGGGATTTAAATGCTATAACTGCTTTTACTTTGGAATGTAAAGGTCATTAGTTCAAACTTACCAGAATACAGTGCTTCACATTACAACACTAAGATTCTCAGATTTGGAATAAAGAAGAGAGGTCATCAAATCTATAATTCCAGCCAAGAAATCTCCTCTCATATCCCTGACAGTGGTCATTTCACTTCTGTTTAAATGCTTCTAATGGTCTAATGACAGAAAACTGACTACTTCTCGACAAGCTCATTCTAATTCACTTAGTTCTTTATGAAACAATTTATAGCCAACATTTGTCTCTATTTCCTTGTAACTTCCACCCATTGGTTCTAGTCTGACTTCTGGGCTCCAACAGAATAAAAATCATTTTTTCATATGACACCCCTTCAGATATTTGCTCAAGGACTAGAAGACTTAAATTCTAGTTCCATTTCATACAAGTCATTTCCTTCCCCTAAATTTTCTCGTCCGTAAGTGAGGAATTTGGTCTGGATGATTTGTAGTTGATAGTGTTTTCTTTTTAATTCTCTAATTTCACTGCCATATAATTTAAATCTTTAAGGCAACTAGAATGTAGTAAGTATCAATGCAATCTTCTAAATAAATGCAATTATTGTAGAAATGTGCCAGAGATGATATGCCTTTGCCCAAGAAGGGATCTAACTACTAGGACACATACCGGGAATAAAAGGTGAGGAATTATACAGATAAAAAGAAAAGACCCAGGTAAATCAGAGGTAGCATTAACCAGAGCTGTGCTGTGGGCATATGCGTCTGGCCTTCCACAGCTGCCTAAAATAGTGTATCCAGGCATCTGGGAGAAATGAATTGGCAAAGACATCTCTGTGGAACCAACAGGCTGGTACCTGAGGCCAGGACGGAGAGTAGGGGAGGCCCAAGACATGGTGAAGATGAGTAACAGCCACACAGGCTGGGAGATAAGCAGAGTTCATGAAGCCCTTGGCTCTGGACTAACTCTGTTGTATGAGTATCACAAAAATGTATTTTACTGTGGATATAAACAGTTTTAGAGGATCCTGTGCACCAGTTTATATCAGCACTATATATAAAGTGCAGCTCTCTTAAACAAGCAAATAAACTTCTCTTAAAGAAATATATTTGCTGTGTCTTAAAAGCTCCCAAATAACTTTTAATGTTGGTAGAAAACAATTTCCATTGAACCCTCCAAGTGATGGATAGTCCTGATGGGGCAAGAGAGTAAAATGTCAAGATTCTTGTATAACTCCATCCCCTAATACTCCATAAAAGGAACTCAACCTGCTTCTTATTGTTGCTTAAGCTAGAAAGCCCAATTAAAAACCCAGCCTCCCTTTAGTGAGGAGTCTATTCTTCCCAATAGCTGGTTTCTCACTGGGTGACAATGGCAGTGTGTATAACCATAATGAAAAATGATCTACTTTTCTGACTGATTATTCTGTACCCTTGGAAAGAAATGCCTGTCTGTGCCATTACCGAATCACACAGACGTACCCTCGGCCCTCCATATCCACAAGTACTACATCTATGGATTCAACCAACTGCAGATCAAAAATATTTACACACAAAAATGGACGGTTGCTTCTGTACTGAAATATATACGGACTTGTTTTCCTTGTCCCTATTTCCTAAACAATATAATGTAAAAACTATTTGCATAACATTTACATTTTATTAGATATTATAAGTAATCTAGAAATTATTTAAAGTGTATGAGAGGATGTGCATGGGATATATGCAAGTATTATGGCATTTTATATCAAGGACTTAATCATCTGCAGAGCTTGGTATCCACAGGGGGTCCTGGAACCAATCCCCTTCAGATAGTGAAGGACAACTGTGTTTCCCAACTTGCTACAGCAACTGAGCAACAATAGATTAATACCATCTGCCATGAAAATTAGACCCAAGACAAGAACAGCTAGCATATGTTCCCAGTGGCACTGCAAAATCAGTCCTTATCTGCCATGTTTGGACTGACTCTTTAGCTTTTGAGATGTGGACATTGCCTAGGTCCCTGTCCCAGAATCCTCCCTTGGTGCCTTTTCTATGTTTAGATCTGCTTAGATACACAAATACTTAACCATTGTGTTACAGTTGCCTATAGTATTCAGTATAGTATTGTGCTGTACAGGTTTATAGCCTAAGAGCAATAGGCTATACCATATAGCCTAGATGTGTGGTAGGCTGTACTATCTAGGTTTGTGTAAATACACTCTGTGATGTTTGCACAATGACAAAATCGTCTGATGCATTTCTCAGAACATAACCCCATCATTAAGCGACACAAGACTGTATTTGACTATCTTTTTTTTCTAGATCCTTGTCTCATTTTACTCTGCTTGTCTATCACTGTTTGCTTACACCCACTATCTGCTATTTTCATACTCTTTAGAGATGGTTCTCTGTAGACTGAATCTCCAATGCCAGGAACCAGGTCTTTCCAACCAGGATCTATCCCTATTCAGGGCCACCCAATCTTCAGTTTTACCCGCATGTTCAACCAAGGTATAATTTACTGATTATCTCTTATATACACAGTACTGTTATGGGCATGGAGAGAAAGATTTTTTTTAACCATAGACTACATTATATTCTTCAAGAGCTAGTAATATAATTCAGATTACAAAGTTAGCACACATAGAAAGCAAAGCAACTTAAAGTATTATGTGTTCAAGTACATCATTAAAGAAACAGAAAAGAAGTGCTATTTAGAGGAGGAAGCTGCAGTGCTTTGTGGACAACAATAGATGTCCTGATAGAAGTATGGCTGGAGATAAGCTTAGGTTTGGATAAGCAAAGAGAAGATGAAGAGCTTTCACTTGAGGGAACAATCCAAGCAGACACAGAGACATTAAGCATGTGGGCATTCACAAGAAAGCTCCAGGAGGGAAGAATCATCTTTTTCATCTTTGTGTTCTCCCTCAAGCCCAACACAAAGCCTTACATGTACTTGGACTCAATAAATATTTGTTGAATTGACTATGTTATAGAAATAACTGGATTCCATTTTGTGGAGGGCCTTGAATGCCAGGCTGAGGAATTTAGACTTTGTCCCCAAATAAACAGGAATTAATCTTTAATTTTTCAAGATTGACTTCAATTACAGAGGCTAGGAATAATGGAAATGCAACAGTTAGCTTGGTCTTGGAGATCTGTTAGTCTCTTTATTCTTCTGCTCTCTTTAATATCCTTTCAGAGGGATGTTCAACTGGGTGTCTTTCCATGTTACGACATGAGAAAGATGAGCAAGTGTTAGGTGGGTTTTCATTCAAATCGTATGAAAAATAACTCCTCCTCTCCTCCTGGATATATTACACATGTAAGTACGATTTTCACTTTGCCTGCTGTGACTGATTGATGTCTTTACAGATCACTCTTTGCGTCTCACTTAGAAGAGTGATTTTTAAAATTTTTTATTCAATGGATATTTACATCTTACACATGATGCCCCACTGTGTCAGGTCATGGTATGGAGGTGGGAGAGAGATTGTGTAAGAATGCATCACCATTTGCATTATACTATAAACTGTTACGTTTAGGAATAGGCTCTAAAAAGTAACTCTGAACTAAAACTTAATATCCCAAGTCTCAGCCCAGGAGAGAAGCATTTCATAAGCAATATATTCAGCCATTTAAAATTTATATTAAAAATACAAATTGAAGCTTGCCGGTTTATATATATATATATATATATTTTTTTTTTTTTTCTTTTACTTTCACGGCGGAGAAATCACTTCATGGTGATTCAATATAAGCTCACTGTTTTGTGGGATAGTTGATCCTACCTGTGGACAAAATGAAATAGGATAATAGCTGCTCCATGCTACAGAGTTACAGACCTCGTAGTAGGGAAGAAAGAAAAACAACTGTCAAACGTCCCTAAAACTTCCTTGCTCTCCATTCATTACAACTTCATAGTCAATAATTCTAATCCATTGTCATTCCAGTGTGTCCTTTATAAAAGACTGAGCTATAAATTTATAAGATAATGGTCTCTTCCTTTTTCCTGGCTCTGGCTGAGCAGTATGGTTTGGTTACTGTTCCCACATGAACTGGGGAGATGTGAGATAGTCTTTCTTGGTTGGCCTTTTGTCTATTTGTTGCATCTTAGTCTGTACCATAGAGAACATTTTGAAATATGTTTTTAGCTTTGAAATATATTTTTAGCTTGAAATATATTTTTAGTTTTTGGGCTCCATTAAGGAGTACATTGAACTCCCCAGTTAACTTGTGGGTTTATTTTATAACTACCTGAAGAATAGGACGTACAGTATAGAAAACATCTCCCAGATATGAGAGAAGTCTATAGAGGGAGCAAATAGGAGTTAAGCACCTGTTATGTTCTTGGCACTGGAATAAACATTCTAATCTATTACTTTTGTTGCCATTACTACTGCCACTATTTCTAAAGGGAACTACTGTTTAGTGAGTGGGTACTGGGTTCTAGTCACTGTGCTAGGAAATTTACATGTATTCCCATTTATTCCTTGTAAAGATGCTACAAAGAAAAAATTATTAATTGTCTTTTATAGGTAGATGCAACTACAGTTTACAAAAGGAAAATAATTTATCCAAAGTTACTTATCTGGGAAAGATCAAATCCACAATTCAAACCCAGATCTCTCTAACTACATAGCATCTGAGCCATACTGCCTCCCATTTTTCTCCAAGATGAGCGGACCAAATTGATTGCCTTTGTTAGCGGAAACTTTTTTATGGTTTTCATTAAAAAGCAGAAAACTTTAATTAAATACAGAGACTTCTGAAAGTCTTTTTTTTTAATTTTTCAAACCACAGAAATATTAGGCACTTTTCAAATACTTTCACCAATTTTCAGGGTGAAGAAGTATTGGTGGCTTATAAGATTAGATTGATTGCCAAAAATCCTTGAGCCATCTCCTTCTAATAACGTCTATTCCATAACCCTAACCTTAAAAAATTTAGTTTCTACTGCACCCATGATCTAAATCTCCCATTCTAATAGAAGACAGATTATCTAGAACAAATGAAGTAAAGAAGAGAGGCCAGTTAAATTAATTGTGTTAGGAGTTTTTAAAGCTCAGTCTGGATGCCATTGAAACAATTCAGCTGATCATTTTAGAAATTCATTTTGATGGTGAGTGTGAAGCTTTGGGGGTAGTTATATTTGAAGTCCCATTGTGATTTTCCCATATACTAACTATAAGACTTGGGCAATTAATTTCTAAACCTCAAAGTTTCCTCATGCGAAATGAGGAGTGTGGATTAGGTGATCTTCAATATCCCTCTCATGTTAGAGCTCTCTAATTCTACAAGCATGTTTTATCCATTTTATAATGATTCTGCCATTTAAGGAAGGGCCCATTGTATGTTTGAATACACACACACACACATATATATATATTTACACATACCATGTATTTACATACTCCATATATGTATATTTATATATATTATATATACACACACACACACACACACACACACACACACACACACACACACACACACACACCCCAAATGGCATTAGAATAGTTTTCAGATTTAATTTTCTCAAAAAGCTCAGACCTTCAGAATTGAATTATAGAACAAAAGGAAAAAAAAACAAAACAAAAACTCAGACTTGCCTTACCATCATTCTAAGGTTTTCCTGGAAATGAGGAGGCTGGGACCTCAGAATTGTGCTGTATGGCAAGTCAATAAAAGAAGTAAAATTAGAACCAATAATCTCTGTCTCAAATAACAACTATGGGTACATTTTTCCCATCAAAGTCATTCTTATTTTATAGAGGGCTCAAGCAAGGCAAGACACTTAGCAGAATATAAGAAAGAAAATGGGATTTATACAAGATCTGATTTCAAAACTTCCAAAGTACTAATGGAGCATGTGGATATATGAGTCTCATTCTAAAATTTTCACCGCTGAAGATGTCCACTGTTCTCTGCTATCTCAATAAGCATTTGAGTCTTTAGCTTATGCCAGCCCGTGTACTAGGCCCTGCGGATGCAGCTATGGATAAAATATAATACATTCCCTGCCCTTTTGGGGTGAAAAGTATAGAGAAGGTAGGCACATAAAACTGGTAATTTGTATAAAATATGGTAAATGTTAAGATGGAGGTAAGCATAGGGTACCACCTGTGGGAGCCTGGGATACTTAGTCTAACCTGGCAACCAGGTAAGACTTCCATGAAATAGATAATCCCTGAGATGAGTCTTCAATAATAAGTTATTACAAGATGGGCAGGTAATGCCAGGAAAAGTAAAACTCAGATTCCTAGCATGAAACAACACAGTGTGTAGAGAACTAGAAGTAGTTCAATGTTATAAAACAAAACTGTTTCACGTAGAGTAGCCAGAGATGGTACTGGAGCCACAGGTAGAGCACCAGGTCATAGAGAGCTGTGTATACTATAATTAAGGCGTTTGGACTTTATCTTGTGGGCATTAGGGAGCCATTGAAGAGTTTTAAATATAGGAGTGACCTAGTCAGAATTGCATTTGTGATGAATCAGTCCAGCTGAAATTAGAAAGAGATATTTAAGTGGATGTTAAAGGGCTCAAAACTGGGAGTAAGAATATCAGCCAGAAGGCTAGTTTTTATAATAGTTCAGCAGAGTCAGTGAGGGCTAAAGCAATCGATAAGGATTGAAATGAGAGGATGGATTTAGTAGTATCTTTATAATTAATTCTGAGATTTTCTTCATCTTGGTTTGTGTTTCTTAGTTTCATGGAGAATCTATGACAGGAGCTAGGGTCAAATGAAGCCAGAAGCTGCTGAGCAACAGGAATTATTTAGTCTACCAGCTTTTTCCCAGCCTCTTTCTTCTCCAAGAGCATCTTCTTGAACCTGAGCCTGATTCTCCCAAAAACTTAGGAAGCCAAAACTTGTTATTTTATTGTCTTCTTTCGTCTTCAGTAGTCTCTGGTTCAAACTTAAATGATGCTTTTTTGCCTGGGCTCAACAGCTTGCACGTCCTCCTCCTGTGTATACATACAGCAGATAGGTGAAAAGTGGAATATTTGACGCTCTGTGCTACTTTTCAGGTCATTAAAATAAAGAAGCACATAAGTTATCTCAGCTGCCCTGGGATTCTATAGTTGTAACAAGGTAAAGCATTCTGTTTAGCTATCTGCGTAAAATAAATATAACTTGAAAATGTTTTTAAAAAAGTAAACACAGGCATCAAAACTGAAAGCAAGAGACTTGAAAATACAGACTGGTATATCACTAGTTAGAATTTCCTTCATTTTGCAAAGCCACGAGCCACATGCATCAGCTCACCACAAAGTCATTAAGCCTTTTTAAGCTCAGATGAAAAACATTAACAAATACCACAAAAGGCTTTAGTATAGCCCCTTTGTTCATTCACATATGGCACTTTATAACTCCTGCGCCACTCCGGTCGTGTGTTTGTTTAAGCTGCCTCCATCAGGCTGGTCCTGAAAGAACAAAAGACATCTTGAGCAATCCTAAGCAGGAAATAGGCTAATCTAAACATGGTTTGTGACACTTTAAGTAGAATAGAAAGGGGAGGGATTGATTAGTCATTAATGTCCAATTGGCTCCATATGGATGTTGCAATAATAAAGCCTTTTTTCAGAGCAGTAGCAGAGTTATTGAATTAGAGGTTTATGTTTCCTCAGAGCTGACCTTAGGGAATTCCCTTTTGGTTCTTCTTGTTGATCTTTTAAAGAGAATGAAGTTTCTAATAGAAAAAAAATAGAAGCCTTATCCACAATAACACTTGCTCATAATCCGGCAACCAAGGAATGCATTAATTTAGTGTTGTTTTAATCCCTGCTATAATTTCAGTCCTTACTGCTTTCTTTGCATGCCCTTGCATCTTTGGTGGGGTAGTATTTCAGAGACCAATTAGACAGTGGCATGAACTTCATAACTGGTAATGAGCTCTTCTAATGTGCTTAGCTATTCAGGGAAGTGGCATCCTTAAAGGGGGAAAGTAGTGTTCCAGCCAAAAAATGGTGGGCTTTGAAATTCACAGTTATTTCAGATCACTGAAATAACTGACTGTGATAGCTTTGGAGTAAGCGAAATGCACTGGACTAAAAGTCAGAAGACCTAGGTTCTAGATCTGGCTCTGTTCCTTGTTAGCTGGCAAGTATGCTGGCAACTGGTTACTTCAGGAGAAGATGATATAACCTTTCTGAGCCTTGGTTTCCTCATCTATCAAGTGAGTGAAATGGCATCTGCCCTCCTACCCATTTCAAAGGATAGTAAAGAGGATAAAAATAATGTATTTAGCAAAAGCATTTTGTAAATATTATTTTATGTAAAATTACTTAGCACACCTTGTGTTCCTATCATGGAAACTGACCTCTTGCCTAGTCTATCAAAGAGATATATTATTCTTTAAAGAAATGCTTTGGTACTCTGGTTAATGAAATGTCTGTTTCCAAAGTGTCCAGTGGAATTTTTTTCTTTACATATATATACCACGTATGACTGTATCTACCTCCCTCTTTTTTTTTCTATCTATTTATAGGTTGACTTATCTCTCTCTCATTTACTCGGTCAATTTCTTGGTGTAGATAAGTTGAACAGTTGAAGTAAATAGGGTATTATTTTTTAATGAGGTTGAAGAACCTTAGGATGAAAACAGGGAAATGGAAATTTACCTATGGTCTTTCTCCACATTGGGCAAATGAAGAATTAACACCTTGAAGTAAGTACCACAGGTAATTCAATTTTTGTTCCTGTATCATTGGTTCTTATTTTTTCACCAATCTCTAGCTCAGAAGAATTATACATCCATATTTTGTATTTGCCTTTTTCAAGTCAACCTATCAATAGGTCACTCTTTGTAACCTATTTATCTAGCTAATTGTTTATAAAAGACATAGAGATCAAACCATACTCTCTACCCCTGGCATCCCTTCTTCTCAGAAGATGAACACATTACTTCCCTAATGATTAAAGCTCTTGCTCAGCCTTGGAATGTATTTTTCCTGCCAAGTACACCACAAGGATAGCCAAATCCTTTTTTTTTTTTTTTTTTTTTGCTAGAAGAAATCAAATTTGAATTCCAAGCAGCCTTCCTGTGATGAAAGTAAGTTCATATTCTGGCAGGAATAGGAACTTAGCAGAAGGCTTCCATAATCGTAGACAGACAGCTGTCAGTGAATTGGACCTCTGCAATGTTAAGATAGATTTGGTGGGGTAAACATGATGAAAAATATCCAACCTGTGTAATATTAATACTCTCTTTCTTTGCTAGTTATTCATATCCCCTTCTAAATTTCTTTCATCTTCTACATTGTTGTTTCTAATGCACTCATCAACATTTTCTCTATTTACCCAAATAAGGGACCACAAATGTATCATGTAACTCTTCCTAAAATCCCACAGGAGAAAATCAACTATTCTATTGATAGACTGATATAGTTTGAAATACTGTGATTGTCAACAGTTCTGTCAAGTGACCCAATAGTGATATTTATGTCTCTTTTTATTCATAAGCAATCAATTATAGGGTTTTTTGCCCTTATCTTTGAGTTCATAATGGCCTGAATGTGCCATGTACTTCTCAGGTCCACAGAGAAAAGAACCTTTCAAAAAAAGAACACTTTTGTTTGTTGGTTGGTTGGTTTCTGTTTTATTTTGGTTTTTTCTTCTCACCTTTTTAAACTAACATTTAAAACAGTTTTATTTTATATTGTATGGATATACCACAGTTTATCCATTCTCTAATTATTTCCATTTTTTTCTATTATTAAATAAAACTGCTATGATATTCTTATGTAAGTCTATTTTTGGACACAAGTTTTTGTTTGCTGGGTCATAGGCAAGAGTATATTTTACTTAGAAGAAACTGCCAGAAAATGGTTATGCCATTTTGTACTCCCACCACCTATGCATTAGAGCTCCCTCTCCTTGTGGACATTTAGTGTTTATGCCATTCTAGTGGATGTGAAATGGCATTTCATTTGCATTTGCCTGATGGTTAATGATATGGAATGCCTTTTCATGTGCTCAGTGGCCATAACTGTGTCTTCTTCTGTAAAGAGTGCATTGAAGTCTCTTACCCATTTTAAAATTAGATTTTTTGGTACTTCTGTATATATCCTGGATGCAAGTTCTGGTCAGATATGTGTATTGTGGATATTTTTTTCCCAATGTGTGCTTTGACATTTCATTTTCTTAACAGTGACTTTTGATGAGCAGAGTTTTAATTTTGAGAATATTTAATATTTTTATTTCAGAATATTATGTTTTGGTTACATAAATTGCTTTTGTACCATTTGAGTTAAAGTTATAAGTGTGCCCATTCCCCCAGATAGTGTGCATTGTACCCATTAGGTGTGAATTTACCCATCCCCTCCCCGCTCCTCCTACCTGCTTGAATGGGGAAAAGTTTAATTTATAATTTACAGTGTATGTACATACTGTATCTAAGAATCTTTTTACTCCAAGGTTACTAGAATATTGTCCTATGTATTTTTTGAGGTTTCTGATAATTTTTGCTTTTAGTTTTAAGTCATGATTCACCTCAAATTAATTGTTAGGTGTGGTGTGTGATGAGAGGTCAAGGTTTGGTTTTTTTCAATATGTTTATTCATTTGCTGTAGCACTGTTTGTTGAGAAGACTATCATTTTACACTTTAACAGCCTGAGTCTTTATTAAGATACTTTGAATTCTCTAATTTTTTTCAAGTTTGTTTTGGCTGTTCTTACTGCTTTATTTTTCATATAGGTTTCAAAATCAACTTGTCAAGTTCTGCAAAAAAGTCTTTTGGGAACTTTATTCGTATTAGGTTAAATCTATAGAAAAATTTGGTAAGAATTAGCATTCTAACAATATTAAGTCTTTTCATTTATAAATATGGTGTATCCTTCCATTTATTTAGGTCTTCTTTAAGTCGAAAATATTGTATTGTTTTCAGTGTAGATGTCTTGAATGCTTTTTTTGGTGAAATTTGTTCCCAAGTATTTTATTTTCTGATGCTATTATAAATGTAAATTTAAAAATTATTTTTGTTTGCTGCTAATGTATAGAAATATGTTTAATTTCTATATTTTTATTATAGTATAATACTGCTAAATTCACTTACTCATTCTCATAATTATTTTTCAGATTCCTTAGGATTTTTATGTAAACAATAATATTATTTACATATTTATATAACATTTATTAGATAATATTTATTCCTTTCTAATTTGTGTGCTTTTTATTTCTTTAATTGTTGATTAACAATGGTGAGAGTAGACATCTTTGCCTGGTTCTTCATTTTGAGGGAAAGCATTCAGTAGTTCACTATTAAGTAAGATGTTACCTGTAGGTTTTTCATAAGTGTCCTTTATCAGACTGAGGAAGTTCCCTTCTAATACTAGTTTCCTGAGCAATTCTATCGTGAATGAATATTGAATATTGTCAAAACCATTTTCTGAATCTATTGTTATGATCATGTGTGTTTTCCCTTTGTTCTGTTAATATAGTGAATTTATTGCCTGATTTTTAAATGTTAAATTAATTTTACATTCCTGAGATAAGTCCTACTTGGTCATGATGTATTATCTATTTTACATTTTGTTGGATTTAATTTGTTAACATTTTATTAAAAATTTTTGCATTTATGTTTAAAATTCTGTCAGGGTATACTACTTCATGAAATTAATTGGGAAGTGTTTCTTCCTCTACTTTCCGTATTTGTGCAAGATTGTTATTATTATCTTCCTTCAGTGTTTGAAAGAATTTACTAGTGAAACCATTTGGGACTAGAGTTTTCTATATGGGAATGTTCTTGGTTATAAATTCAATTGCATCATTAGCTATCAGAATATTCTACTTATCAGAATTTCTACCTATCAGCTATCAGAATTTCTACTTATTCTTGAGTGACTTGGTAGTTTGTGTCTTTCAAGGAATTTGTTCATTTCATCTAAGTTGTCAAATTTATTGAAATTAAGTTATTTCTGATATTCCCTTATTGTCCTTTTAATGTGTGCAGTATCTATAATGAAATTCCCTCTTTATGTCCAAATATTGGTATTTTTGTTTTCTGTCTTTGTCTGTGGATCACTCTTACTTGAGGTTTATCACTTTTATTGTTTTTTTTTTCAAATTACTAACGCTTGGTTTTTTAAATTGTCATTATTGTGTCTTTTTTCTATTTCATTGATTTTCATTCTTTATCCTGAAAATCTCTGACTTTTAATTGGATCATTTAATTTATTTCTATGTAATGTAATTATTAAATTTGATGGGCTTGGGTCTTACAATTTGCTATTTGTTTTCTATTTGTTCCCTTACTTTTTCAACTTCTGTTTCTCCACTGCCTTCCTTTGTGTTGACCGAATCCTTTTTAAGTCTTCCATTTGAATTAGTCTGTTGGCTTTTTAGCTATATCCCTGTATTTTTTTAAATTGCTTTTCTAAGGATTCACTATGAATCCTTCATTGAGTATCCTTACAGTTAAAATTTTACCAATCACATAAAATAAAGCAAGTTTTAACAATTTAATTCCATTTACTACCCTCATCCTCTGTGCTAATATGCTGTTGTTATCCCATATTGTATCTCTTCATATTATTAACGGAAAAAAACTCAAACTCTGTAAAATAATTTAAAGAGGTTTAATCTGAGCGAAACATGAATGGCCCTTAGCCCAGAGAGCCACATCCAAGAAGCCTTGAGTAAGTGGTCCTGAGGCAGCTGGGTTATAGTTTGGTTTTATACATTTTAGGGAGACAGGAATTGCAGGTAAAATCATAAATCAATACATGGAAGGTGTACATTGGTTTGGCCTGAAAAGGTGGGACATCTCGAAGCAGGGCCTTACAGGTTATAAGTGGGTTCAGAGCTTCCTTGATTTGTAATTGGTTAAAGAAATAAAGCTTTGTCTAAAGGCTTGGAATGTTTTATGTTCAGATAAAGAAGTCTGTTAATAAGAGACGAGCCACAATATACAGATTCAAGTGATCTGTTAAGAAAATTGATGGCCTACAGGTGTGACTTAATCTTTGCTTTGCATGGCCTTAGGTCCCGTTAAAAATTTAGTATCTTATTGTCACAAAGAGTCTGTTTTTGTCAGTCTTATGATCTCCGTTTCAACATTAATGCTGGTCAGTTGTTGTATCTATATTCCAAAAGGGAGCGAGTATAATGGATCTCCCTTCTCTTCATGGCCAGGAATTTATTTTTAAGGTTTTTTTGGGAGTCCCCTTGGCCAAGAAGAGTCCTTTCAGTTGGCAGCTTGGCTTAGGATTTTATTTTTAGTTTACAATATGTTATAAATCCCATAATACAATGTTATATTTTGTATTAGTTTCTTATCTTTTAAAAACATTAAACAATCAGTTTTTTACTAATGATATCTGGAGAAGAAAAGAGTCACATTATTTTTGATGTTCTTCTTTCTTTCTGTATATCTAGTTTCCATCGGGTGTTATTTCTCTTCATCTTGAATAATTCCTTTGAGTATCCCTTTTGGTATTTGTCTGCTGGTGACTTGTTCTCTCAGCTTTTATTTATCTGAAAGTGTATTTCATATTCATTTTTGAAGCATATGTTCACGTATAAAACTCTGGATTGAGTTTTTTTCCTTCTTCTAGCTTTCTAAACATGTTTCATAGTCTGCTAGCCTTCATTGTTTATAGTGAATAATCAGCTATCATTTGCATTATTGTTCCCCTGTATTTAATGTGTCCTTTTTTTCCTGAATTTCCTCTTTGTCTTTGGTTTTCAGCAGTTTAACTAGTGTCTAGATATGATTCTCATTGTATTTATTTTGTCTACATTTCTCTGAATGCCTTGAACCTGTTAGTTGATGTCTCTCAGCAAATTTAGGTAATTTTCAACCAGTATTATTTTTTTCTCTGGGTCACATTTTCCTGGTTGTTTGCACAATTAGTAATTTTTTAAATTATATATTGCATGTTGTGGATTATAAATTGTAGAGACTCTGGATTCTCTTCTCTTCCTCTGAAAATTTTTAATTTTTTTGGGTAGGAAGCAGTTAAATTACCTGCTGATCACATTGAACTCAAGAAAGCTTGGTTTTTACACTGTTAGGGAGAGTCTGTTTCAATTTTGTTTTTAGTCTTAGTGTGAATCTTTAGTTCTGGCATATAAAATTTATTCCTAAGGAGTTTCCTTTCTGAGATTTCCATGGGAAGCCCAAGGTATTTATGAATCTCTTCTAACTTGATAAGATTCAAATTCAAATTCTGTTTCCCTGGCAATGAACGTAAGCTGAAATCTCTTTTCAGATTTTTCAACTATATACCCCTATTTTTCTTTGGGCTCCTTTGAATCTTCCCTATACACATGAAATTCAAGGGTTGGCCACTTGGGAGCTCAAACTCTTGTCTTCTGACTCATTCATCCAATTAGACTGCCTTTCTGTTTGCATTCCAGCCATTTAATGCTATGCAGACTGGGAAGTGTCTTTATGGGAAAAACTATGAACACAGAATTTCAGCTAACGAAAAGCCTTTCTTTTGAAGACTGAATGCTCTCCAATTTCTGCTTAATTATTGTAGCTCAGGTGTCTTCAGATTTTTTTCATATTTTGTCCAGAGTTTATAATTATCACCTATTGGAGGACTGGTCCAATATGAACTATTCTGCCATTACCAGAACTGAATCTTAGAATAGAATCTTTTGTGGCAACATTTTACATATATCACCTTCATTCTGTCGACAAAATGTAAGTTTTAATTGGCCTTTGAGGAGGTAGTCACTTTATTTTTCTCTATTCTTTATCAATTCACTAGTAATCATTGAGACTATTCAGTGGTAACTTCTCATTTAGTTTTCCATTTTGGTCTCTTCTAGAATGTATTTGTCCATGTTACTCTCCTGCTTAAAAACCTTAAAGACTTCTTAGCTTGACATTCAAGGTGCTTAGCAATCTGATCTCTATTTACTTTTCTAATTTCATTTTTTAGTATTCCCCTCTTTTTTTACATAAAGCCAAGCCATAGCCAGCTTCTTTTTATTCCCTAAAACCTACTGTGCTTTTGTTATAACTCTGTGCCTTTATTCACACTCATTTCCCAGCCTGGAGTACTTTCACATTCGGGTAAATCCTTACTCTTCCTTTAAGATGCTACTCAAGAGCCACTTTATCTCTGAATCCTCTTTGATATTCATCTCTGTCCACCCAAATAATGTTAGTATTTTCTCTCCTTTGCCTTCATAGCATTTTAAATTATTTTTGTTAGCACTGTTTCGTAATTTTTAATTTATATGTCTTCCCCTGCACTGGACCAAATTTCTTAAAAACCAAGTATGTGTGTTATTTATCTTTGTATACTCCATCACAATGCTGGGTACATCTGAAATTTGTTGGAAGTATTTATTGAATTAATGCATAAATAAATAATTACTAGGCACATTACAAAATTAACTGGAGTTCTTCCTTAGGGAGAACTTTATATATACACCAGACACTCAACTTACTCACTCAGATGACCCTTGGAATTCACCCAGGAAGCAGCCTCTCCAGGATTAGTTCAGGACCATTGCCAGAGACTATGATGGCGAAACTGGCCTTCTTTCCAACCCACCTGGAAAAACTCAATTTTCTGTCTTCTCTTTAAATCATTCAAATCACAGCTTCCTAAGGAGATATTTGCCTTGGCAATTTCCATTTTCTCCCTGTAGATTAACTATCATTCTTTATCTAACTGAAAGTTTGCCTTTACGCAAACTGTGACTTGAGAGATGAAGGATGAATCAACCAATATTTGCTTCCTAGGGGAAGTTGTGCGGAACAGAAGCTCCTAGAATACAGGGACCTTACTTTCCCTTGGATCCTAGCGTAGTGCTGTTGATCTCCTGGCCTTCCATTAACTGTCGTTTGGGACTGCCTGCTGGCAATTAAATACTCTTAGGTCAGCTGGAAAGCAGCAGTTTCTAGGTACATAGCTGTGGGTCTAGGCTTCTTCTAATTGCTTTCCATGAAAAGTCATATCTTGAACTCACAAATGAATCCTCTGATATTAAACGGAAAAGAAGCTGTCTCATAGAATTATGAGCCAATTCCTAGGACAATAAAATTCTGGATTCTGACACAGAGTATTGGCTATTTAAAAAGAAATACTTTTTTTATACTTAATATTATTTTAAAAAATGGATGGAACAGTATGAAATCATACTTGATATATATATTTTTAAAGTTAATTATAACAGAAAGTATATTTAAGACTTCAAATACAGAGGTTAATAACATACCTTTTGAAAATAATTTATAGTATGCTATAGAATTTTCCTTATCTGCTTAAAAAGGTTTTCAAAATATACAATTTCCATTTTTAAATTTCTGAATTTATATACATATATAGTCATGTATATAGTTCTACTGCTGCAACAATTTCATAACCATTTTGTTTCATGAAGCAAAGTTTAGGGAAGTTTAGGGATATTTTCTAAATGTTCTTTTGACTTTGTGGCTTCTAGTACTTTCTAAAAATTCTGGCTCTAAGCTTAACTCAAACTTAGATTGTGAGTTCAAGTAATAGATGAGTTGTCAGCTCTAAATGAAAAAACAAAGTAATTTTGAGAGATGTTTTCTATCAAAAGATTCAGTTCAAGAAATATTTGTTGAAAAACATCTTTCTGTATGGTACTCATCTGGATTCTTCTATTAATTCCATGGAAGTTCACTGCAAAAATACATAATAGAAGAAACCCTCAACATTTCTTTGTAGCACATTTGTGGTTTACAGTGTTGTATTTCCTGTACCAACCCCAATGTTAATGCAGGTATTTTAAGTCTAGGGAAGAATAGAGCCCCTTTTCAGGATGTTAGTGGTGGTGGTGAAGGCAAGAGTAAGAGACAATTTTACTATGTAGAGTTGGTTTGTTGTTTTTCCTTGACTGCCTAATTAAGAAGGAGGGTAACCTACCGCCTGGGCATAGTTTGCATTGCCATAAGATAGCCTTAGAGTACCACATATTTGGGAGATAGGAGAGAAAGGAAGTAAAAATAGGAAGAGGGTGAGAAGGAAAAACAGGAAAACATTTATCCAAGTTACGGTTTTGTAAAGAGATCTAGGTACTGCACTACAAATTTGTATAGTAATAAAAGTCACTGCTGTAGTTGATGTCTGATCAGATATCAGGTCCAATTTAAAAGTGGTTTTCAAATTTTGATTTCCCTAGGTAAGTCTCTTCTTCTCAGTCCTTGGTTCATCTAACACAGCATTCCTAGTTTAGCTTAAGACGTCCCCATTCACTTTTCAGTTCACTCCTCCTGGAAGAGAGAAGAGGTGACAAAAAAAAAAAAGAGAGAGATGTACACATGCCCTAAGGCATTTTCTGTTTTCCCTCTTCTTAATTCAATGCACCAGGCTTAAATTTCTCGATTTCTTGGAGCATTAGTTGTGAGTACTAAAGATCTACTGTGTAATTAATTCAGTGTCAGTCAGTGTCCTATAGATAATACATGCTGTGGCAGGAAGGGAAAAGGTCAGTACAGGGCAGTTGATGGAGGTGGGATCTCAGCTCTGTTCCTTGGAAAAAGGTATAACTTAGTAAAGGAGAAGAGAGTAGGAAGGATATGCTAAGACTGTGGTATAGCATGAGCAGGGAGATATGGGATATATGTATGACATGTCTGGGAGAATCATTAAGTATGGAGTAGAGGAGCCAGAATGTTTCTGTATACTAAAACCAGAGTCTAAAAATTCACTATGAATCTCTATCAGTCTGTAGGAGATTAGAACTTCTCATTTACAATGAAATACATATTTTAAGTCAAGAAATAAATGGAAGCTGACTGGTTTTGCTAGAGGTGGAGAGAAAACTACAACAGTAAAAGCAGACCTCAAATGTTAATCACCTGTGGCATAGTAGTTAACTTAGAATAATATTGAAATGTTTTTGCATCTGACATTCTCCACAAACCTGTCTCCTTTTATGTGTATGCATGTCAGTACATAAATTGCTGAATCCATGTCAGTTGTAAAGTAATGGCACTGAGGGCATCATAAATTACTGTGGTGATCCTCAGGAGAAGACACTGTCGTATCTGAATGAGTGTTTCACTTCCAGAGTAATGTATGCCTTCATCTGGCCCGGCAGTCAGCATATTGCCCTGTGTTGATGGATATTGTCAGCTGGAAGCTACACTACATTTCACTGCACAATAAACATGGCTGTCAAACCCATATAAAGTGAAATCAATTTATCCTGTATGGTCAGTGCATTTTAAATGAAATTAATGTACTGTGGGTATGGTGGCAAAAAGGTAGCATATTAGTTATGCATCTTGGGATCTGAGACTTTGCATGTAAGGGATCATTCTGTCTAGAAGGGCGAAAAGAAGAGCTGTTTATAAAATATGTTATTTTTGAATGATCTTCAGAAAGTGGCTTCTCTGCCCTCCTTCAAGCTTCGAAAAAAAATTCACAATATTAGCCAATTCTACCCTTTTGTCCTGTGTTTTGTTTGCAGTAAATGATGACCATATTTGCAAAATAATAGTGAATTTTAATGTTCTAATTTATTACTGGCTTTGACACGAACAAATTTCTACTAACCAAGGTATCTAGAAATAGAGTGGAAGGGCCAGAGATTGATTGGGTCATATGTTGCTCCTGTATAATAATTTAACTCAGCTGAGAGGATTTACTTTTTCCAGAAAGAAGAAATGTTGGTTTTAATGTATATTTTGCTTTCAAACTTTTGGGGGTAGATTTTCCTGTTTATGCAGTAGAAGGGTTGGCTGAGGCCATCAGTCCAACTACTTTACATTTAATTATGGAAGTTCTCAATCTTTAGGGGGATGTTCAGTAGTTGCCACATTGCAAACTATACATCTGTGTGTCACCCTGGTATTGTGTGTGAAAACAAGCAAGAGCTATGTTCATTCAGTCATTCATTGAATCAGTCATTAATTTAACACACTTTACTAATTGAAATTCTAAGTGCCAAGTCCTTCATTGGATCCTAGGAATACAGCAGTTGAGCGAGATCCAGCCCCTTCCCTATCTTTAAGGGCTTTCAATCTAATATTGTTATTAGAGTCAGCTCTTCGGAAACTATAAAACACCAAGAATTTAGATATAGTTTCATAGGTGTTAAAAAACTACCGTTCAACAACCGAAAAATAGATCAGGCCCTTGAAATGAATACCTCTTAGTCTACTACTTTTTCATATGAGTTGAAGACCAAATTATTTTACTTAATGAGTATTTGTCATCTATTACATGGGAAATCCTAAAGAGACAAGAATGAGTACAGCATAATCACTAACTTAAGGGACCTTGTATTGCTGGGGATGGAGTGGAAAGATCAGAGGGAGATAAAAAAGCATGACTTCGGGGCATGTAGCCTGAAAGCAAGAGGAATGAGTGTAGCCTGGGGAGCATCACTATGAATGACGTTCCTTTAGTCTGAATTACCCTTCCCATCTGTCTTTACTCACCTCTCCCACTTACCCGCTGATTCCTATTCATCCTTCAAGACTCAGCTTAGACATCACATCTCCTACAAGCATCAGCTAACCATCCTATCTGGTGCTCTCTTGGTTCCCTGTTAACTTCAATATTGTAGCACATACTATACTCTTTGTTATATTAATAATTGGCTGCCTCCACCCTTCAACTGTGAGCTCCTTAACAACAAAAGCTGATTTATTCACCATTATATCCCTAGCACCTGGGATAAAGCATAGCTCATAGTAATTGCTCAATTAATATTTTTCATTAAATTAATTCATTTATGAAATATGACAACATTTGAGTAGGTCTTGGAGGATGAGTGGGATTTAGCATGAAGGTGTAGGAGAAGGGTCTTCCAGGCAGTGAGAAGATAACAGATCAAGGCATAATATTGTGACAGAGAATTCTATTTGGGGGAAACATATAGTTTGAGATAGCTGTGATTTTTGGCAACTAAGTCTAAAAATGACAGGGAACAGCTTACTTTTGAAGGAAGGTATCACGGCAGGAAGGTTTAACATAAAGTAATACCAGTCATTGCTTTATCATCACCTACCATTGATTGTAGTAGATGTATAAAAACATACAAAATTAATTCTGCCAAGTGTATTTTTGAGGGCTACATTACATTAGAAGGGCCTATAGAACTGTCATTTGAAACTGCCTTCTGCTTCCAAGAGGTCATTTGGAAGAGAAGGGCCCAGGGAAAACAGCTGAACCAGGTGGGAAGCTGTGTTACATTATCCACATAATAATGCTTTGCACTCATCTTGTTCTTCCTGCCCTGACATTACAGGAAATAAAGCAATGAATGGCTCTGCAGCTAAACTACAGCAGTATTATTGTTGGCCAACAGGAGGTGCCACTGTGGCTGAAGCACGAGTCTACAGGGATGCCCGCGGCCGTGCCAGCAGCGAGCCACACATCAAGCGACCAATGAACGCATTCATGGTTTGGGCGAAGGATGAGAGGAGGAAAATCCTTCAGGCCTTCCCCGACATGCATAACTCCAACATTAGCAAAATCTTAGGTGAGTGCAGCAGCGTAGCTGGAGCTGATCTTCTGCCCCAAGAGTGGGAAGCAAGGGTGTAAGGAGGCTCCTAAGGGAGATTGTGGTTGGCAGAAGCTGGATGAAAGCTGGCCAGCTTCTAAGGGAGCCTTTGTCATCATCTCTACCTCCCCCACTCCACAACGTGGCATGTAGATTTAGGAGTTATATCCACCCGGTGCCAGGACAGGGCTGGCTAAAAACTTATTTTAGAGACAAAACTATTTATAGTACATTAACACCATGAATTTAGCAATTCTTTAGAGGTCACTGCTAAACAGCAATAAAGGAGACAAACTTTATCTCCTCATGTTATTCAGTCTTCTTAAATTCATAAGTTGCTGCGAAGACTTGGAAACACTCATAGGCCCTACAGTTTTCTGCTTTAGTATGCTTGGGTTCACGTGTCGCACTGAAAGAATTTATCAAGGACTAGAAATGAACCCCAAAATGGTGTGAAATTCGTGGAGTGTAGAACAGTGCATCTTGTAAAATAAATCTACATTTACTTTAATAAGACATGACTAGTTCAAATTTCATAGCAATGAGTTAAACACATAGACCACAGGGCAGAGAACCATTTTGTGGTAAATTGCCAGTGACTCTCCCGTTTCTCAGGATTAAACTCAAGCCTTGTTCTATTATTGTAAAGCTTGACTAGTGCAGATTATACAGTTTGGAATTATGGTGCTCAACATATTGAACATATTTTATTCAACATGCAGCATTACAGTCAACATGTTTCCTCTTTAAAAAGAAAAAACACAGAAGGCACTGTTCTATTTAAGCTGTCATGATGTGACAAAATCTCAAAGGAAGCCGTTTAAGAAGCTGAAAAACATTAGAGACTTAAACTGTGGTTTTAATTTTTTAAATGTTTTGTTCAAAAGCAATAAATATTTAACCTGAGTAAATATCAGTGATCTGGACATACACAAATACACATGTTTTGTCACTGTATAAATAATTTAACTTGATTCTGAGACATTTTGAGGCAATGACCTCTAAGAAAATTTAAAACATACATGAGATCAAATGTGGTGAAATGTTAAAATACAAGTTTTTCTTTTCTTTTTTTCCTTTTGACTTTCAAATTTCAAAATGGATACTAAATGTCATCACAATTAAATGTGGTTTTATTTTTAGAGCTTCAGAGATGTGCATGGGGATGTTACTCTTTTAAATTTAAGTACCTTTCAAACCAAGACGTTCTAATGGACATATATTTTTTTTCTAATGAAAGACATTCTAAAAAATAAATCTGGCTTTTCAGTTTGATATCTAACTTTGAGATTTTCATTTTTTTTTTTCTGCCATTTTATTAGCAATATGAGTGAGCTTTCAGATGGGCACAGAACCTCTCTGTTTCCACTTTGGCAGCTGTGGGGAATCTATATTATTGGTGTGCGTTCTGTGAAAAAAATTATTAGGAGTATAGTAGGTATATTCATTAAAATGTAAACTTTTCAGCACAAGCATTTCAAGAGTACCAAGAATTCTCTGTTGACTGGGGCTTTAAGCTGCTGGGAGCCAGCGGAACACAGACAGAGAAGCCTATCTGCATAGACTTTTTACACAACTTTCGCACAACAATCAGGCAAGAACAGGGATGGATGTGCTATTAAAGCAGACCAGGATATTGCTGGCTACAGAGAATATTTGTACAACTTTTCCATTTGTTTATGTATGAGAAATCTCTACTGAAGAATAACTAACATCCAGTCTGCACAGCTGTTACCGCTTTATTCACCAGCAAGACACAAAAATGCAATTTGATACATGTAAAAAAACACATCCCTTCTTCGTCAAGTGTTTAGATAATTCTTTATAAACAATATTAGAGAAGTGAATACTTTTCCTTCTTCCTGTATAAACCATATTAGAACTTTTTTTTTTACTTTTATTGGTATGAGCGTTTATAGTACCTGAGAATGGTATACATAATTCTAGCCTGTATTTTCCGGTTCTAAAGCTATAACTTATTAAGTAAGGTTTAAGTTTTTTAATTACACTAGGCAAGGGGAGACAATGTGCACAGGTTTTTATATATGAAAGGATATCAACATCTGCTGATATCTTATCAAAGGATAACTTTGCTAAAGATACTTGGAGTGTGGGAGGTGTTTGAATTTCTGGAACCAAGGAAGCTTTTCCTGAGGATCCTGTCGTACTCGAAAGTATGCTTAGGGAGTTTAGGGTTTTAACCCTCCCAAGAGAGATAGGCAGGTGGATGGAGAAAGACCTTGGTGTAGGATATGACCTTGAAGCGGCAAAGATACATTTTAAAATGATATAGTAGCATAAGCCTTAAATTATCGAAACAATACAATAAATGTATTATATACAAAGTTGTTCTTTGCACTATAATCTAAAGACTAGTTGGGAGGGTCAATGGTATGTGGTAATAGGAGCTACTCAGAGCACAGGTGAGTGAAGTGGTGGGAAGATATCTCTGGTTGTATTTGCCTGGAATATGTTGCCTTGACCCTTTGGCTACTTCAGGATATTTTTATGTCTAGGATCTCGCTGGAAATCCATGTCCAACCAGGAGAAGCAACCTTATTATGAAGAGCAGGCCCGGCTAAGCAAGATCCACTTAGAGAAGTACCCAAACTATAAATACAAACCCCGACCGAAACGCACCTGCATTGTCGATGGCAAAAAGCTCCGCATTGGGGAGTATAAGCAACTGATGAGGTCTCGGAGACAGGAGATGAGGCAGTTCTTTACCGTGGGGTAAGTATTCCTGAATCCAGCCACCTGAGCTTTTCTTTCCCAGTGAGAAACTGCACGGTAGCTACTGGCAGTGTATTTGGGAAGGAGATTAGGGAAAGAGGGGGTTGTGGCCTATTGAAGATACTTGGCTGTGGGAATCTTTGCGGTGTCACAAGGGCACCGCCTTGCGACATGGCTCCTGCTCAAATCAAGCCAAGCCTGCAGCAGCTCACTCCCAGCTGATCACCTCTGTCATTGTCTCCCTTGCCAATTTAAGATGCTCAGTGCCCACACACAGAGTTTCTGGTAGTTTATTTAAGCAGACACACAGGGAGAAAAAAATAAAAACTAACTTTAAGAAATCCCAGGAAGCTTTCCAGCTCCTCTGGGTGGTGCTTCTGACTCTAATCACAATAGTCTGCTTTTGTTGTGGGATCTACCACAAGATAATTGGCCTTGACATTGGTTAGAGGACCTCATTTTTGGCATAAGATCCAGAACTCCTGTTGCAGTAAATTATTCTGTGGTAGAAGCAGTAACAATGCGGATTTTCTTGATTAAATCAGAAACTAGACATGTTTTTGATATCTTCAAGTCTGATTTCATGTCATTTTGTTTAAAAATTAGGTAATAGATTTCTGGTATAAATTTCGACTTGGCTGACTGGCTGTCTGCGTTCAAAAGAGGCCCCTCATAACCACAGTAGTCAGGATAAGTGGGGATGCAGATGCCTGTAGATTCCAGCACACCCAGACCTAGAAGCACAGGGGGGTGGCAAGCCAGAGGGCCATTCTGGAGGCACCGATCTGAAACAGCTGGAATCAGAGTAGGGAAACACTTGGGAAGGGGCTCCAGAGAGAGAAATGGAGCAAGCAAAAAGGAAGCTGCGTTCACTGTTAACTTGAAGGAGAATTGAGGAAACTAAGAGAGCTTCACTTAAAGTTGAAAAAGAGGTATCGTAAAGGAGATGTCAAGAGCTGTTTTTCAGGACACTCAAAAGTTTACCCCATGGAACAAAAAGTTGGTTTCAGAAGCATGTGTTTAAAAGGATAAAATTAATTTGGAATCGTAAATAGAATACAAAAAGCCAATGAAAGTAATCTGGGTCATGAATCTGTGCAATCACTAAAGTCTTCTGGGGAAGAGCATGAGCTTTGGAATTTGACTGCTGGGGTTCAGATACTGACTGTGCCACCTACTTGGACAAATTATTTAGCTTCCCTAATCTTCTGTTTTCTCATGTGTGAAATGAAACAAATAATAGTACCTATCTTGTACTACTGTTGAGAAGATTCGATGAGGCAATGCTTTTAAAAGTACTTTATATAGTGCTTAGTACAAGATCAATAAAGGTGAACTCTAGCATCATCATTACCATTTCATATGTATTTACTCTCATGGTAAAACCATATTTGATATCACACTAGATAATCAGTGAATTTCTTTGTATGGTGGCAGAACCTTTTAAAGGTAACAAGAGGCTTAAGCCACTTTATTATTTGAAGATCCCAATATATTAATAAATGAAGATCTGCCAAAATAGGATTATCAAATTCCTCTGTATTATAAATGTTTGCATTTTTAACATTAATGCTTATAGTACCAAAAAGTACAATACATATAATTGGGCTATTCATATGATAATTAGAGGATTTATGAAAAATACTAATTCATAGTGCACTTTAGGTAGTATAGTCATTGACAACAAAATACAAATTTAAGACTGTGTGATAAACATCCTTTTTTAATCCTGTTAGTGTATCTCTAAAATTTCTGTAATTTCTTCTGAACAGAAAAATCAAAACTTTAAGTTTGAGTGCTTTTGTGATTCCTGCCCTTCTCCCCAGTCATGTCCTCTGTGTATTTAGTGATACATAGTGGTTCTCCTTCACCATAGTCTGGAAGGCTGTCAAAGGTATTGTTTAAGTTCCCTGATATTTATTTGAAAATATGAGTTGCAGTACTAATATTTAATTTAGTTCCCTTTACTAAAGGGAACACTAAAATATCTCTAGATCAAAATACCTCAACACATCGATATGTGTTGCATATAAAATGAAAAACTAAGAGCAAAGATTCAACTCCAGGTCTTGGTCTCTGCCATGCCAAATGACTGAGGAAGTGTCTTTACCACTTTGCCTTAAAAAAATATGCCTCAGGTACTATTCTGACAGAGTCATCAGTATGGTTGTGCCATTTGAGCAAGAGCTCTTAGAACTTGGGGAAAATGAAGTCTTTGGTTGTGGCATATGGTGTATAAAAGGAGCTTTGAAATTTAGAGACTAAGGACCCTATTCCTGATAGTGTAGGAGAGTCCTTTATGGAAGGATCATTTTAGACTGTGGAATAGGGCTACGGAAGTGCCAGCAATGACCAGAATGTCTGATTCTTTAATCTTCAATGCTGAGCATTTTCCTCTTCCCAAATTTGCTACATAAAGCCAAGTATTATTTCTGCTTCAGAAATTCTTTTTTAAATAGTTATGTATTCTTTTTTAAATAGTTGTATTTGATAGATTATTAACTCCCTGAGTTCATCTTTGGAAATTGATCTTTATTAGATGTGAGGTTGTTACAAGAGGAGTAGGCAGAAAAACAAACAAAAAATTCAGAGATTGCTATTGACTTCTTGATGGAATGGGGATGAGATCAATTTTTATAGCTGATTTTGAAAAGACATGCTTAACTTTCAAACCAATAAAACTGCATATAATATTCAACATTTTCATGCATTTTACTGACTACACAATTGCTGCTGATGAGTTAGATTTTTTTACTTAGCTATTATGAAATGAATTTATCAATAATATGGAATGGAGTAAGGTTAGCTCTTACCTTGGATTTAACCCCTTCAATGCACAGAATAAGTATCAGAATTTTGTAAAAATCCTGATGAGTACTATTAATGTAGAATGATATTCATTAGGGTACATATAGTTACAATGATGTCTTATCCAAAGAACTACAACCAAATGTACTTCCATTTATTTGAAACTTACTTGGTAATTTATCTATGAACTAATAGAGAATTATGTGGGTACATTTAGGCCTCCATATCTGGGTTCCACATCTGCAGATTCAATCAATTGTGGATTGAAAATATTGTTTTAAAAATTCCAGAGGATTTTTCATTGTTGCTGATGTGTAATATGTAGTTAGGTCTATACTGAACATGTACAGATTTTTTTTTATTATTTCCTAAACAGTATAGTATAATAACATTTATATAGCATTTACATTATGTTAGATATTACCAGTAATCTAGAGATGATTTAAAGTATACAGGAGCATGTGCATATGTAGGTTATATGCAAATACTACACCATTTTATATAAGGCACTTGAGCATCCATGGACTTTGGTATCAGTGAGGGGTCCTGGAACCAATTCCCTATGGATACCAAGGGACAACTACTATAAAATATTAAATTTGGGACTACTTTTTAAGCAATGATAATGGAAAATTATTGAATACTTACTGTATCTATGTACTGTGCTGAGTGAATTATACAGATTATTGAAAATACAACAAATTTACAAGATAGGCAATATCATCCCCACTATAGGGTTGAAAAACACAATGTTCAGAAATGTTAAATGATTTGTCCGAGGCTACACAGCTAGTAAATGGCAGAGCTGAGATTTAAACCAGGTTTATGTGAATGTGAAACATATGTCCTTTTTACCATAACACATATCTCTCAATTAGAGCCTACGAATTGTTCAGAGGCTGTGTAGTGTAGTGGCTAAGAGCATCAATTCTGGAGCCAGACTGTTCTGGCTCAATTACTAGATCTTCTCCTTCCTGCTCGTAGGAACTAATGCATAGCAATATTTATTCCTCTGAACTCTCCACTTGCCCTTGGGAAACTTATTTAAACTCCCTGTACCTCAGTTTCCTCATATATAGAATGAGAATGACAATAATACTGACAACATAGGACCCTTCTGAAGATAGAGTAACATAATATATGTAAAGTTCTTAGAACACTGTCTGGTACACGATAAGCTCTAAATTAGAGTAAATCTTAGTTTTCTAGAAAAATAATGCTGTGTGCCAATTATATATTTTATATTATATTAAAAGAATTATTTTCTAATGCCTTATGCTATAAGTGATTTTGAACATTTGCCATTTTTATCTTCATCATAAAGAGGTTAAATTAAGCCTGCAAGATAAATAACTTATAAATATAATTAAAAATAATAAAATAACTTATAAATATAATTAAATTAGCATACATTAGACATAATGTTTTCAGTATTGCCCTCCTATAAAGCAACTGGATCAGAACCTCCAATAAAGTAAAAAGCAGAGTAAAAAGCATTCTATTATTTTCATTCCTTCCTGCAATATCGACTACCAAGATATATAATGTACAGGCTTATCTCCCGATGAAACAAACTTTGTTGCCTTTATTTATAGACTTTGTAAAGGTCTGAAGGGTCAGCAAACAATGGGGCTTTGCCAACATAAATATGTAGTTACTTTGCAAATGGCAAAGCTAGACTATACTCCAGAAATAGTTTTGTAATTTGGTAACCATGCAGCAATTCTGGGCTCTATCAGGGCCAGCTTATATCCTTTACTTAGACTGGGAGGAAGGGTTCTTAGACATTTCTGTTCATATCAGCTGAATGTCTACACTTTTACAAACAACTACAGCTTTTTTATATATATGCATTTATTATTTGTAAAGCCCAATACCTGCCAGCTATTCCTGCTTGTGAAATCTGCAGTGTTTGAATTTTGACTTTGAAATTGATCTATAAAGGAAGGAAAAATGCTTTTTAGGAAAGTAATTTCTGATAGACAAAGCTTGAGCCTGCTGGCTGGATTTTTCATTTTGTTCATTGATTAGTCAATCAATTGGTAAGGGCCTATTTGAAACCAGCTATGTGTTCAGCACTGAACTAAATTAATATTAGTACATGAGGAATTATTTCTGTACACGTGAGCGTTCAAAGAATGCTCTAGTTGGAGAAGCTAGACGCATACATGAATAGAGTAGCAAATAATAGTTTGTTTTTTCTCTCTCTATATATGCATGCATACGCACAGAATATATAGAATAATACTGCATATAATATGTAATGAACTACTCATCTTGATTATATAGACAAGAGCAATTTGTCTTCCTTCAAAGGAAGAGAGATTACTATGCATTAGGGCCAACCGTAGGGCATCCTTGAGGAAGGGACTTGAGGTTTGGGTAGGTCAGACTGGTGGAAAGTCTGTTCTTGCTTTAGCATGAAGGAGAGCATGAGCAGATGAGAGAAAATGTAGAAATGTTCAACAATAAAGAAGGAGGCCAGCCTAGGAATCTCCCCTGGCAGTAAAGAAAATGTAAGATAGGCAGGGAAGAGCAATATTTTGGAAGCCCTCAAAAGCCAGGCTTCTTCAAGTATGATTAGCTATACACAGTTAATATTTTAGTCTCTTTTCATGCTGATAATGACAATATGATAACAAGATTAGTGTGACAATTAGCTTATGATTTTGCATGCACAGAATCAGTTGTAACATAGAAGAGGTCTCAGACGTCATATACTTCAAGCAGCCATCGTAGGAGTCCTCTCTAAGCTTTGCTCATACTTTCCCAGGGCTAGAAAGCTCTCCACTTCTCAAGCCAGCTAGATCCTTCGTGGAACATCTCCTAATGCAAGAAAGTTCTTGTCTCTTAACCATATCTCTTAGCCATATCTGCCTTTCTGCTACTTTGAAGGTTGGTTCTAATCCTATTCTTTGGTCTCTCCTAGAACAAATCCCTCCCTTTTTTATGAACATAACCATTCAAGCATCTGAAGATGTTTACATTCATATCCTTTCTCCACCACTTTTCCTCCCATACATCTAGTCTCATTACAGCTTTTCTTCTCTAGAATAGGTCGGTCACCTAGAATTTTCACGTTTTTCTTCTCATTCCCTAGTTCATTCATTCTGTGTTTTAAGCAGGTATTTATTGAGTGCCCCCTCTGTTACAAGTATTGTCTAGGCTCTAGAGCTATGTCAGTGAAAACTCCTGTCCTTGTGAAGCTTACATTCAAGTGATAGAAGTCAGATAATCAATAAATGAATAAATAAATATAAAATAACGATAAATGCCTTAGAACAAAGTAAAACAGTGAAAGGGGTAGGGAGTTTCAGAGGATGGGGTGCAATTTTAAATAGGATAGCCATATAAAACCTCACTGAGAAGGTAACATTTGTGCAAAGACCTAAGTGGGTGAGGGAGCAAGCTGTGCAGATATCTGGGAGAAGTAGGCAGAGAGAATAACAACTGCATAGGTCCTGAGAGGAGATTGTGCCTAGCTTGTTCAAGAAATAAAGAGGCCAGAATGACAGGTGCAAAATGAATATGTAGGAAGAGTAATAGATGTCTGAGAGTCAAATCATAAAAGGACTTGTAGGCCATTGTGAAGACTTTGAATTTGACCTTGAGTGACATGGAAAGGCATTGAAGAGTGATAAGCAGAGGAGTGCTGTGATCTGACTTAAGATTTGAAAGGATCACTCTATCTACTGTATTGAGAATTGTCTGGAGGGGGAATGGCCTGCAGCAAGGAGGATAGGCTCTTACAATAAACCATACTAGAGTTGATGGTGGTATGGACCAGGTTTGTAGGGGTGGAGGTGGTAAGAAGTAGATAGAGTCTGGATATATTTCTGAGGAAGAACCAATAGGATTCGCTGATACATTGGATAAAGGATTTGAGAGAAATACAGCTACAAAGTATTGGCCTGAGAAACTGGAAATAAGAAATAATCATAAATCAAAAACAGGATGGCTGTGAGAGGAGCAAGTATATGGGAAAACGATCAGGAGTTCAAGTTTTATACCTATAAGATTGAGATGATGTTTAGACATCCAAATCAAATATGCAGTTACAGACATGGGTCTAGAATTTAGGAGTAAGGTACTTTCTCACTCTTCACATGTGGAAGTTTTGAGCACATACATAACATTTAAAGCCATGGAATTGGACAAAGTCATTGAAGGAATACATTTAGATAGAGAAGAGAAGAGGCGCAAGGACTGAGTCCATGGGTACTTAAGTGCTTAGGTGTCAGGGAGATATGAAGGAAACAGAACAGGGACTTAGAAGGAGCAGCTAATGAGATAGGAAGACCAGGAGAGCATGGTATCTTGGAAGACAAGTGAATAAAATGTTTGAGTAAGGAGAAAAGCAATCAATTGTATCAAATGCTGCTCATGGCACATGTCAAGGAAGACGAGGACCAAGAACTGCCTTCTTGATTTAACAATGTGGAGAACATTGGCGGTGCGACCTTCATAAGCTGTGTTTCAATGGAGCATTAGGAGTGGATTTAAGAAGTGGATTTGAAGAAAGTGGATTTGAAGTGGATTTAAGAAAGACTTGAGTAGAAGAAATGGAGAAAGACAGCCTTTCAAAGAGTTTAACTTTAGAGATTAGATAAATAGGCATGAGCTGGAGGGGGATGTGAGCCAGGAGAGAGTTCTTGTTGTTATTTGTTTGTAAGGTAGGAGTGATTATAGTGTGTTTAGTGGGAATGATCCAGGAGAGAGGAAAAGTTGATGATGCAGATGAGAGAGACAATTGCTGGAGAGATAATAAACAAGTACAGATAGTTTCAGTGCACAAGCAGAGTGGTTAGCCTTATACTGGATTATGAATTGATTCAAAATACAGGAGGGCAGGCAAAGAACAGGGCCCAGATACAAGGAGGTTGGTCAATGTGATGGTAGGAGCTTGTGAAAGTTTCTTCTGATTGTTTATAATTTCTCCGTGAAGTGGAAAGCCAGGTCATTAGGTTAGAGTGATAATGGGAGAGAAGAAGTTGGACATTTGAGGAGAATTGAGAAGGTGGGAAATAATTGTCTAGGAAACCAGAAGGAGTGGGCTAGGAAAATGTGCAGTATGATGGCTGAACAGCACCAGAGGCCAATCTGACATTCATGCCCATAAATTTAGAGACCAGTAAGCATGGTAATGTGTTTTCTCTAGCCGTGTTCGTCTGTATGGCTAAACAGAATAAGCAGAGGGTTAGATTTAACTGAAGTTAGAGTTTTGCTGTGTTAGAGAGTGGAGAGTATCTGCAAAGGAGTGAGTAACCACAGAATTTAAACTGGGTAAAGAGGGAAGTGAGAGTACAAGGGTGAAGACAGTGAAAGTAGGTTGAAGGATCAAGAAATTGTAGCTCCTCATTGGGTGGAAGTTGGGGGTAGAATCGTGAACTAGGGTACTAGAGAGAGGAAACTAGAAAGATAAAATGTGGTGGTCAAGAGTAGAATGTTTAAAATTGAGATTATGGAGGGGGACAGTTGGAAATGACAAAGTCTGCTGTATGATAAGAGAATGAGTAGCTAAGATAGGAGAGGTCCAGATTATCACAGTGGAGGGAGGTCAAACTGAGAGAGCCAGGTGTTGGAGTGATCGTCTACATAGATAGTAAAGTTATCAAGAATCATGGCAGGGGTAATGTTTCAAGGACAGCAGCAATAAGCCAGAAACTAACATCTTTAAGGAGTGAGGGGGAATGAACAGGCAGGAAGTAGATAAGGGTGTAAGTCGGTGACGTAGTCTGGGGACATTAGATTCAAAGATGAGATTTTTAAGATGGAGGGATAAAAAAATAGCTTGGAAGAGGCAATGAGGGGCTAAGAGGGAGCTACCCCACCTCTGGGCCCATCAATGTGAGGGGTGTGGAAAGCAAACAGCCAATTCTTAAGAGGGCTGTAGGGAGAGCTGTAGCCCATGGAGAAAGCCAAAGTTTCAGTTAGAGCTAGAAGGTACAGTAAGGACTATCAATTGAATTCCAGAGGGTACGATGGAAAGATTTCAGGAACTGGGAAAAGGAGGGAGTTAGGGTTAGAAAAAGGGTTATATGGAACCAAATGTTGTTCTTTCAGGATTTTTTCCTATTCAAACATTTCTCAGAAGACATTAACACTTTCTAATCTCGGATGTCCTTCTCTGCATCTACTATAGTAGAGAGGACATTCTCTCTTGGTCAGGCTATAAACCAGAGTATTGTTTTACACTCTGTTGTTGCTGTTGATTCCAAATGGTTCCTGTGGGCCAGCACTCATGGAGGGTCCTGCCCGTTACCTTGTCATTTCCTTGGTGCCCTCTGAGACCCAGAACATGCTTGCTCTCTGTGAGGTTTATACCAACTTCCCAAAGGGGGAAAGAAAAGGAATTGACATTTGAGTTTCTACTCTATATATGTAATGTTTACATGTATGTTCTTACTTAATCTTCTTGACAGTCCTGTCAAGTAAATGTGATTATTCTAATTTTTAGACGAGGAGAGGGAGTGTCAGTCATCTTAATTAGCCTGCGAGATTACCCAGCCAGCAATTGATGGGGCTGGGATTTAAACCCAAGTCTGTCTGACTCCAGAACCTGAGCTCTTTGCATTATACCATATAACCTTCTTCTCAGAAGGCCTTGGTGAGGCAAAAATCATCTCTGCAGGAATAAATTCTCACTCTAAATTTAGGTACAACCTGAAACAGTTGTATGTGAATGTGGGACCTTTACCAAGGCTGGACTACCTTTATTTCCTCAAGGTGGGGAGTGACGCCTGGGTTTTTACCAGCGCTTTTAGCACTGGCTGGGAGCTTAAAGCGGTGATATCTGTCTCTCTACCACCCAGGAGTAGGCTTTTGAATATCATATGTGTCTCATTCCAGAAAGTAAATGGTACAGATGTTTTATTTGCTTGTTTATTTTTATCATCTCATCACCAGCTTAATGTCCAAATACTGCTAAATATGTGGAGACCAAATTGCTAACTATTTTTCTGATAGTGTAGGCTTGCCTCTCTCACCCCAATCTTTATATCTAGTAGAGAATTTGTAACATAAGAAAGGGTTCAACTCCTGACTGTGGTACACGGGTGGCCTTGGACAAACCACTGGAACTCTCTGAACCTTAATTGGTTACTTCATCTATAAAAGAGGGGGGGAAGTATGACTTACCTCTCAGGATTATTATGAAGATTAAATAAGATCATGTGAAAACATCTAGTTCCAGCACATAATAGGGTCTCAATCTATACTTATTTAATAGATCCATGGATATATATATATTCTGATAAAAAATACTGCAAATATGACCATCTATTCTTTGTGGAAAGAAAATCTACTATTTCATAATTTGTGTTGGTATGCATAGTTTATATTAAATATTATAGATCAACTTGCCAAATTAGGGAATCTGTAAAATGGGTTAATATTGCAGTAAAAGTTTTCAGTCTACACTCATAATGCGATTAAAGCCAAAATATTTTTATTGCAATTATCCAAATACAGTAAAAAAAATTTAATGAAGCATTCACTGCCTTGGGAAGGTTAGCATGAAATTTAATGTGTTAATTTGCTCAAAACTTAGGAAGCAAGGAGGATACTGTTTTAGAATTTGGTTCCATGTGAAGGAAACTAATATTTTATAAGCTGTTTCTATACATATGTTTAGATTCCTCTGTTATGTACTTCCTTCAGGCAATCAAAAAAACTCACCATGAAAGTCATAAAAATTGGATCAATATCAGGTGCTTAGTGTCAACTGGGTGCTGACAGGCTCTATAGAAGTCAGGAATTTTTATGAGATATAGTGAGCTTAGTGTATCTGTATATTGAATATCTATAAAGGAAAGAGTGATGTCATTCAAGTCAGGCGACAACTTAGGTTCAAATTTTGGCTCTTCTGGTTACTGAATCCAGGGTCTGGAGCAAGATCTTATTTGAGAATAATAATAACTAATGGGGTTTTTGTGTTAATTGAATGAGGTAATATGTACGAGAATATTTTATACATTATATTAGTGAAAGGTTATAGAATAATCATTTTGCCTCATAGTGATTGAACGATGTTGGTAAAAACAGCATGATCAGATATCACACACCATGTTTCTAGGCAATCTCTATCATAATTTTTCCTTCCACTAGACTGGAGGGCATGCAGATCTTTGTGAGAAAATTACGCTGTTTATGGACATGTCAAAGAATAGCTGGTAACTAGCTACTTCTTCATAGATTTAGTGTGTTTTCCTGTGAGAGTGAGGTAGATAGAAAGTTTCAGTGATAATGTGTAGGGTCGATAAGAATTGTCAAAGTGACGATTGACGTGAGCCATAAGTACAAAAAGGTGGAAGGACCTTCTAGAACTTCCCTGACCTCAGCTTTTATAAATATATGGAAACTGAGGCTTAGAAAGGACAGTTACAATGACATTTTGAAGCAAATTTTAACTGTAATTTACTGTCCATAAAAGATTAAGAAATACTTGATGAATACTGCATATAACAAAATATTGTTTCAGTCGTAGTCTCTGAGTTAAGTAAATCTTTAATTCTTGTATACCAGTTTTAACGCCACAAGTGAAGTGGGGAGACAGAGTAGCCATATCTCCCTGCAGAGGGAGAGACGGACCTTCACAAAAGATCTGTTAAGTTTATTTGAATCAGGGCAGTATTGTGAAAGAATGATCTGGTGTGCCCAGGCCTCGGCACACACTGGAATATAGGGTGAGGCACCGTGTCTGGTGTCTGTTATTCTGTTAAGTTGCAGAGCTTTCATTGCTCTTCACTCTTGACTGCTCCAGTCCCAGCCCCAGTTTCAGCCCAGGGCCTCAGGAATAATAACATCCAAGATAAACCTTTCATGAGGATCCTTCCCTGTAAGTTCAGCCACAGAAATAAGTAGACATTTACAAGGACAACAAATAAATGCTTTGCCACATCTGATTCTTTGGGATATACTAGGTCCTTTCTCACCTTTCGTCTTTCCTCTGTGCAGTTCTCAAACCTAGGTGAAGATGATAGAAACCTGCTTAATAGTGTCATTATAATGTCTTATGCTACTAGTCTTTTTTAAAAATGTTCCGAAAGATCTTAAAAATTGATCTCACACGTGACTTTGTGTGACTAAAGCATTTGTTCCTAATGCCAAGTGTTATCCAGGCTTTGCCATATTTGCCTTGTTAAAAGAAGCCTGTCTTTATGTCGTAAAACCATCAGTAAATTGCTCCATTATGTTGTTTAACCCCCAACCACAACATCAGGGAGATTTGCAGGATTCATCCAGGGAACACCTTTGTCACATGTTTTTACTTGTTTAGAATGTTAAATAGGGGCCCCCTTTGGAAGGTGTAGGAGATGAATTCCCATGCCACATAGAAGAACCTATAAATAGATATTCCCCTCTGTTTTACTTATTTATTTATTTATTTTTGAATCTATACAGGCAACAGCCTCAGATTCCAATCACCACAGGAACAGGTGTTGTGTATCCTGGTGCTATCACTATGGCAACTACCACACCATCGCCTCAGATGACATCTGACTGCTCTAGCACCTCAGCCAGCCCAGAGCCCAGCCTCCCTGTCATCCAGAGCACTTATGGTATGAAGACAGACGGCGGAAGCCTAGCTGGAAATGAAATGATTAATGGAGAGGATGAAATGGAAATGTATGACGACTATGAAGATGACCCCAAATCAGACTATAGCAGTGAAAATGAGGCCCCAGAGGCTGTCAGTGCCAACTGAGGAGTTTTTCTTTGCTGAATTAACATACTCTGACATTTCACCCCACCCCCAACAAAAAGTTCTTAAGGAGCCCGCATGCATTTGTGGCTCCACAATTACATCAGCAGAATGGTCTTAATTGTTTCATAAAGTGTGAGACAGATTAAGTTTTCCCTGATTTTTTTCATGAACTTGAGTTTTTTGTCGTTGTTGTTGTTGTTGTTTTTTAATTTAGGTGAAGACATATTAAATATGAGACACCAGGACTTGAAAACTTATCTCAACCCATAGCTGTCTTACAAGTCTTATATTTTTGTCTTACTTTTTTTTTCTTTTGGATGTTGATAAAGGTTTAAGTTACTGTTTTAGATGGGGTTAAACATTCTCACTCAGGTATGCTGTGCCGGCCTACAGGTTGTGAATGTGTTTTTATTCTGAATTATTTTAGAAAACAACTGAGGATTTCATATCGTGAAACAGAACAAGTCCACAGTGTGTGCAGCTTCATGTAGAGCATATTCAAAAGGCCTCGGAATTCCATTTTTCCACGTGTAGAGTTAAACTTTGAATGTGCCAAACTTTTTCATAACTTTTGAATCTTAATATTTTGGAAGTCTTAAAGGAGACACTGCAAAGTCTTAGACAATCTTTGGCATCTGAAAATAAAATAGCAAACCAACTTTTTTTTCAGAAAATGGTAAAGTACTCAGGAATCTGGAGACAAGATATTGTAAGGAATGAACAAGGTTGCCACAGTGCATGTACCCAATTGTGTTTGCCTCTTGACGTGCCATCAGTGTGTGACGTGATATGACATACACACACCAGAGCGATCACCACACCAGATACCGACACGGTGGTCTTCTCTGCAGGAGACCACCTCTCACTACATCCATTATCCCTTTGCCTTTAACCCTGACATTCAGTCTTAACACATTTTCTCTTAAATAATTTATTCATTCCAGAATGTCAAGGGTCCACTTACTATTTATTTTTTAAAAAATTGTTGGTGGCATTAATTTAATAATTCTTGTTTTTCACCGTCCTTCCCCAAAGAACTTTTTAGCCCTTTTCACCTCCTTCTCCTGCTAGATACAAAAGATGTACATAGTAATTTTATGGCCCCAGAGCATCTGGAAGCATTTCTGAAACCATGATACTATTAAATACCTGTATTATGGTTTTTAAATATGAGTGTATATCTGGCTGCAGGGCTGTGTATTTGGATATAGGTGTGTAGTCTTACACGTAAACAAGTATGCCCCTGAGGGTTCATTGTGACCTCAAGTATTTTGCCAGAATTTCCCCCTAATTCAGTTCAGCACGAGTGGTAGGGTCTGCATCAGTGGCATCTCCCCCTGAATTCCATTCAGCGGTGAGGATCGGCAGTGGTGACTGCCAGGCAGGAGAGTCCTGCAGCCAAACCTGAAGCCCAAGGTTTGTGGGCCATGTATGAGCCTACGGTGAAGCTGTCATGGGCTGGCACCTTTACACTGAGTTGCCTTGTCCCAGCTGGCATATCCAGGGAGTTCTTTGCAAAATCCCCAGGATGCAAGAGGCCACATGACAGCCTCAGAGCATAGAGGCAAATAGTCATAATAAATCCAGAGAATGGAAGAAAACCATAGGGAAGGAGAAGGGGGTGGGAAATACATTCCCTATATAGGATGTTCCTACTGTTAACTCTGGGGAACAGATAGCTCCTGGGGTGGCAGACAAGTTCCTCTGGCTGACTTCCTGTATCTGTGGCTGCATGGGGACATGCCTATGTGTGAACAAGATGAACTGCACTAGTCACACCAGGGTTTCTCTGGTGATGTGCTGCTGGGCTGGGAGGCAGTGAGCTTTCATTCCCCGTCTCCTAACCACAGGGAGCTCTGCCATCCCACTTTGACCTTCCTGAAACCAGGACTGGTTGCCTATGGGGGTTTCACCAAGAGTGGCTCAAGGGGAGAATGTCAGTGAATGGGACAGTTCACCTCACGGGACAACCCAGAATCTCATCACCAGGACATAGGAACCCAGCCCCATCAGATTTCTTGAGCCATTTTGTCACTTGGAAGAAAATAGTGTACCTTCATATTTATTTAAAGAGTGCTCAAGGCCATACCTAATAGCAATAAATAGGTCTAGCCAAGATATTACCACCCATGCTGTTAGCTGGAGTGCTCTCTATAAGCTGATTAAGGTACTGATAGGAATGTTTTGTTCTTAATATTGGTTGGGGATTAGAACTTTGTTTTTGTACATTTATTTCAGACGAGGAGGAGGTCATTTTTCTAAAAAAAAGTATTTATTATTGTCTTACTGATTTCTTTGATTATATACCTCTCCTCCTCAGTTCATTCTCGTATTTTTTCTGTTTCTCTTTGGCTTTTGCTTTCGCTCCCTCGCCTTTTTTATTTTGTTGCATAGGTAGAGTGTTGTATGGCTAGCTTTGTATTGTATGTAATTAATTTTGCACAAAGGCAAACATTTAGCATAGTAGGTTAATTTTGTTTGTTTTTATGACCATGCCAAAATGATATTCTGGGCTGGTGGAGAACAAAGGACTGTTCTTTAGGACTGAAACTTGATTTTGCTCGTAGTAAGAAAAAAAAAAACAAAAAACACACACACTCACAGATGTTGTTTCGTAAGTGTTATAAGCACTGGATATAAATGGTATTTTTTATCACTTCTGACTAATGTGAAACTGTTGTACGAAAACTACATGAACAAAAGTCATCTGTTTCGACTCGTGTGGGCTTGCCTCACAGTTGCCGGATTTGAGTCATTTTTATGTCTTGTTATTTCATTTATTTATGCAAAATACATGTGTGTATGAACACTTTGTTTTAGCTCCAGCTCTGCCTCAGTACTGGGGTTCAGTTACTTCTAGCCATGTTCTTAAAAATGAAAAGCTATTCAGGAACGATCTGATTGTAAACATCTCTTTCATTGGATCAAGCAGTGATGCTGTATTTGAATCTAAATTTTGCATATAAGCAGTTTATTCTATTTATTAGCCAAGTTTGGCTCTAAATATCCATGGAAATTAAGAATGACAATCATAGGGATCACTTCATTTTACTTTAAGTGGGGCTTAAACAAAGTTTTTATGACTTTACCATCTCATTTTAGATTTTTTAATTGTGTAAATATAACATAGAAATAGAATTTATTTTTGGTTCATGAATACTTAGTGAGATATAAGTTATGTATTTCCTTTTTGTTCTCTATCCATATATGTTGGTCCAAACTAGATGTTGATGAGTCCCTGTACCTCATGGGGATAGTGAATTTTCAGCTACAGTGAGAGAGCAGTGTTTGACCTGTCACTGGGACAGCAAAATGCTTCACTGGGGTTCTCACGCAGTTCAGAACCCACTGTCCACAGACTCAGACTTTTCCCTTTATTTCTTGTAGAAAGTTGATGAATTGAACATACTAAATTTCCAGTACAGTTAGGAGAGAGTCAATTTGCTTTGTGAATCCACATAAATCTTCTAAGCTAGTTCTGTGACCATTTAATAGCACAAAGCATGAATACCATTGTAAAGGAAAAAGTCTGCCTCTGAGATTGGCCATTAACAAAAGTCCCGCCATGCCAGTTAAAGAATGTTGAGCAACTTCTTTTCAATGCTCCCTACTTCATAGTATATAAATGTTACCTTCACTTTGTTAAAGAAATTACAGCATCAGGGTTTTCCTTGTCACTTAGAATAGGGACACTGGCAGACGATCCTCTCCTAAAATAATGGGCCATATGGAATAGGAAGGAAAGAAAGAAAGGAAAGAAGGAAGAAAGAGAGGGAAGGGAGGGAGAGAAAGAAAAGGCTGGTCTGCGGACACGAGCAGCCAGACTGTCATTTTCTCTATTTCATTGGCAGATGTGAGGCAGTGTCTTTTTCCAGGAAGGTACGGAAGCTTTGTTGTTTTCACACGTATCCAGCTCAACCTTTCAGGAGCACATCAGTTTGCTTCATTTGGTATTTGATACTCTCCAGCCTTGTTCTCAGGCCTGATTTGATTTGCCAGGGTCCAGACACCAACTCCCAGGCCAAGTTCTAAATTCAGATTTGGGTTCACAGTGCTATTGAGCTTGTCAAATTCTGGCCTCCCCGGAACATTAGCCCCACAGAAGCCTAGGGGTGTTTGAAAAGGGTGGGATCACTCTAGGGCCGCAATTAAAGGCTGCTTTCTTTTCCTTAAGCTAGGCTACTTCTTCGCAGCACACCCTCCTGAGCCAGGAGCACAGGCGCTAGCTGAAAGCAGGGATTGTTTGGGGGAAGCCCGTCTACCTTCAGAAGGAAAGCAGCCTGGTCACTTGAATACCACAGCTGAGGCTGCTTCTCTCAATTTACTCATTTTGCAAAGAGTTGACCTCTACCAACTCATCTGGGAAAGCAAAAAGAATCACTTAGTAGTTTTAAATCTTATGAGAAGTCCTGTACCAAGTGCCCACAACTGCAAAGAAATGCAGCTAAAGGAATGTATTGAAATTATTACTGAGTCTTCCTTTTTAATGAGAAAACGACAAAGATCGTTTCTGTAGCCTTGTCCAATTTTGTGCATGTTCATCTAAGGATCGAGCTGGCACTTGAGCTCTCTTCTCAAAGTATAATAACGTTGTATGACCTCATCTGCCCCTTTACAAAAGCACTTGCATCATTTCCGTAAGTCATCTGCTCCTGACATGTTTTCTTCCTTAATAAACAACTTCTATCTGTTATTCCTGCCGATGATGTTCTGTTTCTGATGCCATATACTATTGAGCGTGCTCCTGTGCTAGTATCATTGAAAATATTGATATGCAAACACATTTCCTTTTCATCCCCATCCCATCTTTTCCTTTGGGAACAGACTGCTTTCCACAAGTTCATGAACAAGTATTCGGAATGCTGGTACCTCTGGGGCAGAGGCGGGGTGGGAGGGAGGGGCAGGAAGGTAATGCTTAGTGCAGATACTCTTCTAGTGGGTGTCAGTGGCAATATGAAAGCTTGAAGGCAACTCAGTGGCATATCTTGCTCAGTAGTTTCTTATTCCTGAAGAACCACAAGCATAAAGTAAGGCCTCAGTGCTGGTGCTCTTGGAGTATGGGGAATGTGCAAATATTGAACTGTTTGTATGCTGCACATTGCGGATCTGCTCGTGTGCATTCTCCGTTTGTCTTCCTTTGTCATATGTGTTTTTGCTTTTTTGAAAGTACAGTCTTTATTGTACCATTCTCCAGCTTGTAGCGAATTAGAATGCTTAGCATTTATGTTCATTCATTGTTGTATTTGCCATGTAAAATTTTTATTACCTTAGACAAGCTTATAAGCTGTTACTACATAACTTATCTTACTGTAACTCTTTTATTTCCCAACGTTGTAATTTGTTTGTGATGTATATTGTGAGATTGTATTCTATGTTAATTTAATCAGCACAATTCACTGACATGCTGGACTGACATGCTGGCTGCTGTTTCAAAGTGTAAAGTTTGTGTCGGGCTGTTGGGACAACTGCAACTCTGTTGTCAAGGTACTGTGCTTTGGTTCCTATAGCAACACTGTGGGTGTGGCCCTTAAGACTCTAAGGGCCCTTCATACACCCTCCAGCAACCTTTAAGTGCAGATTTTCTTTGTAGAAATTCTATGTATAATGCAGGTACCTACTTGGCCCATGGCTGGTAACTATTTGGGCAATTAGAAAAAACAAAAAAACCATAAAAACTAGTGTCTATTGCTGCTTTGAATATGTTTGAAAGTCTGAAAATGTAAATAGTTTATCAAAAAAAAATCTTGTACAGTCCAGTGTAAAGTTTTTAAATGACCTTAAGGGTTGCCATCACATCTTTCTCACACTCTCCTCTTGATAATAATTTAAAAAAAAGTTTGCTAAGGATTAAAGAAATGGGAAAAATAAAAAAAAAAATCTCTTCAAATTTAAAGGAATGAATCATTGTTCTTAGCTTTGTTGCATACACAAACTTCTTGGATTTCGTTGTGCAGTATTGATGTGAGATAAAACTCAACATTGAATAATCTTTCAGTGGTACTTTTCAAAGTCTTCCCCTCCTCTGCCTCATAATTAAGGGAAAAGACAAAATTGAAAGACACACTGTCTTTATCTATCCTGGTGTATGTTGGCACCTTAGCTACTTTTTTTTTTTTTTCCTTTTTGCACAAGGTGCTTTCCTGATATGTTAAACATGCCATCTTTGGGTGATAATGTAAATGCCATGATGGGGCTTAGGCCCCTCAGGGGAGTGTCTATAAGAACTGCCTATTTATGCTCATTTACCTCAAGACTGTCCTCTCTACCCTAATCTAGTTGTCATCACTCCATCTTTTGTACTGCTGTTGACACTTACAAATTAAAGATAAATTTTGTTTTATGACCTCTGTGTATGGCCTTGTCTGTGCCCTGCAAACTCTTCCCACCATGGAGCCCAGAAAGCCCTAGGCTTGCCACCTGCTTGCTGCTGGAGCCTGCGGAACTCTCCTGCTTTCTGCCATTGCTTCTGCCTGGCCCAGAGGTAGGTCTGCAAAAGCCTTCGACCCTCTTAACCTCGAGACACTTGCCTATTTCTTTCATTTTGGAGCATACACGGCTGTAGCAGGAAATGCCTGTGGATTTAGAGGGGAGGAACAAGACCCAAGGTGATTTTTGTCAAGAGAAGATGAGAGAGATTGGCACTGCCTGTTACGCCTGACTTCTTCATGAGAGTGAAACAGCGTATGAAAGCTCAGCGCATTGCTGGCTATGAACAGACCTTAAGAGCCAGCCTCTTGTCTGACACCAACTTCTGCAAACCTAGCAGCCAAGAGTGGAAAATGCTGCACTTACAGAACCTTTCCCTCCGCTGTGGTTGGGAGTGCTTGGCTGCTTCCTCAGTAGCTTCTGCCTTAGAGAAGAAAGCTCCCATCTCTTTGTCCAGCAATGAGTTGCAGCCAGAGAAAAACCCTGCTGCCAGTGATACCAGCTTCTAAAATATTTCCAAAGCTATTTCATTGTGCTGGAAGAGTCTGAGGGATGGAGGTGGGGTAGTGGGCTGAAGTGAGCAGAGCCCTTACAGGAGACCTGCTGAACCAGCCAAGCCAGTACTGTGCATTCTGGAAATTAGTAACCAACACCCGACAGTGAAACGTGAAATGAAAGTGTTCAAGAGAGAGTGGGGAAGCCCAGCAACTTCTTTTGATATTTCCTATGATAAAATACCTCATTAGAGAAAAGCCAAGGATTTTTGGAAATTCCTTTATCCTAGTCAAACTGTGAGTTTGACACAAACTGCTGTAAGTTCTGAAAACCTAGTACTCCAGCACCCTCCCTCCTGCCTTGTGGGTTTTGTTTTTTTTTTTTTTCACTCTGTCATCCTGGGCTAGAGGGCAGTGGCCCCACCATAGCTCACTGCAGCCTCAAACTCCTGGGCTCAAGGGATTCTCCTGCCTCAGCCTGCAGAGTAGCTGGACTACAGGTGCACACCACGATGACCGGCTAATTTTTCTATTTTTGGTAGACATGGGGGTCTCGCTCTTGCTCAGGCTGGTCTTGAACTCCTGACTCAAGCTATCCTCCCACCTTGGCCTCCCAAAGTGCTAGAGTGGCTCCCATGAGCCACCACACCTGGCCAGCCTTGTGAGTTTTTAAAAGCCCAGGTAAACATAGGGCATTTAAAAGAATATGGATTTTGGAGTAACACCAGCCTGGCTGTGCCACTTGCCAGTTGTGTGACCTTCTCTAAATAACTACTCTGTAAAATGGGATGATAATCCCTACCTCTGAGCATACCGGGGGAGTGGAATGGAATGGCAGGTGTAGAACATCCAGCAACGGGCCTGCACCCAGTGCGTACAAAGGCAGCCTGCCCCTCTGGCTGGAGAATGTCTGAGCCAGCAGACGGCATAGGTTGGTGTCACCACTGAGCAAAGTGAAGGATGTGCCTGAGGCCTTCACTCAGGACCTGGTCACACATAGGATGACCTCAGCTTCCCTCCCTCTGAGCTGGTCTCCAGGCCACAGATTTTCTCACTTCCAGCTGGTCCTTGTAACTGCCATTGGCCTTCTTTCTAAACCACAGATCTGATCTGTCCACCCTCTCTCATCCTATCCTAAAATCTTCTGGCTTTCCATTGCTGACAAGTCCCAACTTCCTCCCCTGACAGCCAAGCCTCAGCAGGCCTGCCAGCCTCCTTTTCCATCGTGTCCTCGAACACCCTCAACTCCTCACTGCTTTCCTCACACCCCTGGCCTGTCTACCACCCTGGGCTTTTACTTTTTCTTTAGCCTAGAATAAATCTGTCCCCTTCTCTGTTTGGGAGACTCCCACTTACCTTTTGAATGCTGCTGAAATGTCACCACCTCCTGAGGCCTTCCCTAATCCCCAGTTTCAAGCTCTCCCTGGAGCAGGGCTCCGTGGCACTTTGAAAGGACCTTGTGATAACGTTTACCATATTGTGATGATTTGTTTCTATGTCTGTCTTCTCTGCTAGACGATGCACCACTGAAACCAAGGGCTGTGCCTTGGTCGCCCAGCCCCCAGCACAGTGCTTGGCAGATAGTAAGTGCTCAACACTTGTTTGTGGAACAAACGTACGAGTGGGGGCGACTTGGCATCCACGTGTGGTGTAGGTGCCTGTGAGCATCAGGTCTTAGATGGTGGAGATGAGGGAGCCTTATGGCTATCTTGGTATTTGTCACTTCATTTGGAGAACATTTTTAGTAAAGACATCTCTATTTATGTTGGGAGAGCCATTTCAAGTTGGTGTGACAAGGAGAAGGACACTGAAAGTGTCTGTGCTTTTAGGATGACTCACGCTGCTGGATGCTAGAGTCTCTGAGCCTAGAGCTGCTGTTCCTTGACATTCTGGCTGGAATATGAAAGGGACAGACCAGGAATGGGAAGCTTTTATAGGTTTGTCTCACCCTTTCCGTGACATCCCAGATACCCAAGATTATCTTCATCTGCTCAGAGACAAGGGGTTCTGGGAGGCCCAACCCCTGGGCCTTCAGCATGGAAAGGGAGGGAAACTGGCTGCCTCTGTCTTCTGGGGAGAGGAGGGACGGTGATCCCATGAGGCTGCATCATGAGCAGCTGTTCACTTAGAATCCTCTCCTTCCTCTTTGGCAAAAGAAACACAGGGTCCAGGTAATGACTCTTTCCCTTAACAGTGCTCATGGCCTTGCTCACTCAGCGTCAGTGTTACCTAAGCCACAAGAAAGCACAACATGAGCCATGCTGAGTGGCAAGTTACTAGTATGTGAGACTCCAATAACCATCCTCTACCTCTTCTTTGTCAACAACATGCCCATGGGATGGGTAGGGTAAACATCACTGTCCTCATTTGAATTGTGAAGGCCCAGAGACAGGACATGACCCACCCAAAGTCACACAGAGATTAAATGGCAATGCCGGAACGTACACTTGTATTTTATCATTCTAAAAACAGAGTTCACTATATTGCATATGGCCTCACAATAGTCTGTGGGAATTGTTCATCACTGGGGCAGCCTTGGATCGACATCTAGTTATCACCAGGTGTCCTGGGCTTTGTCACTGTGGGAGCACTGAGGCATCTAGGGGCAGTGGCTTCTGATAGCTCTGACACGGACATCCCCTACTCTGGCTGTGCTTGGTGCCTGGCCCTTATTGAGGGCCCAAGAGATACCCCAGGCCTATAGGGTGACTCTCTTGAGTCTGTTCAGAGACCCCACCATCAGTTGGCCACCTAGTGACTTTTCCATTTGGCACCAGGCTGAGTGGCCATTGAGTAGGTCAATGAGGAGATATGTGGGTTCTGGGGCTCCATTCCTGAATGTGGGAGTGGGAGACAGTGTGGGACAATAAAGAGAGTGACCAGAGAAGGTGTCTGAGCTAATGTTGCCCTGGGACCAGGGCTCCTAGGACCCATGTGGATTCAACGTGACATATGTAACAAATGCAATTGGATCATACCAGTGCAATTCACATTCCCTGGGCGTTTCTCACAGGAAGTGACATTTAGGCTGGGCTTTTATGCATGAGGACGTGATGGCAGTGGAAGTGAGAGAGGGACTTGTAGGCACAGGCGACGTTTAAAGTACTCCACACTCTGCCACTGGCTACTTTTTTCAGTCTGATCTCGAACCCCGTGGCTTCTAACTCTCTAGACACACTGGACTATTAATTTGGAACGTGTCCTCCCACCTCTTTGGGCTTTTAGTCAATTCATGCCCCCTGTCTAAATCACTCTTCCCTTGTAACTGTCAATCACCATCTTTCCTTTCAGGTCTGATTCAAAGTCCATCTCGTTCAACAATCCCTACAAAATACTGAGAGTCTACTATGCAGCAAAAATACTTTATGAACATTTCATGTGCCCCTTAACAGCAGCTCCACATATTAGGTATTGTTATCCCTGTTTTACAGACGATGAAACTGAAACTCAGAGAAGTCAAACACCTGGTTCAGGGTCTCCCAGCTAGTCAGAATGTCTCCTTCTGAGTGGACAAGCTGCCTCTCAGATTTCTGCAGCTCAGAATGAGTCTCCCCCACCTAGTTAAGAGTTCCTGAACCTTTTTTCATTGTCACAACCTAAGGAATCTTCTAAGATATTTTTCTCCCCAGTAACCCTCCACCTGTCATGAAATTTTAATATCAAAGATTTACTAACTGCTTATGTACTCTATCTATATCTGGGCTTCATTTATTTAAAAAATATGAATTTTTTTTACACCCATGAACTAACTTTTGCCCTGTTGTGGAAGGTGACACTGCCCTGTTGAGAATACATGCTCTATATCAAGTCCTCTTTGAAGTCTGGCCCTTACCGTAGAGTTTGTAACTGGTTCCCCACTCCCTTGTGAGTCCTGTGTTCCAGGTCCTGTGGCTCAGTAGCAATTTTTCCAGAACTTAGTGATATAAAACAATCATTTATTATCTTCACAAATGCTGTGGGTTCACAAATTTGAACAGAGCACAGTGGAAAGCTTTTACTCCTTCTGTTCCATAATGTCTAGAACTTCAGCTAGGAAACGCAGACTGAGTCTGGAACACATTGAAGGTTCATTTGCTGTCATGTTTCACAGTTGATGCTGGCTGTTGGTTGGAACCCTAGCTGGGGCTGTTGGCTGGGACACCAACACGTGGCCTCTTCATGTGGCCTGGGCTGCCTCACAACATGGTGGCTGAGCATCAGGGTGAGCAACCCAAGAAAGCAAGAGAAGAGGCCAAGTTGTGTCCTCCTTTATGACTTGGCCTAGAAGTCATGGAGCATCACTTCCACTGCATTCTGTTCATCACTGCAGTTACAAATTCTTGCCCCATCCAAGGGAAGAGGAAACCAGCTCCACCTCTTAATGTGGGATTGATAATGTTCTCAATAGTATACAGGACTGGATGTGCCGCTGTGTCCATTTTTGGAAAGTAAAATCTGCCAAACTCTGATACCTGCTCATCCGTGACCCTTGTGCCCCACCCCCAGCTACCACCCCATCTTCACAGAGCCTGGCACATGACACAGTGTTAATATATATGTGTGGAATTTATTGGATGCTCTAAGTAGAGAGGATGAAGCCCCAAGCCTTGGTCCATTTCTGCCAATACCAGCATGTGGTTACCATGGTTTAAAGATCCCTAGAAAGGCCAACGGTGGGCAAGAAGCTCACTGATGCCCTGGGACAAATGGTGAGAGAGTAGCAAACATTACAAGCCAGATACTGCTGTAAAGTTTTGGGTGTTTTTTTCCTCTTGGAAGCAGTCCAGATATTTGTGGAAATGTTCAAACCAGTTAAATTCCAGTGTGTATATGGATAGACAGATCACTGGAGTAACCCAGACTATTTGCAATAGAATTTCACTTATATTCATTTCTAAAGAAACCTGTCAAAGAAACTAATGTTCTCACTAATCAGCAAAATACCAGCCTACACCCCTTTGGCAACATGCTACTTGTATTGATATTTCTGTCAACACTACTACCATCAATACAACAAAAGATGTTTTAAAATGGTAATAATCTGTATTAGGAGCCATAAAGTATATACAAAAATAATTTAGCATTTTAAGGCTCAGGAAATAATAGTTTGATGTTCTAATCATCCCTAATATGACTTATATCATCAATTAAACCCAAAAAGTTTGAGAAAAACAGTGTCTGCCTTAAAACAATCTATAAAGTTTCTGACTTTGGATTAACATTAATCAGCTAGTGGATATTATGATACATACCCAAACTAGGTCTACAGAAACAAGGACAATTATTAGTACTTTCCTGTCTTTGAATCTTATAATTCTATTTTAAAATATTATGTGTTAATTTCAATAAAAACTTAATATTTCTATTATAATTATATGAAAAAGATAAATGAACTGGGATTCTTACTGTAAAATTCCAGGTATAGAATTTAGACATATTTTTGGAAATGAAACAAGCACTAATATTTATTAATGAATAACACAGGTAGGTAGAAAAGTTATCCCTCCCCCCCCAAAATAAGAACCAAAGAAGAATTATGACCACAAAAGAACAATCAAGATTCTGACCCGTGGATGAGCCAGTTGTTCTCCCATGATATAGCAGTACGCTGCCCTGATTCACACTTGAGTTAGAATATATTTAATTGCAAAAAGTACTCGTATTCTATATTTGGATAAAAACCCTTATGAAATCACTTAAATGCATTTATTGCCCATTTTAAAGAAATTGATTCACTTAGAAAAGGTACTTGTTTGTGAATATTGAAAATAACAACACCTGCTAAATGTACGGATGTGAGCCACTGGAGAAATGAGAATTTAATTCCCAAGCAGCCATCTCCCCTTGGGCCCACGGCCGGGCCCCTTTGTTTCTCCACCTGCAGAGGTAACTGGACCCTACATGAACTCCAGGAAGGCAGGTAGTCAGTGTGTTGGGGCATGTCAGCCAAACATGCCTGCCCTGGATGGAGCTATGGAAAACATCAGTGGTTCTGGACCTTAAACTATGTCAGATAAGACATACCAAGGGATAAATATCGTGGCTATAAATACAGCCTAAGAAACTGGATCATTTTCCAGGTTGTTGAATTTCAAATGCCTGCCAAACAGAGTGTAATATCCAAGACTCTCTCTTTTTGCAACTCTCCTACAAGGGGTGGCGAAAGTCCAATTAATTTAAACAAGAAAATCTAGAAAGTGAGGACCAGAAGAGTTAAATTTCAATTGAAACTTGGAATTGAAATTAATTTCACAAACTTTAATATGATATTTGGAGGAAATTAAGTTTAACTGTGAATTTCATTCACTGCCACAATAGCGATAGACTAAAGAAATATAGGACTTGCTAAGGAAGGTTGACTGTTGATTAATTTCTCTACTGTGGTCCTGGGGTTCAGACTAATCAGATACACAAATTGAATTGGCCATCTGGGGCATGGGCAATTCACAAAGTTGAAGACACCTGGAAAACCCTTCTTCCAAATCCAACCAAACCAAACCAAAACCCACAAAACACCAGTGAGTTCAAACACTGCGTTATTTAGATTTTATTCGTTATAAATGACCAAAACTCAATTTAAATGGCTTATGCAGCAAAAAGGGATGTAGTGGCTTACTGTAACTGAAAAAGTGCGAGGAGAGCATGGCTTCAGGCCTGGCTGAGTACAGGTGTTCAAACAGTGGAATTGAGACTTTGTCTCTCAGCTCTGCTCTGATTGATTTTGCTCCCAGGTAGTCTCTTTCCATGAGATACTCCTCTGCAGCTCCAGACTTTTATATTCTCTCAGCTTTAAGTTCAACAGAAATAGGACTTCTCTTAAAAACGTGTCCTGTAAGCCTACCCGAATAGAGTCTCCTTGGCCTGGCTTGGATCACATGACCATTGCTGAACCAATCACTGTGGTCCAGGAAATGGAACAAGATCAACCCCCCAAATCACATAGACGGAGTAAAGTGTAGTTCTTCAAAGGACAATCAGTCACCCAGAAGGAGGGGAAATGGGTACAGGGCAGCATGTCTCTGACATCCTACACAGGATGGGCTTTATATGAAAAACAAGTTGAAAAGCCAGACTCTCATTCCAGAAGGGATGCTGACCATAGCCCAGGTGACCATGTGGCCGTGTGAAGACTCCTGTATTATTCTCAGCCGGATTCTAGCTCTGTCTCCTTAATCTTTAGTGAACTATAACTAATCTTCAACTACTGGTTCATGGAAATTATCACACAGAATTGTCATTCTTAAGTGTGTCTTATCTTCCCATTACATAGTGGTCAGGGTCTTGTCCTTCTCACTTCCTTGGCACCAGCAAAGGGCTGGCACCGAGCAGACGCTCATTGAATCTGTGTCTAATGGAGGGATGGTTCTAGGACCATGACTGCTATGACCGAGAATAAAGTTCACAGAGTAGACCTTGATCTTTCTTGCATAGAAATAATGCCCTTCTAGAACCTTGGCCTGCTTCAGCGGCATTAGTAACTTAGGGCTTCTCTTCCTCCTCCTCCTCTGCCTCCCCTTTCATTTCTCTTGCTTACAATCTATGCAGCTGTGAATCCCAGAGTGGGCCCATCCCTCTGTCTCACCCATCATCTTTCAGAGAACATGAGTCCCACCACGAGGGAAGCCAAGAACCACTCCATCTAGGGCAGGGGTCGGCAAAACTATGGCTCATGAGGCAAATCCACCCCAATGTCTGTTTTTTTAAAATTTTACTGAACACAGCCATGCCCATTTTTAGATGTATTGTCTACAGCTGCTTTTGCACTGCAATGGCGGAATGGAGTGGCTGTGATGCAGGACGTATAATCCACAGAGCCGGGATAATTACCAGCAGGCCCTTTATTAGAAGATTCTGGTACCCCCTGTCCTAGAGGGGCGGGCACACCATATCACTCGTTCCATGTGTGTCATAGAGCACCACAGTGTGTTCCTGGGGGACACTGGATTGCTCTTGATCTTCAAACACTTGCTGATGCTCATGAAGATGGAGATTACTGAGTGGGCAAGGAGATTCTGGGCCAGGCCAGGTATGGAAAGAAACCGACAAGACTCCACAATACATGGGACGAGAAGAGCAAATCCTAAAGTACATCAGAAAAATCTCGCAGCCCAGTTTAAGTCTGGCTTCGCCTATTGAGAAGCCTTGGATTAAAGCAGTGGTTATCAACCATAGCTGCATTTGGAAATTACCAGGGTGCTTAAAATCCTTTAAATACTGTGGAGCTTTAAATACTTGAAATCTCCAAAGGTTCTGATTTAATTGGTTTGGGATATTTTTAAAGTACCCTACTCCCCCGGTGATTCATATGGCTGTTAAAATTGAGAACCACAGGGTTAGTGGTTAGCAGATCTGGGAGAGAAGAGGGTGGCTCCAATCTGGGGAAAGCATTCAACAATGGAAACAGCGCAGGTGTCAGAGTTTGACAAACCAGGCATTCTGACGCCACGCCTACGCTGCTGTGTGTTGGTCAGCTAGTCATTTGACCTCTCTGAGCCTTATCCACAATATCTGTTAAAGAGGAATAAGAATGCTTACCTCACAGTGTTACTATGAGGATTGTGTGAGATTTTTCATTTATTTGTTTATTCTAGAAAATTGACTGAGATACCTACTATATGTCTGGCAGTGATCAAAGCCCTGGATAATACATCTCTGAAGAAGACAGCAGACCAAGGTGAGTGCTCTCATGGAGATGACACCGTGGTAGAAAATCCAGGCACTAAATAAATGCATAACACGATTTCAGAAAGTAAGTAACATCATGAAAACGGGCAAAGTAGAATGGTGGCATGAGAGTGACTGGGATGGAGCTATTTTGAGAGGGCGGCCGGGAATTCTCTCTGAGGAGGTGACATCTGGGCAACAGTCTGAATGATGAGAAAGATCCAGCCCTGCCAAGGGAATTCCAGGCCTGAGTAGAGGTGAGTTTTAAAAACCCAGCAATGGGAGAGGTGGATAGGGATTCTTATTCCAGGAACAGAAGAAGGGCCAGAGTCCCTGGAGCATAAGGTGTTAGGAGAAGAAATTTGGGGAAGCCAGATTGAGAGAATTCTTATAGACCAGTCTCAGGAGCTCTACTCCCTCTCCCCCAGCTGTAGTGGGAACCAGTGAGATGATTTTAAGCAGAAGAGTGATAGAATCTGTTTACAGGGACTTACAGAAGACCGTCTGCTTGCTGGAAGGCAACGGACTCTACACATTAAATGTGGGGCAGCTATTGTTACCATTTATTCATTCAGAGCACATTTATTAAGCATCCAAAATAGGATAGGCACTAGACAAAAGAAGACAACTAATACTATACAAATATTATTTAATAATATTTTTATTATAATATTTGTTTTTTACTTTTATCAAAACCATTCATGAACATGATTTTAAAAGTCAAATAGGTGTACAGAGATTGTTGCAAAAAAGAGCAGTCCCTCGGCCACCACAGCCACCGTTTCCATCTCTTCAGAAACACTTTCATTTCTTCCAGCTGATTTTTGAGATATTTACCACCAACCCCTCTCACACCCAATATCTTTAAATAACTGTCCGATAGAGCTGCTTCCTGATTTTTCGGTTTTAAGAATTAATGATGAATCTCCTACTATATGCCTTCACTTTGTATACCTACGTTGTAATCATAGTTCACAGTTGAGGCGTGTAGACTATTAATATTATTTTCTCTTTACTGCATGAGTTATTTTTCCTGTAGTTCAGAATTTTATCTAGTTTATGCACTAATCAGTGATTATTTTAATGCTTCCATTTGTGGAAATATACTCTCAATATATTCAAACATATTAGTCATTTTTCAATTTTATCCTCTCAAAAAACTACTTTCTGCTCCACTAATCTTTTGCTTGGTAGGCTTATATTGTATAACTTTGGTCCTGGGATCTTCCTTCCCCACTGCATTGCAGATTTCTCTTGTGTTGGATACCTTATTTCCTAGATCCCATGGCTTTCTCTTTCGTTACTTATTTCCTTGTTTTGCTGGAGCACATCCTCTGGATGCTTCTTGAGAAAGGGTGCATGAGAGGTACCTTTTTTTTTTTTGAGACTTAGTCTGCCTAAAATAATCTTTATTTTACCTTCACACTTTGTAAATAATTTGGCTTGATAGAATTCTAGGTTGGAAATTATATCGCATTGATATTTCAAAGATATTGCTTCATTGTATTTTGTCTTTCAGTGTAGCTGTTGAAAAATCTGATGCCATTCTGATTTTTTTCCCTCGGTTTGCAATGTTGCATGCAGTCACACACATGCATGGTCTCTCTCATTTTCTCTCCCCACCACCCTCTCTGTCTCTCCCCTAGCTTGTAGAATCTGATTGTCTTTGGGGCTTTGAAATCTCATGATGATGTGCCTTGCTGTGGGGATGTTTTTACTCATTGGGCTATGCTAGGTACTCAGCAGGTCCTTTCAAACTGGAAACTCATATTGTTCAGTTCGAAAAGTTATGTTGAATTATTTCTTTGATGATTTTTGTCCTCACAGTTTTCTCTGTATCATTCTCAGAAACTCATACTATTCAGATGCCGAACCTCCTGGTTCTGGTCTTTTAATTTAATTTTCTATTCTATTTTTTTGTATTTTTGCTCAACGTTTTGGAAAAAATATTCTCAATTTTATCTTCCAGGTGTCAACTGAGCTGTTTGTTTCTGTATCATATTTTTAATTTCCAAATGGTCTTTATTCTCTGAAAGTTTCCTTTTTACAGAATAGTGGTTTTGTTTTATGGAGGCTATAACTTTTCTTATCCCTTTGAAAATATTGATTACAGTTAGAATTTTTTTTCTTTTCCTTACATGATCCTGAATGCCTCTTAATTGCTTCATTTTTTCATTCATTCATTCAACTAATATTTATTAAGTGCTTGTCATACGCCAGGGAACCAGGAATGCGGGATAACTTAGGAGACAAATATCCCCAACCTTGTGCAGCTTACATTTTGGTTTCCTATATTCTTGTCTTTTTTAATATCAGAACCTTTCCTAACGGGTCCAGTGAACTTTGGCTCTCTATTCATATTTAAGAGTAGGGTACACAAAATCCAATGGGACATTTCATGTATGAGGGAGGTACTCGTTATTTTAAAATCTTTATTGTGAGTGACATGGCTGGGCTGTTTCCATGGAGAACTTGTGATGTCAGGATCTTTAGGTCTTCTGTAAGATTCACCCAGGAAAGATCTTCCAGTCTCCTCCCTGGTAGGTCTAAGCCTGGCTGCCAGCCCTCTGGGGGTTGAGTAGGGAAATATTCCCTATGTTAACTTCCATTTAACCCCTTTATTTTCAGTGGCTGGTGTCTAGAGATTCTCTGTTTTGCCCTTTTGAGAGACTATGTCTCCAGCCTTCTGCTTGAATAGGGAAGGGCAGTCACAGCCTTGGTGCTGAGCTGGGGAGAAAACTCACCTTTTTTTTTTTGTTTTATTTCAGAGTATTGCAGGGGCACAAACTTTGGTGACATAAATTGCCTTTGTATCACCAGAGTCAGAGCTACAAGTGTGCCCATCCCTCAGACAGCCCGCACTGCCCCTTTAGGTGTGGCTTTACCCATCCCCTCCTCCCCCCACCACCTGCCTGACACCCAGTGAATGTTACTTCCATATGTGCACATTGGTGTTGATCAGTTAATACCAATTTGACGGTGAGTACATGTGGTGCTTGTGCTTCCATTCTGGAGCCCATTCTTCACTTAGAAGAATGGGCTCCAGCTCTATCCAGGATAATCTAAGAGGTGCTAGTTCACCATTTTTTATGGCTGAGTAGTACTCCATGGTATACATATACCACATTTTGTTAACCCACTCATGTATTGATGAGCACTGGGTTGTTTCCACATCTTTCCATCTACTCTTTAAACAGACTTTCAACCAATTCTTCTGCTTTAGCCTCACATTTACTTTCACTCCCATGGGTATTAGCAACAACTCCTGACCTTTAGACTCTAAAGTCACAGATTCTTCAATGTAAGTCATTTTGCTCTGGGTCTCCCCACTGCTGGCTTTGGCTTCCTTGGGCCTGCTAAGTCATTTACATTTAACAGTCTGCTTCCCACCACCTAAAATTTTAGTGCTAAGGTCTTCTCTACTGTTCCCTTTGTCCTCTGGGTTTATGCCTTTAAAAACATCCCTTTACTAGTATTTTAGTGATGTATCAGGAGGGAGCAGAGCTAAAATATATACGTTCAATCTGACATTTGTACCTTTCCTCTGAATCCTTAGTGGATTTTTTATAGGGTGAAGAACTTAAAATTCCTTTATACTTACTGTGGGCCAGATACAGAACTAGGCAGTTTTACCTACACCATTGAACTTAATCCCCACAACAATGAACTTCCTAGAAATGGAAAAAAAAAAAAAGACTTAGAGAGATTACTTTTGTGATGATTGATTTAATTCAACTTAGAAGTAATTGATTAAATAACTATTTTGTGCCTCAAACTGTGCTAGATGCAGAGGATGGATATGATAATGTTGACATTTGGCCATCTGAACCTGAAACTTGGGAGTCATCCCAAGCTCTTCCATTGTCCTTGACATATCCTACTGTTTTTATCTCCTCAGTGTTTCTCAAATGTGCCCTCCTCCACTTCCTGTATAGCTCTGCCTTGGTTCAGAGCTTTGAGATCTTTTTCTGCAACTTGCAGTAATGTATGACCTGAACTTCCTGCCCACCACCCCATCTTGAGCCAAGGTGGTCTTTCTAAGCTATCAATCTGATCACATCACACTTTTGCTTAAAATCTAAATGTGGTAGACATTACTACTGTACCCCAGTGTCCCACACAGCTGCGCAGCAGTCATTTGCACACAGGGAAGTACTTAATTCCTTTCCAAGTCCTCAGCTCTTAGCTTAGCACCTAGCATCCTAGTTAGCATCCATTAGTGTTTACTGAACTGAACTAAACATAATAGTCCAAGCCGTCACAAACTTGCATTCCACCACTTAAATGGACTGGAATCCATCAAGATTCCAACCCAGATGTGAATGATTCCAGGCCTCCAGATGGCTTCCCCATTGTGCCCATGGTGGCAGCCATTGCCTTGCAGGCTTTCCTCTCTCTCCTCACTCTTTGGGTGCCTTCAGTGACATCCCTCTCACTTTCCTCCTGGCCTTCTTCTGCACACATCCTGGGTTGTCTGCTTCTCCATCCCTAGAGAAAAGCAAAGCACCTACCCTAATATTTTATCCAAATACCAGAAGGGTGGGACGGTCCCCTTATCCAAAGCAGGACACCCCCAACCCTAACCATCTTGAGGTGGCCTTGGAGGCCCAGCTCAATTTTATGTTCTCAGTCTTCCAGAGTTCTCCATGCATTTAACCTCCGCCATGGGAGCAGTTGATTAGACTGTTGGGGGAGGGAGAGGGTGAAGGGTAGAAAAAAGTTTATTTGGTTTTCGCATTACCCATGTAGTATTAGGTGGGAATTTCCAAGAAATTATGTGGCAGTGACGTTATAACTTTCACACGATGGCTGGAAGCAACATTATAAAAATATTGCCTTACACAACTCCATATGGACATATGAAATTTCATTCCATTTTATACATGTAATTAAGTGGCCCACATAATGAAGTACTGTGTGTGTGAAGAGGGAGATACCTTTTGTAGGTAAAAGATAGCCGGGGTAGGAACAGGACTGGTTTAAAAGGAAGCAATTGAGCAAGGGTGGCTGGAAATTATCACACTTATTCTCTAAGCAACTTAAACTTGGATACTTGGATTTTTTTCCCTTTTAAGCAAGACAAATACATTGACTATCCTTCTGCTAAAATACTCTTCCCCCGCTTACTAGAGGTAGTGAGTAGAAAAAGTTTTGAGTTTGGAATCAGATAGAGCCAGGTTCAAACTTTACATTGCCACATTGCTAGCAGAGTGACCTAGGGTAAGTGGCTAAGCCAGTGCCACTCAAAGTGTGGACCCTGAATTGGCAGCAGCATCTGAGAGCTTGTTAGGAATTCAAATTCAAGGGCAGCACCTCAGACCTGCTGACTCGAGTCTCTGAGGATGGGGCCTGGGAACCTGCGTTTAACAAGCCCTCTGGGCGATTCTGATGCTCACAAAAGAGTGAGAACCACTCACTTAAATTAGCACAGTTTTATTTTCCCTTCCTTCTAAATGGATTGTTTGTGGCAAAACCTCCAACTCCAAGTAGCTTAAAAGAACAGGAACTTAATGATTCACATAACCAAAATCCAGAGGTAGAACTACCTTCCAGGGAAGCTTGTCCAGCACCTCAAACAATGTCACCCAGGACCCTTTTATTCTGAGTTCCCACCATCTGGACATAATGAAGGCTCAAAAGAGAATTCAAAGAAGTTTAGAAAAATAAAGTTACAGGCCAGGCACGGTGGCTCATGTCTCTAATCCTAGCACTTTGGGAGGCTGAGGCAGGAGGATTGCTTGAACCTAAGAGTTCGAGACCAGCCTGGGTAACATAGCAAGACCCTGTCTTTACAAAAAAATACAAAAATCAGCTAGGCGTGGTGGCACATACCTGTAGTCCCAGCTACAGGAGAGGCTGAGGCAGAAGGGTCACTTAATTGAGCCCAGGAGTTTGAGGGTGCAGTGAGCTATGAAGACGCCACTGGCAGACACAATGTTAGGATAATGTGTACTCCACAGATATCAACTTGCTTATAGTTCCCCAACCCATTCATGAGCTACATCTTGCCTGTTTGTATTTGAACGTACTCTTCATTTTTTTCTGAACTGCCCTTCTTTTCCAGGACTGTCAGGGGAACTCCCATTTATCTTTCAAACTACTTGGACATGGGCTATTTTCTGAAGCTTTCCTAGCTTCCCTGCCAGTTCATCTGTGCTCCCAAGGCCTCTGTCATCACTCTCTCTTCTGCCTGGGCTCTATTGTGTCATTATAGATTTTTATGACCTGCCTTCCGTCCTCATCACTGAGCTCCTGGAGGGCACATCATCATTTGAAAACTTCTAGCACTTCTAGCAAGGGGCGTGGCACAAGGCAGATGGTCAAGAAACCATATTGAACTGAACTGACCCTTCTCAGAATTGTGGGCACATGTAGGAGGCCAACCCAAGCATAACACCATGCAGGACATGGGGGAGGGCACAGGCTGTGAGCCCTCACACTGGCCTACAACCTCCATGGAGCTCCCAAAAGACCAATTCATTCTCTACCAGTCTGAAGAGACTCAGTGATTGTCTAGATCAGGGCAATGCTGTCTAATGGAACTTTCTGAAATGATGAAATTGATAAAAAAATACCTGTGCCAGTAGCCTCTGGCTATTGAGCACTTGAAATGTGACCAGTAGGACTGAGGAACTAAATTTTTAATTCTATTTGCTTTTACTTAACTTAAATTTATAGTCATATGAGTCTATGGCTACCATATTGGACATTGCAGACCTCAAGGATGACTTAGGGTACTCTGGTGAAAGGAGAGTGGAGGGGTCATTCAGGAAGGAGTAACATATACAAAAGCGTGTATGGGAAACTTCAACCTATCCTTGCTACAGCCTCAAAGCAGGCTCAATGCTGCCTACCCCTCCAGTTCTACTTTCATATCCCTGGGACTGCCAGATTTTCAGCATCAAGTGAGACAGAGCAGATGTCAACAGCTCTTTGGAAGCTGGATTCCATTAATAAATCCCAAAGATGTTCTATGGGGCCAAATTGGAATATGACAAATTATGTCAGGAGGTATTCATATTTCTAATCTTTCCTTTAAGAATCTGTTCCCCCTGGCCCCTGAAAATTCAGTGGGGCCCATGAATCGCAAAGGTTCTGAAATGCTTTTCCTGGATAGTGTTCCTGATTTATAGGCTCTGCAGGAACCTGGGAATGCACCGAGGCAAATATTTCAGGAAGAGTCTGTGTGAGAGTACTTAGTGAGGCATGAGGGTGACAGTAGGCTCCTAGGGGTTGTGGACAGGAAGCTACCTAGTCTGAGTCCCTTGCTGGGACTCTCTAAAACAGGTGACCAGAGAAAGCAAGGAGGGCACTTTGGGAAGAACCTTTCCCACCAAGGCCTCCCAGCCATTTGAATAAGCAGAGACCAGTGTCTGAATGCTCCCACCCTCCACCGTCAGGGAGAGACCTGTCTGGACTGGGCTCCCCAGGTAGGGTCACCTTCCAAAGTTCTATTAGTTTTGTGCCCAGGAATGCTCTAGTCATGGGTAATCCAGCTTAGATTGCTGGGTTGAAGAAGTTTATATCCGGGTTCAGTAGGAAAGGGTGCTTGACTGATTAGAACTGTCTGCCAACAGTGTGGGAGGGGGCAACTGCAATGTGGCTGTTGTATATTTACAATCCCTGACTAGGAATAATGTTGTTTTTAGTAGTCATTTATGACTTGGCATTGGATACGTGACAGGGCAGGTTGACTTGATTTTATAAACAGCACTCGGAACTTAACAATTGATAGACACTTTCTTATTGTAAAGGTGGGGGGAGGATTAGCATTTACAAACCCAATTGCCATCCTAGGAGGGGAGATCTAAGTGATTGAAAAGCTCTTTTAGCCCAAAGTAAATAGAAAGGAGGAAATCATAAAGATAAGAGTGGAAATCAATGAAATTGAAATCTACAAGCAATAGAGAAAGATCAATGGAACCAAAAGCCATTTCCTTGAAAAGATCAATACAATTGATAAACCTCTAATGAGACTGAACAAGAAAAAAGAAGATAATACAAAAGTTACAAATAACAAGAATGAAAGAGGGGAAGAAGAATAAAGAACTATGAAAAATCTCTTTGACTTTTTGGTCAATGAATTTGAAAACTTAGATGAAAAGAACAAATTTTTAAAAGACAAATTGCCAGACTAACAGAAAAAGAATAGAAAATATGAATGGTTCCATATCTATTAAATAAGTTGATTTGGTAATTAAAAGCCTTCCCACAAAGAAAATTCCAGCTCCAGAGGTGTCATTGGTAAATTCTCCAAAATATTTAAGAAAAAACTAATTCCAAACTTACCCGAGCTCATTTTAAGAGTTCAGCATTACCCTGAGCCCAAACCAGACAAAGCCATTACACAAAAAGAAAAACCACAGATCAATATCCTTCATGAATACAAACACAAAAATCCTTAACATAATATTAACAAATCAAATTCAACAATACATAAAAAGAAAAATACATCATGACCAAGTGAGGCTTAATCTAGGAATGCAAGGTTGGTTTAATATTTTAAAAGCAATCAATATAATTCACCATATATTGACAAACAATATTGATTAATCCAATGAGGAAAACCATATGATTATCTCCACAGATGCAGAAAAGACATTTGAAAAAATTCAACCCCATTCATGTTAAAAAACTCTTGGCAAACTAGAAATAGAAGAGAACTTCTTCAACCTGATAAAGGCATCTGTGCAAAACCTATAGTTAATGATAAACTATAGGGCTGAGATGGTAAGGGAAGAACATTCTGAGAAAGTGGTAGTTGAGTTGACATGACAGAGTCATCTAGGGACAAAGCGGAGGGAAAATGTGCATTCCGCAATATAGTGAACTAGTTGTTTGTACAAACCATTTCCTTGTTGTGGGTGGTGAATGGATGAAAGAGGTTCGCAGTCACAGGAGCAAGACCCGTTGCAAGGCACAGTGATAGCCTGGTTGGGATGGAGGAGGCGGCTGGTGCATTTTGCTGACTAAGCTCCAAGGAGAGGTTGTGTATTCCCATCCCAGTAGAGTTCATAGTTTCTATGATAGGACGATAAAACCTTACATTTTGATACATATTATATAATATCATCACTTCCATGATTTACTTGACAGATTATGATACCTACTTTACAGCTAAGGAAAAGAGGTGACATGACTTGTTCAAGGTCACATAGCTCATAAGTAGATTTGAACCCAGCTTTGTCTAACTCTGAAGGTCATGCTGCCTCTTGGTGATTAGAAAATGATTAGTTCCTGTCATTGAAAAAAATTCAACTCGTCGATTGATCTGTCACTTTCACTTAGAAGTACGGAAAGAAGGAGAATATGCTTAGGCTGTTGCTCAATCATCAGTGACTGTCTAACAGACATGGCGCATCCTCTGGTTTCCCCAGAGACTGCAGCATTTTGTCCCACTGACATTCACTACTTGCACAGCCAGCAGCTCTCAGAGCCTTAATATGCTTATATCTAGAATGGGAATAATAGCTCCAGTTCTGTCCATTTGATGTGGTGCTAGGATGATACATATTTTTTTTAAATGAAGAACTATATGAAAATATGTGATGTTTCCTATTAGCTCAGAACTGCAAGATCCTGCCACCTGCGCCAGACCACCGTCTGGAGGGGAGGTGCTCCACTGGCTAGGGCTCTCCTGAAGGCCAAGGCCTGACGGGTCCTCAGTGCCAGCACAGACCTGCCCAGCACACAGTAGGTGCTACTCGGGTGTGATGCTGGATGACAGGAATGGATTCCCAGTGCTCAAGGAGGTACAGCTGGGACCTTGTCTTGCTGGATCCCTGAGCTGCAAAGTTTCTCTCAAAATATTCTATGGGAACAGCATCTCAATATTCTACTTAGGTTTGCTTCTCTGATGATATGACTGATTTCTTCTCTTTATGGATTTTTCAGAAGCAAAAAGAACAATGACAACCATATGTTGTCAACCCAGGAGATTCACTGATTGTTTTGTGAAGAAATGTTTGTTATGACAAGAACAGTCTAACCACCAAGGGCAAATAAGGTGTCAGGTCCAGGCTGTCTGGGCTCTCCCCTGCATCCCGTCAGCATCAGGCCACAGGGAACTGCCAGAGCGGGAAGCCCAGTGACATCCCTCTGTGGGTAGAGGGACATGATGTCCCCACTGGATTCTCCCTAATCAATAATCTGATAGTGACAACACCCAAAGCCCCATCACAGACTTCCAGGCTCGGTTCTCCCATTGCCCTCTGCGTTCAGAAACAGGAGCCTTCTGGCGGTATCTCCATGGCCTTGCATACACCATTTCCTCCTAATGGACCCTCTTCCCCAAACCTTCCACTGGTCCATTCGTATCTGTCCTTCAGATAGACGTAATCATTACTTCCTCACAGGAGCCTTCCCTGCCCTCGTTGACACCTGTTATCCACTCTGCTGGCATCACAAATCTCTCCCCCAGAGACCTCATCAATGTTGTAATTTTCCATTTGTTTTTGTGATTCTTCCATTAATATCTGTCTCCTTTACTCAATGTAAACTCTCTGGGGCCAGAGATAGTGTCCTTCCTTTCTCCTTTTTGCACACCATTGTCTTCCTCACACTTAGCTCAGAAAAGGACAAATGAATGAATTTATAGTCCCCAGCGTTGGCAACTGTAGCCGGATTGTGTCAGATGTATTCTTTCTGCAGAACTGAATGGGTCTGACCACTCATTCCCACATCAGTCAGCCCAGGCATGTAACAGCAGGCAGGGGAGAGGGACTGTAGCTAGCCATCCGTGGCACTTTAGCAGAGAAAGTCTGAGATTGGCTGCCATTTTGCTACCATGGAAGGAAATAAGGAGTTAATGTTTTCAGAAGCCCACAGAGCAGATATTTTAGGGCAATGGTTAAACCAACTCTAGCATCCCCAGAAATCACCTAGGAAGCATTTAGAAATGGATATTCCCAGGACACTTTCCCAGGGAGTCTAAGTTTAATCAACATGAGTTGTGTCAAAACACCATGTTTACAAACTCTCTTAGGTTATTCCAATGGACCATACTTTGAGAGACTCTGGCCTAAGGAAATAAGACGTGCTTTTCTTTGTTTTTGTTTTTTGGTTGTTTTTTGAGACTCCATCCCAATATCTCTTTGACTGAGAACCATTTCCCTAGTCACAAAAGCCCTTTATTAGGGAAAAAGCCAGATGCATTGAAAGGCACATGCTGGCCTGTGTGTGTACGTGCATGCGTGTGTGAGCAGGTTTGTGTATGTGCATGAACGTACTGCATGTTTCAAATAGGAGCTGGTTTTGATTTTTAAAAATACTACATTAGCACATTATCTTGATTATTGAGTTTTTTGGCACCCCCTGAAATTTTGTAGCCAAAGTGGGTGCCTCATCTGCCTCACCCTAGATAAGGTCTCCAGGGAGTGCACAGATGAAATACGTACAAAGTCCCCTGCACAGGATGAGACTCGGGGCAGGCCTCAGGAAATGCTGCTCCTAAAGTCACTGTCGTGATTCCAGGAGGGTAGGGCAGCGGTGCGGTGGCAGCTCCCAGGCAGGAGTGCCAACTCTGCCCTGGGGATTGAGAGAGGGTGATATTTGAGCTGGGTTTTGAAAAGAGTAGGAGTTTTTCAGGCAGAGAAGGGGGAAGGATCTTCCAGAAAAAATTCTTTGGACAACAGCACGACATTCTGCATGGCTGGAGACAGGATGGGTGGAGGGGCCTGGTGAGAGACGAGGTGCTTAGTGGCTAGGTCTGATCGTGGTGGAGCTGGAAAACACGGTTACGAGCCTGGAGCTTTTGTTCAGCAGGTGAGGGCCTGGCCAGAGGCATCAAGCACATGTTCACGGTCCTCTGCAGAGAGTAATGGGTTAGGCTCGGCTTCCTACACCGTACGATGGAATTCATAACCTTAAGTGAGATGTTGAATGTGAAATTTGGAACCTGTCAGGGCCGTGCCTGTGTGTAATTGTATAATACGATTCCCTCACACGCCATGATTATTCATTCCTCTTGCCTGATGTCGAGGTGGCCTCTGCATACAAGCTCATCTCAGATGGGAGGGCCAACTGTAACGTCCCTGAGGAGGGGCAGTGGGAGGAGATGACGGCCACACAGCCTGGCAGAGCACTGAGAAGCACCTGTCCTTTCTTCCCTTCTTGCCCCCAAGCACCCTCCCCAGCCCTCTCCAGCACTGTGACTGTCCCCAGCCCCGACTCCCCCGCACCCCACCACCAGGGGCTCCATTACCATGGCACTGTTCTTGCTGCCCACACCTGCAGGAGCAGTGGACAGTGCAGTGGGAGAGAGTGGGTGGGACACGTTCTTTGAAAGAGAAACGTAGCAAGATACACCAGCGGGAGTTGAAGCCAATCCTCTCTGGCCTAGTGAGCGGTTAGAGCGAACGCGCTGACTGCCACTGGCTGTGCACAGCCACCAGAGCGTGGCCGCGCCTTCACTCAAGCCCTACTCATGCTCACGCAGTCCTTTCACACGTCCGCGTGCCACACACTCAGGCGCTGGACTGAGTGTGCCTGTTCATGTGGGCACCCGGTGAGCATGCCGCGCTTGCTCAACGCCACCCACGCTCCTTGCCGCCCACACTCAAGGTGCCCAAATACCATGACTGAGGAGCAGGAAGGACAAGGGCGAGAGGAGGGTGGTTGGGTAAGGAGAGGGCCTTTGTTTCTCAGGGAGTCCTTTTCCTTTCTCAGGGAACGTCTGTCAAATATTTTGGTTGGAGCTACCATGTTAGTTTTCCTTCTTCCTGTTTGGTCATGGATGACCTTCGGGGACTACTCCATTCTTCCAAGCGTTCTTCTGCCCCTTCGTCTCCTCCCCTGATGCTTCCACACCACAGCCTGCGTCACAGTCAAGGCTGCAACGAAGCCACGTGCTCAGCATTCGAGAGCTCCCAGACTTCACTTGATTCTCACAGAGGGAGGGTCTGTTATGATTCCCACCACGTGGATGAGGAAACTGAGTCTCGAATAGGTGAACTGCCTTGCACAATCTGCCAGAGTAGAGAGAGTATCGACTGAGTTTGCCTGCCTGGTGTTGCACTCATCCTTCTTCCAGTTACAGCCCTTATGCACCTTCCTTAGGGACTGGCTCCATCACTTCCTAGATCCCTGGTCTCAGCTCTCTCATCTGTAGAATGGGAGAGATTACAGCAGCATCCAGGACCAGACAGTGGAAAACCTAAAAAAACTGATACGTGTTTCAAAGGTGCATGCTTTAAATATTTGTTCTGCGTTCATTTCGTGGGGGTTAGTGTAAGGGATGGGGGGAATCTAAGAGATGAGGCTAAGGTTTCCACTAGGAAGGGGACTCTGGCCTTGGCTGCTGCTCTGAGGGGCTGTGGCACCCACGCCTCACTGGTACCACTCAGGGAGGTCTGGGAGGTCAGGGGAGGACTATTATTTCTGCTTGAGGGCCTTCCAGGAGCAGAAGAATCAGTTTATATTTCTCGCTTTGTTTGGAGACCTAAATTAGCGTCGTATTTCTGGCTTAGTCTAGTAATATGTAGTGACCTTAAATACTGGGGCCTGGGCAGTGGCCTAGCTGAGCTTCCCTGAGATTGGTGGTTGTGAGAGTCACATGAGAAGCTGCATGGAAAATGCTGGGCACATAGTAGGTGCTTTATGAAAAACGGTAGTCGAGCCATTAGCTTAATTCCCTAGCCCAGGGCAGATGAGTTCTCAGGCCCCGCACAGCCAGGCTGGCCTTGGCCTTGCCCCCACCGGGAGGAGACCTCTGACTTTCTAGACGGGAGACACTGAGCCCCCAAGGCCCACGGTGATCCTGCTTCCCGCCCAAAGGTGGATGGTCTGGCTGCCGAGTTCCCCGAAAATTGGTTCCGCATGTTGCGGACATCAGCCTGAACGTTTGCTCAGCACACAGCCGTGAGGGCCCTCCGGGGAGGCTGAAACCCACACCACCCCACCACCCGCCCCCAGCCGCAGGCTGCCAAGCCGCTACCCACAGCCAGCTCCCTGGCCAAGCGGTGGGAGAGCAGGGGACTGCGCGGGCTGGGGCTGGGGCTGGGGCTGGGGCTGGGGCCCCTCCCTGCCGCCCCGGCCCCCCAGGCAGCAGCCCTGCCGCCACCTGGTGGCTGCTTGGGGAACTGCACTAGCATGGCAGCCCCTCTATTGCCCTGGCCTTGCGCACCAGAAGGCTGGCTGGAGGGCTAAATCCACCAAGGATGGTCCTTCTCCCATTCCAGGAACTCCCAGGGCAGGGAAATGCGGTTCCCAAGGCTGGGCTATTTTTAAACAGCAGCATTCGCCATGCAGATGCTCTGTTTATGGCTGATGTTCTGAGCCAGTGAGCGGAGCTGTGCGTTTAACCAAAGGCAGATGCCAAGACGGGAGTAATTACGGTGGGCTGGGCCTGTCTATTCCCAGGCCTGGCGGCTGGGCAGGCAGAGGGCCGGCAGGCCACCCCGAGACTGAGGTTTTCACCAGACCAAGGAAACTCTGGGCCCTGGCTGGTCTCTGAGGGGCTGTGGCCTCCAGGCCTCTCTGGTCTGACTCAGGGAGGTTGAACGGGAAGAGAGGAGGCCTTTTACTATATCCTCTCTTTAATACCATCGTTATCATCAACAACCTTTGCCAAGCAATAGTGCCTTATAGTCCAGTCTATAAAGGGTAGGCATTATTTTTGCCATTTTGTTAATGAGGAAGCTGAAACTCAGAGCTTTCACATACTCATTCAAGGTCATTCAGATAATGACGTCTTCAAAGCTTTTCGAGATTTTTTTTCTAACAGGGGAATCGGACCAGATATCTCACCTTCCATGGCTTTCGGTCACTTTCAGGACAAAAGCCCTTTAGGGGCTGTTGAATTTGTCTAATGAGAGCCTAAGCTGACCTTTACAGCCTGGTCTTCCTCGCCGCCACCTCCTCTCCTTTGCTCCTTAGCACCCCAGACTTGTGCCAGCCCCAGGTCACCTCCTCTAAGACGTTTTCCATGAGTTCCCGCTCTGAATTCTCTTCATTTTTGCCACCACCTCAGTGGGTCCTGATCTCAACAATCCTTATAATCTGATTCCAGGTCTGATGACCTCTTGACTAAGGTCATCTTTGTCCTGCTTTCTCTGCCACTTGGCAGAGAAATCTTTGCTATTGTTGAATGAGTATGTGAGCACCTCCCACTGCTCAACCCTGGGCTAAGTAGGCTGGATTTAAGAGAAGAAGGCTCTGTGTGAATTCTTGACAACTCTAAGGTCTCCTTTGAGTGAAAATTGTCTAAAAGAAGACAAATTCATTTGAGTGACCTTCCAACTAGGCCTATGAGATCAGGAGAGGCTTGGTGGGGAGGCTTCCTAGAGGAGGAGCGGAAAGATGGTGATGAGGGAGAATGGACAGTCTTGAGCAATGAGGACCACTACAGCTGCAGCAAGAACACAGCAGGAGCCCCCACCAGGAAGGGCAGCAGACCCTAACCCTGACCCTGACCGTGACCTGTCTTCCCACGGGCTTCTAAGTCAGTCCTGGTCAAGGTAGGCTGAGCAGCAGAGGCCTCAGCCTCCAGCCTATCTGGGAGGTGGGGGTTAAGTTCACAGCGAGTGAGGTCTGGACGAGGACTAATGGGAGCTTTCCTACCCCACTCTCTGTTACGACCAACTTGGTTTCTCTGATTAGCCCTTTGGTTCTCTCAGGAGTCAGACCCTGGCCTGAACCAGAAGCAGCTGTCATAGTCCCAAGACTGAGTCATGGGCCGGGCGCGGTGGCTCATGCCTGTAATCCTAGCACTCTGGGAGGCCGAGGCGGATGGATTGTTTGAGCTCAGGAGTTTGAAACCAGCTTGAGCAGGAGCGAGACCCCGCCTCTACTAAAAATAGAATGATTAACTGGGCCTGCTTGTAAGTCCCAGCTACTCGGGAGGCTGAGGCAGAAGGATTGTTTGAGGTTGCTGTGAGCTAGGATGACGCCTCGGCACTCTAGCCCAGGCAAAAAGAATGAGACTCTGTCTCAAAAAAAAGAAAAAAGGTGTGGGAAGAGATTAACGATCGCTTGGGTGAGGCAAAGACATAAAATGTAACCATGATACCCTGAAATTAAAAAAAAAAAAAAAAAAAAAAAAAAAAGACTGAGTCATGCTCTGGTTATCCTCCCACTGTCTCTCCAACTGTGCCAGAGTCTTGCCTTGAATGCCCAACATGCCACCCATCACTCTGATGCCAAGAGCTCCCAATGCCTCTGCCCTCAACCAAGCTGGGCTGTGGCCCAGGACTAGGTCAGCTTCCATCTCTTTGACCTACCTGGACCTAGCTTCTTCCCGCTTCCTCTTGCCCTCTGGGTCTGGTGCCCCACATGCTTTGTACCTGGGAGTAGGGACCAGACTTTGGGAGCCTTGGACACCAAGCCAAAGAGTGTGGATATTGTACAGTGGCCTGTTACACAATCCTTGTGGGCTGTTGTGGGCACACGGTGAATGTACCCACTGAGGCACGGAGGCAGCTGGAAGCCATTGTAGAAACCTCAGGGTGAATGAGGAGGAGGAACAGAAGGCCTGAGCAGCAGGGTAGGCATGTTCTAAAGGGTAGAGCCCACCATGGTCACATGTAAGAGACAGAGGACCTAAGGGAACATCAGACCCTTGCCCTTTGCTGCACGGATAGCAACACCCTAGACCAGAGAGGAGAGGCAATTGCCTATTGTTACATGATATATGCGTGGTGTCATTGCCAAATGTCAGCAAGAGTGTCTCTTGAGCACCTTCATTTCTCTCCGGGAGACACCCCGGTTTGAAGGCAAAAGCATGACCGTTTGTACTGAGGCATTGGATTCTGGATTGTTCTGGGTTCTGTCCCAGCATCCCCATTCACTAGCTGTTGTGACTCTGGGCAGGCCACTTAGCCTCTCTGAGCCCAAGCCTTTTTGCCTTTTAGATGGAGGCAATGCTACCTTCCCATAGGGTTTCATCAGGATTTAATGAGATAATAGCCATTAAAGTGCCCAGCATAGCATCTGGCACCTAGCAGGGCTCCCCAGTACCTCTCTGAACCATTTTTAGTTTTTGAAAGATCCGGGGATCATTAGAAAGAGACAATAGCTTGTTGAATGGACTAGAGAAGGGTCCCAGAGAAGGGGCATGAGGCAGGTAGATTGCCCAGCCAGCCCCGAGTCACCTCTCTAGTGCATTGGCTAAAATAACCAATGCAGTGGGCAGCAGACCAGGCTGCAGGACCAAGAAGTCACCCCCTAACATCTCCTGTGGCCTCCAGAGCTGCACCTCCCCCACCCACCAAAAAAAAAAACAAACCTCCCAGACCTTTGAACTGCTCAGGGCCTGGACTCCTGGGGAGGCAAATATTTGGACATCCATTGGCCCTGTCTGGGGCTTTCTGTCTTCCCTGCCGGCTCGCCGAGTGCCAGGGGGTGCCCGCGGGGCGGGAGCGCCAGCCCTGAGCGCTGCGTAGGCGGTGGGCGGCCACTGAGCCCGCAGATCCCAGGCGCCGCCGGCGGAAGCCCCTGGCCGAGGACGGAAAATGCCACTTGGGGCCGCACAATCCATCCTGTTGTAATCCCCGGCGCTGGCGTCACCAGGGCCTGTCCGAAAAATGTGTCGCGCAGGGTCTGAACTCATATGTCTGCCGCGGGAGCAGGGGGGAGCGGCGCGGGCTGCAGAGGCCCATAAAAACAACCAAAAACGTTTCATTTGCTTTTTTACTTTTTTGTTACAGACCACTTGGCCGCCCGTGCCAGCTGGGAGCTGGGGCCCAGCAAGAGCGCAGAGTTATGGGGCAGCGCTAAGTGCTCTGTTTGTATGAAACTGCCAAAATGTTAGTACAAAGTGGTAGGTGTTTGTGCTGCGGATAATAACTGATGGGCTCCCGCGCGGGAGGCGGACGCCTTGTTATTACCCGCGGCCCTTCTGAGACGCTGCAGCCGCCTCGGAGCAGCCGCACTATTTCCCTGCGCACGCAGGCCGGCCTGACAGCTAACCCGCACGCCTGGGCCTCATGAATCAGCCCCCGGCGGGTGGAGGCCAGGCTGCTGGTGTTTGTCTGATTCTTGGGGTTTGTCCTCACTGGCCAAAAAAGCCCATTCCTCAGAACATTCCAGAACCCACTGTGCCGTGGAAGGAGCAGAGGCCTGTTTGCAGTGCCAAGTGCCTGGGTGTCCTGCTGTGGGGAACCTGAGGAGGCTGTCATCTAGGGGAGGGCAGAGGGCTGAGAGCAGGAGACTGGGGGTGGGGACAGGAGAGGCTGGCGTGGAAGCTACTGGGAGAAGACGTTCCCCCCAGCGCGAGAGTGTGAGGGTCTTCTGGAACGGAGGGAGAGGACGGACCTGACTTACGATGTCTGGGGGACGAGGAAATCTGTTCGCTTGAGCTTCGTCCCTCTGACTGTGCCACTTCTCGGTCTCTCAAGGAGGGGATGAGCCAACCCACAATTGCTGGAAGGTTCTAAGGCACTGAGTGGTCTCACCCCACCCCATTTGTGTGTGTGTGTGTGTGTGTGTGTGTGTGCGTGCATATCTGCACATGAAGCTTTCTTCAGCCTATCCCTAGAGGTGGGGAAAAATTAAGGAATTTGTACAATCTGCTAGACATTGATCAATTGAGTCATCATTCATTAAATCCACTGGGTACCTCTATATATAATCTGGTAGACTTTGATTGATAGATCAGTCCATTCATTAAATTGTACTGGGTACCCCCACCTTGCCACATTATTATCTGGATGCTAAGGATATAGTAGTGAATAAAACCAGGACCAAAAGATCCCTGTCCTCATTGAGCCTGCATTCTAGTGCACAGAGATAGATAAAATGCAGACAAGTGCATGGATTTGTAATATATCAGATGATGAAAAGAACTAAGAGAAAAAAATAGAACAGGGTAAAGAGACAGAGAAAATGGAAGGGGGAAGCTGGGGAGGTGCTGGGGTCAGAGCAGGGAATAAAACATCCAAGGTCCCTGCAACGTGTGGTTTGCAGTGGAGATGGGAAAGAAGCAGCATTTGTCCCGTGCATGTCATTGCTGAGTGCTGCGTGGTAGGAAGACTCTGGGCACGTTACATATTATGTCAATATGACGGTATGCAGCCAAGGGGGAGGGAGGGGTGTCATTATTAGGACCTTGGGACAGGGGAGGGGATCAGGTCGTTGAGGCTCTGGGAGGCTGCTGGCGGGAGTGTCAGGCTGGGATTTGCACCCCGGGCCACCTGACTCAAAGCCCCTGCTCTCCCACCCCCTTGAGTTTGCTTCTGGTGTGGGGGGTGGTTAAACCCCCCAGCTTTAGAGTCAAACAGACCTGGCTTTGAACCCTGCCACCCACCTCTTACTGCCTGTCTGATTTGCAGCAAGTTATTTGACTTCTTTTAGCTTTATTTTCTCCATTCCCAATAGGCTTTTTTGGAACAATAAATAAGAAATTTCTTTCAATAAAATATACATAAAGCCCTTAACATGATGCCTGGCACAAGAGGACCCCAATGAATGGCTAAACTTATTTTGGCATTCTGATTTTCTTTTATGCATGAGGATGCTGGTTGACTAATTGTGATCACCCAGCTCCCCCGGTGCCAGAGGCTGCATTTGGCCCTTGTCACTGAGCCATCAAGCCTCAACACAGCTTTGTAGCTCTCCTGAGGGACCCTGGAGCTCCTGGCTATGTCTGCCTGGACACATACCTTGCCAGCGTGGTGTCCTCAAAGCCATGTGATGGCACAGCCTCTCACCGAGGGCAAGCTACCCCTTGAGCCCCAGCTCTGAGCTTTGTACCCTGTTCCCAATCACTGCCTTGTATAGACGGGGAAGTGTATGGTGGGAAAGACTGGTGAACTGTCCAGATATTCATTGCTGCCCCAAGGAGGGAAAAGGTGGGGGACTGAAGGCAGAACCTTCCAAGGGCTGGGGAAGTTCTGCTGGGGAGCATGCCTCTCCTGATTGGGAAGCCCCCTTCACTGCTGCTCTGGGATGGCCCTTCCTCTGCCCTTCAGCAGCTAGAGCAGGTTTCTCATCTGAGAGCAGGGAGGAGGGTGTTCCTGAGTGTACCCCCGAGTTGATCTGTGTGGGACTGGTGCTTATTTGCTGAATTTTCTGACTTAGTGACTCCAACACAGAGACTCCAGTAAGTCATGACTAATCCAAAATGCATGCCAAAATGGAACACTGTTAGAAAGGCCATTTTCAGTCCAAGAAACTCCTCATTCTCCTTAAGTATAGAAGGAATGGGAGGGTGTGAAGAGACTGAGAATTGTCCTCCAATATCTGCCCCCCACTTTTCTATATTAGTAAAAATTTTAACTGGGTATATGGCTGCTTAGCTAGGACTTTACCTCCCAGCCTCCGCTGTAAGTAGGTGTGGTCATATGACTAAATTCTGACAAATGGATCTACACGAAAGGCATGGGAACAATTTATGGATCATGCTGTTAGGGGACAGAGTGAGCACTTGTTCCTCCAGCCTGCTTCCTGGAACACGGGGGTGGTGGCAGCCATTTGGACCATATGGTGAGGGCAACGCCCAAAGGATGGCAGAGCCACAGATTGAAGAGTCCTGGGCCAGTGGCAGTATGAGCCCTGGCATCAAACCTGGGCTGCTTGTTACATGAGAGAGATGTGCAATTCTACTTCGTTTAAGCTGCTTTTATTTTGAGGTTTTGTTACAGCAGTTGAACCTCTATGCTACTTACCATAGGATTTGAGGGTCTCTTGATCATCTCCAAAGAGCCAGTGTTTCAGGAGAGGCTGCTGAGAAAACACACTTGAGTCCTGGAATGGATAATAATGACTCTGCCAGTTAGCATCATCCCCTTACCTTTTCGTCAACATGTCCTTCCATGTCTGGCATCTCATGGATGCATTGCAGACAAGGCTCAGGTCACAGGGTAAGTGACAGAGCCAAAGCCAGAACTCGGGGTGTGTAATTCCTCATCCAATCCTCTTCCCCCTGCAGCAGGGCTTCCTGTCCGTGTATAACTATGTGAAACGTGTGTGGGGGGAGGGTATAGGGAAGGGAGAGGAGGAGAGCTGTAATTCTGCTCCAATCTTCAAATGAGGGCTTCAGAGTGGCTCACTGGGGCCCCATACAGGAGTGGCTGGAGGACTCACACTTGTTGAGAACCAGCTTGCTGCCCTTGCCCCTGGGGCTTCTCAGAACAAGGATGCCCCAGAGACACCTTCAGGAACATGAAGTTTCCCAACAGGGAGCATTTGATACAGTTCTACATGGAACAGCAGCTGGGATCTCTAGGAAAGGGTAGAAGGACACAGTGGTCCAAGAGGCTGATTCTGGCTTCTTCATCTGTAAAACAGCGATACCACCCCCTACTGCACTGGGTTCCTGTGAAAACTAAAGGGATACTGTGTGTCAGGGTGCTCTGTAAAGTGTTAAATGCTATCCAAAAGCTCACGAAGATAGTTAATAAGAATAGAAAATCAAGGGCTTTCCTGCTTTGTGCTGGACTCAAAAAAAAAACAAAAACAAAAACCTAGAATAATTGATGTGTAACTGCAAAGGGTGTGGTCCCTTTCAAGCATCCTGGCTACTTTACATGTCTGGGCAGCATCCAAGGAGAGTAGGGTGAAAGGTGGGAACTTGAAGCCTTCAGCTTGCTATGTGGCCTTGAATTAATCATTTAGAATCAGTTGATTCTTGTTTTTTCTCATCTACAAGATTCAACCGAGATAGTGGATCCACTCTGAGGTGATCATTTTAAAACATCTGTTAGAATGCTTAATTCTGGTTATATATTTTCTAAATTGTTGAGATAAGATTTTTCTTATTCCTGTTTAAGATTTTTGTATCTCTTTTCCTGAGTGAAATTGACCAGCAATTTTCTTTTTTTCCTACCGTTCTTCTGTGGTTTTGGTAACAATATTATTCTTTATAGAATAAGTTAAGGAGTATGGCTAAATGCTGGTCCATCCTCCAGCTCTCACATCCACAGTTTCCTGGACATGATTGGGTAGCCAGAGAATACATTTTTCAGCCTCCATTGAGCTAAATGTGGCCCATTCGTGTGATTAAATTAACATCAATGAAATGCAAGTTTAAAATAAAATTGCTTGTTCTTGGCTCTTTCTTTCTCCTTCTGCAAGCTGTCGGACAAATGTGTCCATGACCAACCTTCAACCATGCAGATGAGGACAATGTCCTAAAGAATGATCAAGCAATGAAATGGAAGAAAGGGATTTTCCTCAATAACTTTGTGAAGCAAATCTGCCTAGCCAGGATTTGGTGGTGGTGGTTTTGGTTATCTTTCTGTCAATTGACTTATACCTTAATTGCCCAATAGTCAGGAACATGGTTGAAATTGGTTGAAAACCACTTTATGGCCTAATATGTGATTTATTTTTGTAAATGTTCTATGTGTACTTGAAAAGATGTTCATCAACCAGCTAATGGGTTTAGAGTGTTAACTATACTAGTTGATTAGGTTGTTCAAATTTCTATATCCTTTCTAAATATTTTTCTGCTTGATCTATCAATACTTAGAGAGATGTATTGGAAATTTCCCACTATAAAGTTAAGTTTTCATTTTCTCTCTCGGTTTGCAACAAGTTTAATGCTATTTTATTAGTTCAATATAATATAATAACATTTATAATTTCCTAAAGATCAGACCTTTATTGTGATATAATGGCTCCAATGTTTTTTATTTTAAAGTGCATTTTTTATATCAATATAACTATATTTGGTTAAGCTTGATTTATTATATTTTTCCAACCCTTTAATTTCAAACCTTTTTGTGTTCTTATGTTTTGGTTATATGTTTTTTACATAGCAAATAGTTATGTTTTTAGTCCAATCTGTTAAGCTCTATATTTTACTTGTTGACTTTGGTCCTTCTATATTTGTTGGAATTATTGATATATTTCTAGCTTACAGCTTACTCTGAATGTTCTCTTTGCCTCACCTTTTCTGTACTACTTTCTCTTGCTTTGTTTAAACTTGTTTTTTATAGTCATTATTGGTTTAACTTAAAAAAATTTGTTTCATTTCTATGTTTTTGAAAGTTATACAAGTTATACATTTAGTTTTTATTCTTTTAGCTATTGTACTTGCTTTTTACCTAGTACACTTAGCATCATTAAATGATAGCTAACGTTTCTCCTCAATAGTAAAAGAAGCAACACAAGAATGTCGAAAGGCTTTCAACATAGTCACTCTTTTCAACTTACATGGCGTCGTTGAGTATTTTAGGTCTATCATTTTTAGCCTCGCGTAAAGTCATGAGTCTCTTAATGATGGGGTTATGTTCTGAATATGCATCCTTAGGTGATTTTGTCATCATGTGAATATCAGAGTATGCTTTCACAAACCCCGATGGAATAGCCTACTACACACCTAGGCTGTATGGTATAGCCTGTTGCTCCTAGGTACAAGCCTGTACAGCATGTTACTGTACTGAATACTGTAGGCAATTGTAACACAATGTAAGTACTTGTGTATCTAAACATAGAAAAGGTACAGTAAAAATGTGGTATTATAATCTTATGGACCATTGTCATACATGTGGTTTGTCATTTACCAAACATTTTTATGCAGTACATGACTATATTATATATTCTTATATTACTGTTATTGTATATTTTCTATAGAGACAATATCTAATTTATATTTACCTACATGTTTACCAATGTCTTTATTTGCTATCGTATCACTACAGTATTATAGGTACAGATTTATCTATTTAGACTTGCTTGATATATTTATGTTTCTGCATCTATAGATTCATAACTTTTCATCTGGAAAAAGGGTGGAAATGTTTTCCGCCATTACTTCTTTGAATATTGGTTCTTTTTCATTTCCCACGGACTCTTCTCTTATTATCCTTCATGTCACTTACTGTCTCATATTTTCCATCTCCCTGTCTGAACTATGTTCTCATTAATTTCTTTGGCTCTATCTTCTAGATCACTGATTCTCTATTCAATTGTGTCTAATCTGCTTAACCCATCCACTGAATTTTAATTTCGACAATTTTGTTTTTTATTTCTAAAATTTCTATGGTACTCATTTACATATCTGCCTGGCTATTTTTGATAGTTTCTTGGTCCTTGTACCTCTTTAACTCCATATTTTCATTATCTCTTTATTTAAGATAGGATTATTTTTACAATCTGTTTATAATTTCAATATTCCAAGCTTTGGAGGTCCAAATCTGTTTGTCATTCTGTTGCCTCTTACCCATTTCATATGTGTTTGGTAATTTCTATTTTGAACTCATTTTGAACTGACTTTATTTGAGAATCCTGTCAGACTTAAATTGGGAGGTTCTTTCTTTTTTTTCTTTTTTTCAGACAAGATTGATATATACTTCTGCTGAGAGCCGTGGAGCTCTAGAAATCCGAGTCCACTTTAGTCTCCTTCAAAGGCCCCCTGACTAGAGTTGGAGTCTCGGACTCAGATCTCTGACCTTGCGTTCTACACAGGGCTTAATCTCCTCATGACAACATTGACATTTGCCCTTAAGGAAATGCTGTCTTTTACATCTGAGTTTCAGTTTGCTGATCTTTTTATGGCCATGTTTGGCCATGGAAATTTCTCTGACTTTCTAGGGAGCCCAGAGATGCATTAAGAATTCTGTTTGTTGTAATTAGTGCAGGATCCGGTGGGAGAGCTTTTCAGAGTTTATTGGGGCCCTACTGCCAGGCAGAGAAGCAGTACACAGATTCTGTACTCTAACCGAGTCCCTCTGGTAGGACTAGGGCAGGACAGATCTGCCAGGATATTAGGAGCCATGGGGGTGGGGGACAGGGCAGCATCCTGGATGCGGAGGTGATTTAGATGTGGGTCTTACCTAAGTGGACAGAGGCACTTCCTGGGTGACGTCAACATTGAGGGAAGGGTCAGGTGGCAGGCCTGAAGCAAGAGGGAGGGGCTGAAGGAAGGACACGCAGCAGGAGGTTGGTATCCGTGGAACTGGGCCAAAACAGGAGAGGCTTTGGGGCAATGGGGCTGTTCTTCTCGGGGACCAGCTTGCTGCACTATGCTGGGGCAAAACATTTGTTTTAAAGAGACAGAGACCAGCCACACAAACACGCCTCTATGGATACAGAGGAAACCAACACAATATCTTTCCACTGGGCATTTGATTAACCTGCGGGCATCCCCAGTCAGCACAGTAGGATTTCAGAAGAGAACGAGGTCAGTGTAGCCTGGAAAAGTCACACTAGACTTTCGTCTCTGCACACCTTCACACAATCTGTCCCTTCTATGACCTTTTCTCCATTTCTACCCTGATGGACTCTAGAGATCCTTCAAGGTCCAGCTCAATGGCACCTCCTCAGCGAAGACATCTCTGACTGTCCCAGGGAGTTGTTGGCTCTCCCTTCTGTGACCCACAGCACTTGCCACATCGCCCTCTTATGCTGCTTATCACAGTGGCCACAAAGTATCTCCTGCTCCTCCAGCCTCAGCCCTGGGCTTCTGGGTGAAATGGATCTTATTGACTTCTGTGTCCCAGACAGGCAGCATGGCCTGGGGCCAAGAGTGTGGACTCTGGGACCAGAGGCCAAACCCTCTATTCAAGTGCCGGTCCGCTTGGCACAGTTGCTGAAGATCTCTGTGAGTATCTCAGTTTCTTCACCTGAAAGTTGGACATAGACTAGTGCTTCCTCGAAGCACTGCAGTGAAAGTTAAAAGAATTAACACCTGCCATGCCCTTAGGGCCTACCGGGCAGGTAGGAGGTGCTCAGTGCCAGCCATCTGTCATTGTCCCAGCCTGAGCACACAGTGCTGGGCAGGGGGTCATGACTAAACTTACCGGAGTAGGTCGTTCTGGGCAGAGTTGGGTTTAGCTGGGAGTGGGAAGCACATCCCTGGCAGGGATTTCCAAGTTGTGTGAAACTGAAACCCACCCAGTCCAGCTCCAGTGCAGGGGGCTTCTCAGGAAAGACCACTGGGCTTGCAGTCACTGTCTCATCTTGCAGCTTCACACTTCTGCCTCCCTCTTCTCTCTGCAGGATGCTCGTTTCTGCTTCCCATATCGGGGGCTTGTACACGGCTCTGGTGTGAGCTCCAGCACCGCCAGACGCTAGAGAACCCTGCAGCCTGACCCTGTAGCCAGTGGAGTCAGTGTCCCAAGTCCAGATCCTCAAGGGAAACCTGCTGATTGACCCAGCTTGCAGGGGCTGCAGCTTCTGGACCCAGGGGCTGCAGCTTCTGGACCAGTGAGCTGATGTTAGGGAAAGGAAAGTGGTGTTAACCTGGCACTCAAATGGTGCAGGGAGGTGGTGGGGGAAGCCTCTCAAAGCAGGGTGTAGTCAGGCAGGCCATTGTCAGCATCCCTTGTTGACAGAAGGACAGCATGAGAGGCTCAGAGCCAGGACCTCACCCTGGAAGAGGACTGTGGAGCACAAAGCCCCATCTTGGCTCCATCCCTGGGCTTCCCAGGACAGCCTGAAGGAGCCAGGAGCTGAGAGGCAGGCCCAGGTGGACCCAGGCCAGGGAGGAAAGCCTCCAGGCCCAGTGTGAACAGGGCAGGGCTCCACCATAGCCCCTCTGGAGCCCATCTGCCCCCACCTTCCTGCTTAGAGGCTGAGAAAGTCCTAGTTCCCTTGGAGGGACAACTGCCCAGTGTGTGTGAACAGCTGTGAGGCAGTTCCATGACTCCTGATGCTGGCCGTGGCCAGAGGCTGTGCTAATCCAGATGTGTCATTGGCACCCCACTGAGCCACTGGCCTCAGAGCTGCTGAAGATGCTGACATGGCCAGCCCTGGCCCTGGGCCACCATCTGTGAGCATTTGCACCTCTTCAGATACAACTCATGTTTATTGGAGGAGGCCTCTCTCTGCCTGAGTTTAGAGACTAACCTGATGATGGTGGTCATTTCCATCACCCAGACCAGCAGCCTGAGAGCCAGATGGTGCAGGGGTTTCCTGAGGTCACAGAGCTTGTATGTGGCAGAGCTGCCATTTGGAGAGTCCCAGGATCACAGGTTCCGTATTCCCATCCCACGGCGCCACTGATGGATGAGACCCAGAGGCCGCCTGCCCTTGGTAATCACCTTTTTTTATTTCGGTTCAGCTTCTTCATTGAACAGAACATGTTTACTGAGCATATACTATGTGTTAAGACAAGGGAAGTCAAATGTGAACCTCACCCTTATGTTGCTCACGATCCATTATTTGCCAAGATTCTGAAGGAAATGCTTAAAATCCTCAAGACCCTTTGAGTAGACCTGAGCATTCATTCACATGGAACAAATCTGTTCCCTCCTTGGTGGCTCTTTAATGGCTCCATGTTGCCCATAGGCTCAGGTCCAGACTCCCTCTCGAGGATCTCTGGCCCCACCTTCATCCCCAGCCTCTTTCTTGGTCACCTTCCCCCATGCCCTGGGCATGCCACATGGCTGTTAGTTCCCAGACGTGGCTGCTCTCTCTTTTTTTGGCCTGAGCACCTGCTGTTTTCTGGAATGCCTTTCCTCCCCTTTGTTCCTTTACAAACTCCCGATCTCCTCTTGGAGAGCTCAGACGTGCCCTCCCCTGTGAGGACCCCACTGCTATCACATTTTAAAGACAGAAAACTACTCTTCTCTCTGATGCATCTCCACACCTTGCACAGTGACTGCTGTGGGTGGAATAGTGGACCCCCAAAAGATACAGCCACTCGAAACCTGTGAATGTGACCTTCTTTGAAATAGGGTCTTTGCAGATGATATTAAGTTAAGGGTGGGCCCTAAATCCAATGATAACTATCCTTAGAAGAGAAAAGATGGTGGGAGATTTCACATAAACACAGAGGAGACAGCCAGATGAAGACGGAGCTAGAGATTGGAGGGACGTGTCTACAAACCTAGAGATGCCAAGTGTTGTTGGTAGCCACCAGGAGCTAGAGAAGAGGCATGGAATAGAGTCTTCCTCAGAGTTTCCAGAAGGAACTAACCCTGCTAACACCTTGATTTCAGACTTCCGGCCTCCAGAACTGTGAAAGAATAAATTTCTCTTGTGTTAAGCCACCGAGTTTGTGGTCATTTATTATGGCAGCCCTAGGAGACTAATAAGGTGTCCGAACAACACTGTAATCATTCATTTTCAGACCTGTCCCATCTGCTGGGTGGTGAGCACATCTCTGTACGCAGCCCAGCAGTCCATGACATATAGTTGGTACTTAATAAAAGTTCATTGCATTGAATTGCCAAAGGAAATTTTTCTGTAAGAAGTAATTGAAAGGGATCTGCTTCATGAAGTCAGACTTTGCCAAGTAATAAATGAAATGGCCGGTTAGTATTGGCCTATAGGGAAAAACTAGATTTGGTGAGTCAATTAATAAATCATCAAATACCTCTGGCCCCGAGTCGAGTCCACATCCAGCTAGCTGAGTGATGCTTTCTCGCTCCTTGTTAAAGGATTTTAAGAACTAAGTCCGTTTGGGAAAAGGAGAATGCGGGTCCTACAGAAGCCATTTTTTCTGTGGGCCAAGTGCGTGTCGGCTGTGGGACAGGTTTGTTTTAAGCTTTTACACAGAGAACTGGTTCCTCAGGAGGCAGAGTCCAAAGTCAGTGGAGGTTTTTACAATTTTGGGGAGCTTGGGAGATGTCAGTCGTTCTGCCCTCGACATCCCTGCACATTTCTTCTGTCAAACGATCTTTGGAATTTTCTTTGGGAAATCACATCTTCTGAAATTTCAGCTCTGTGGTGTGGGTGGGGATAAAATTGCCCCCAGCCTAAATCGCTCAGTGCAATGCACTTCTGAGGCTGCAATGATTGGTTTAGGGATGGCCACATAATTCACAAAGAGCCAATGAGATAAAAGACACTTCTGCTGAGAATTCTGGGACAAAGACAAGTGCTTTACCTCTTTGGATATAATCTTAGATGCCTGCAGGTCAGAGCTGTTGCCCAAGTTTTTACCATGAGAAGTCTACAAAGACTATACTTGAAAAATGAGTCCTGATGATATGGTTTGAGTGATCAAGTTGAAGCTGAAACTTCCCCCAGACTTTTTAGCTTTGTGGACCAGCTATTTCCTTTTTCTCACTCTAGTTTGGGTTGGAGTTTCTTCCATGCATAACTAACTGTTAGAGTCCTATTATAAGGGTGAGGTGGCGGGTCCAGCTGTCCAAAAATCCAGGCAGATGAAATAGCTTCCTATAGTGAAACAGTACAGCCTTTGCATTTGGGGAGACTTGGATTTAAATCCCAGCTCTATCAATCAGCTATGTGCCCTTGAGGAAAATATTTTCCTGAGCCTTAGTTTTCATATCTATGAAGTGGAGACTAGAGATAGTATATGCAAGTCACTTAGCGTGGGGGACTGACCAAATACACCTTCCATACATGCTACCTTAAAAGGGAAATTACTCTATTCTTTGCCCACTCTGACAATACCAATTATCCTTTGGACTTTTGAGTTGAAAACCTCTAAGGCATTTCTACATTTTTTGATTTGAGTCATGCCAGATCATTTTTATTAGGTTTTTTTACTTTTTATTATAAAGATAATAAATGCTCATTGAAGAGAATAAGAAAATTTCAAAGTGGGAAGAAATAAAAATCATCAATAGTCCTGTGACTAAGAGTTGGTCACCATTGCCATATTTAATATGTAGGTTGTTCACAACACACTTTTTGGACTTGGCAGAGGTTACATCTCCCACATTCCCTTGGTATGTGGTCTTCAAAGGCTAACGAGGTGGTCAAGGAGAAACCCGCATAAGGACTGTGGAGCTGACTGGGGGAGGAAGAAAGGATGGAGAAGTTGACCATGTTCCATTTTGAGGGCTTCTAGAGGTGATACCAACTGAGATTTGTGGGAAGGAAAAGGACCCTGTATTGGGTCCCAATAGACCCAGTATCAGAGACCCAAACAAGCAGTAGCTTAAAAAAAATAAAAAGGAGGAGTAGGATGAAGAGAAATTGTTATTTTGATCTAATGCCAAATCTGGAGGCAAGCAATGCATGGCTGATAAGGCATTTCTGCTCCTCTTAAGCAACTTCTAGCTCATGCTTCTCCACCCCTAGAATTTGGTTTTCATTCTCATGATTCAAAAAGGCAGCTAATGCTCTAGACAGCATATCTGCATTCCAGAAAGCAAGATGGAGGAAGTGATAAATAAAGAGAGTACCCAGCTACCTTTTAAGAAAGGTTCGAGGAAGCCGTTATGGTTTTGCTTGCATCCCACTGGCTAGAACTTAGCCTCAGGGGCTTACCTACCTGTAAGGGAGCATGAGAGGTGTAGCCTTTGTTCAGAATCCTAAAAACACAGAGGCTATATTACCAGGAAGGAAAGGGAGCACACCACAGGGGAAGGGGTGGCTCCTTGTTAGGGCCCATGCTGACCTGGGGTTAGGCTGTGGGGCACCGTGTGAGGCTGCGTCAGGAGCCTCTCTTGGCCATGCAGCCCAGCACCGAGAATGTTCCCTGGGATTAATGGCTCTGCCAGTGATAGTAAAGAGCTCAGGCCCAGGCTGGTGTCAACCACACCTGAGAGGCCCACTGTTCCATCTTTTCCTCTCCCTAGTGCCTTCTATCTAAGATGCTATCACAGCCGCAGACAGAGGTAGTGTATGTGTGAAGCCACGTGAAACTGCCTGTTTCTAATAGCAACTCTGTGAGGCTGCTATTGCCTGACTCTCCATTTCTTCTCCTTGGGTGGCCCTGGGGACAATATTTGGGCAAGCAGCAATGGTGAGCAGAATTGCTCCAGCTAAGACTTCCCCTGAACGGGCCTCAAGTGAGTCTCTGGCTACAGCAAACACTGATACACCAGCTCAAGATGGTTAAGTGGTGACAAGCGATGACCGGGACTGAATTACAAGTGTGCACAGCCCTGGGTGTGGGATTTTTCCTAATCCAGGATGAGAGAGTGAAGGAGAACCTCATGGTGGGGAGATGGGGGCCTGGGTTATGTTAATGAGGTTATTAAGAGAAATGTCATGGTATAGAGAACATACTGGATATACATGAAAAGATTTTTTCCAATATAGTTGATAGAAAAAGAATAATTTATTTTTAAAATGTAATATATGTAAATATTTTCTCTTATTGTAACCTGAAAATAATGTGTGAGCTTTCTTTAGGAGTCCGTATCTTATTTATCTTTCAGTTCTCAGAGAGATGCCTAGTTCAGTGCTTGGCACATGGAAACTAATTAACACATATTTACTGAACTGACCTGACATTGGCATCTAACCATCATTGTCATCGACTATATAATTTCTTATAGAGTTGTTGCATTATAATTTATTTAACCCTTCTTCTATTTTTAGATTTTAGGTTTTGCATTATTTGTATGTGTGTAATATTTTGCTAATATATAAAACACTGTGATGGACATCTTTGTACAAAAGCTTCCTATCTTTAAGATTGTTTGTGTACGTTAACAAAAGGAGGATTCCTGGGCGAAAGGCTGGATTGAACACATTTTTCTCAGAGCTACTTGGATCTCAGGAGGAAGGACCAATGGAAGGAAGGAAAGGAAGAGATTCCTGATGGAACTTAATGTTTTACATGAAAAGAGAGGGACATTCAGAGTAACCCAATGACAGTCTCATACTCTGTGTCACCTAAAAATATTTTCATCTTTATTTTATGGGACATAAGATTACATTAAAACTAGAGTATTGGCAATGGGTATTTTTACGACACCGATAACCATGTTCTTGGGCTACAACCATGGTGCTGAGAAAGGACTGGGCTGAGCTCTGTCGAGTGTGATTCTCTCTCTGCCTGTCAAAGGGCTGGGAGGTAAATGTGCAAATAGAATTGAATGAGTCTCTGTTCCTAGGAGACAGACTCACTGAGGAAACTCTTGTGCTGAGTGTGGGGTTATTTTGTCACTCATTGGCCTTGGTCCTGGACCTGTGGATTAGTTCACTGGATGGAGGATCCCAAAATGTCTACCTTTGAGTAATTTACAACTGGCTGAATACCCGGAGAATGGTGCTTTCTTTCCGTTGCTTAGTAATCTCTCTTAGCTCTGTGATGCACCTTAGTCATCAGGTATCATCTGGTTGGCCTTACGGTCACAATTCATTTTCTCTTATGCCTAGAGACAAGCAAAAGCAGTGCAGGGTTCAGCATGAAACCGTGAAGGTCTTGTGAAGCCGCATTGGAACCACTGTAATCAGTGGGTCAGAGGAGTCTCTTGAAATGTCTCACCATAGACGATGCAGGGCTCATGTCTACTCTGCAAAGCCTTGACCTAGGCTTAACAATGGGCTCTTCCCCCTTCCCTACCTAACCGCATTCACTTATGAATCAGCTGCAAGGTGCCAGGCAGTGTGCTAGGCCAGACAGAAGGGTTTGTTCTGAGAACTATTCAGCCATTGGTCAAACATCATTAGTCACCTACTCCGAGCTGGGTGCTGGAAGAAGAAAGAGGAAGAAGACAGACATTTTGCTTTGAGAGTCTGACAACCTGGTGGAGGAGCCAATCACAAGAATAGAAAAGAACACTAGAGTATTGTTGGGCCTCTGATGACAGGGGACAGACGCAGAAGGAAAGGAGGAAGGGATGCTTTCAAGACTGAGGAGGGTATCATGGGCCAGGCCAGGAGTTGGGAAAAGCAGGAAACAGAAAGAATGAGACTGAGCCACGCTTGCTTTTGTTCTGAACTGGTGGGAACTTTGCAGCACCTTGTTAAGCTCTGACAAAGGAGTGTGATGTGTGAGGGTCCCCCAGAGCCAGGGATGCCAGCTCAGCACAACCAGGAGTTCCTGGCTCTGGGTGTGAGGGCTGCAGGAGGAGGGCAGGCCTGCAAGGCTGGGTGGTAGGACAGGGGAAGGGACAGTCCTTGTGGTCTGAGGGCCTAACGGGGTGTCTGGGGAGCTGCAGGTAGGTCCAGAAATGGAGGTCTGTGAGGTCTTCTGCTTTGGGGAAGCCAAGACAAGCCCACAAAGGGAGTGGACCCCTGATCAGCCTCACCCCACCTGGCTGCCCTTGTGGATCTAATGAGCCCCTACTTGTCCCTGATCAGACTCCCTCCCTGTATGTAGCAGGGACAGTATTAAATGTGGACTTTGGACATAGGTTTGAATTCTAGTTCTACAGCCTACCTAACTTCATTGACCCTCAGTCTTTTCATCTATAAAATGGGAATAGTTATAATATCAGCTTCATAGTGATGTGATGGGTGCCTGGCAGGTAGGTGGTAGGTGCCTGGTAGACTCTGAGGGTCCTGGTTTCAGAGAGGTGAGCAGGAGGCTGGAGGCAAAGCTGACTTCCTAGGGGTCAGCAACAGCCACATCCCCCAGCCTGCACCATGTCCCTGCCAAGGCCAGCCCCTGAGAAGCTGGCAGTGCCAGGGCCTTGTCTGGGTGCTGCAGGCTGTGATGATTGAACTGCCTCCTTCACTAATCAGTCTGCTGCTGTGGAGTGAAGTAGCTGGGATGCACTTTGCTAATCAGTGTGCATTCTTAGCTGTTGCAGTTGAATATTTTAACTAGGCTTTCCACCCCAGGGCTGATTAAGGCACAATCCCTGTCTGCCTGGGACAGGGGTTGCCAATGCAGAGGGCCAGGAAGCAGCAAAGAAAGGCTTGATTTTTAGGATTTTAGGCAGGGAAGTAAGATCCAGATAAATAATACACTGACCCATTTCCTTTATAACTCAGATATCCAAGTAGCCAATCACTCTGTTTGGACCTAACACATGCAGGTAGAGGGAATTATAAGAGCCAGTTATCCATCCATCCATCCATCTATCCACTAGTAATCTATGTCCTCCTGTTCTCCAAGTTCTTGGCGTCATTCTTTTATATTCAAATACGATACCTGAGCCCTCACCCTCAGCCCCACCTGAGTTTTCTGCAGGCTATCTGGGGAATGTTTACCTGTTTTGGTTGTTGCTGAGCACGTCCTGCTGTGAGCTGCAGCTCCCGGCTTCTCCTGCCATGCTCTCTGGCTGTCCTTGCTTCTCTGGGTCCTTCTCGTCCCTGTAGCACTTTGCCACAAGAACAGACGCAATATCCTTCTTACTCCCCAGGGTGTCACTGACATAGGGTTGTCATGAGTCATGGATTGTACTGAGGATATTCTAAGGAAATGGTGGCACAGAGAAGAAAAACTTGAAATTAAACCTCCTATGTCAGAGTTCCCAGGGCCTATTACCTGTGGCCCTTCATAAGGGCCTTTCCTGACTTTTTCTCCCAGTCCTGGTGGCCTCTGTCTGCAGGCAGGGGCCAAGAAGGGACATTGCTGCTTCCACTCAGCTCAGGGTCTTCTGTCATCTGGGCCCAAAGCCAGGAAACCTCTACGTCCCTACTCATCAGGAGTAACAAACAGCCAAATGAACAACTG
>NW_012150174.1:3862917-3873300 GCF_000956105.1 Propithecus coquereli
ACCTGTAGCTACCTATGGTACAGAGATGCCGGAACTAGAACAGAGAGATGCCGTTCAATCAGTGGAAGCCAGAGGACGAGATAACTACTGTGCTTGGGGGCTTAAGGGAAGGCTTCCTATAGGAGGTGTCATTTGATCAAGACTTGGAGGATGGGTAGGAGTTTGCCAGGTGGAGAAGAAGGTACAGACATTGTGGGCCACTGGAAGGGTGGGCAACAAGATCTGGGAGCTAAATGGAATGGGGTGGAGTTGCTAGTGACCAGAGAGTATGTGCAGGGAGGAGGAGAGGTGGTGGATGAGGCTGGCAGTTTCCCAGGCTCTCAGGAAACTCCCCTGGAGAAGAGCCTGACAGCTATGCTTGCAAAAGGGGCATCAAAAATGGGGCTAGGACTTTGAGACACATTGGGCAGGAGAGGAAAAGGCTGGCTCCAGGGAGAGGAAGAAGAACATTTTCAGAGGCATTTGGAGGCCCCCAACCTCTGCTCTTGATACCTGCTGGGGTGTGTTTCGCTTCTGTATGAGAAGCCTGTTGCTGCACAGTAAATTCTCCCTGGTTGCCTGCACTTACCTCCCAGCATGCTAATGAGAGCAGAGCTTCAGGAGATGCCAGAGCCTGTTATTTAGTGTTTGTTGAGTGGAGCCGCAAGGCTAGGTGGAGGCACTGCCAGTTAGAGGCAAGGATGCCCCCGCCAGGTCTGGCACCTGGCTCTGCTAGACCAGCCACACAGGCCTGGGGAAGAAAGAACTCGGGGCAGAGCTGGGGCAAGGAGCCCTGTGTGAGAGGAAGGTGAACATGCTGGACGCGAGACCAGGGAAGGAAGTGTTCTGAATACGGCAAGTTGGTTCCCGGGATTCTTGGAAACATGCAGGAGAGTAGCTCATGTGGCAGAAGAGTAATGTGAAGTTTTAACTTTTGCATTTTGACCCCAGGGCTTTCCTTCTTCTGGGCTGCTAGACATGAAAGAATGCTTGCTAGATATTTTTTTTTTTCCTACCTGAGAGGAGATTAAAATAAAGCAAAAGAAAAATTTACCCTGTGCTGGAAAAGAAACAGCTGGAGCATGTATTTAAAGTCTAGGCTGCTGAAACAAAAAAGGTTAAGAATACAGTGTCATAAAGAAGATGGACGTTCTCATATTCTCATTTAACCATCCTCAGGTGAGGATTGCTGTCTGAGTCAGCAAGCACTTCTGCTACACGAGGACTATCAGGGACCCAGGCTTCCTCCATCCTGCTACTTCACCATCCCTTAGAATAATAACCTCAGCTGCACAGCCCAGTGCAGGTTACATCCATGTTCCAGCTTGTGGGAAAGGGAAGAGTACACTGGTAGATTGTATTGTTCAGAAAATGTTCACTGCCTTTTGGTCCAGGTTCACAGGCAGAGTAAACTTCCCTGCCCTAGTTCCACATCTAGGCCTTAAGAAGTAACATGAGTTTCTGTATGATCCCCTGGCAGCTTCTGATCTCAGCCATGAGCAGACCCTGCCCAAGGTAGTTGCTGTCTCTAGAGCTTTGGGGCCAGAATGAAACATGTGACACTGACCTGAACTCCACCCCTAGCTGGGGACATAGCAGCTGCTCAGAAACCTGCAGACCCGTGAGCAAAAAATAGATACCTGTGTTTATTTGCAACTGAGTTTTGGGTGGTTTTATGTAGCATAATTGCAGCAAAAGATGATCGACACAAAGTATAAGTTGAGGGCAAGCAATTTTCTTTTAAGAAAGCATAAAGTGTAAAAAATCAATTTCTTTCACATTTTATTAATCATATGACCACACATAGCTGCAAGGGAGGCTGGAAAATATAGTCTGTAGTTGAACAATCATATGACCAGTTTAAAAGAAGATAGATGGATGGCAAACAAGCATAGAATATGTGCTCATCTGTCATTAGAGAAATGCAGATTAAACCTATAATGAAATGCTACTAAGCTACCCCAAGAATGGCTAAAATTAAAAAGGCTTTGTGTTGGTGAGGGTGTAGAGAAACTGGAATTTTCATATACCAATTGTGGGAAGGTGAGATGTGTAACCATTTAGAAAAACAGCTTGACAGTTTCTTAAAAGGTTAAACATACACCTACCATATGATTTAGACAATCCACTTCTACATATTTCCCCAAGAGAATGAAAGCTTCTGTCTACTTGTATATGAACGTAGCAACTTTATTTGCAAAGTCCAAGATCAAGGCTCTCTGCTTCAAAGATGACACCTCTTGTTCTATCCTCACAAGATGGAAGGGGGTGAGCACGCTGTTCTCACATGGAGGAAGGGCAAAAGGGCTAAACACCCTACCTCAAGCCCCTATATAAGGGCACTAATACCATTCATGAGGATGGAGCCCTCATGACCTAATTGCTTCCTAAAGATCCCACCTCTTAATACTATTGCATTAAGCTTCAATATATGAATTTTGGAGGGACACAAACATTCACACCGTAGCAACCTCCAAGCTGGAAACAATTCAAGCTATCCTTCAACAAGTGAATGGATAACAGGTTGTGGTATATCCATACCATGGAATACTACTCAACAATAAAAAGGAATGAACTATTGGTACATACAGCAGCAGGGACAAATTTCAAAATAATTATGCTGAGAGAAAGAGGCCAGATGACCTGTATGATCCCATTTATATAAAATTTTAGAAAATGCAATCTAATCCCTAGTAACAGAAAGCACATCAGTGACTTCCTGGGAATGAGGGAGACGGGGCTGGGGAGGGAAGGATGACAAAGAGGCATAAAGAACCTTCTGGAGTGATGGATATGATCATTGTTTTGATTGTGCTAATGGTTTCAAGGGCATGTTATGTGTGCAATTCACCAAATTGCACACTTTAGTGTATATATGCAGATTATTGTATGTCAATAATACCTAAAGAAAACTGTAAAACAAAAACATAAAAGCTCTCTCTATGGGAGGAGCAGAGAGTGGATTCTGGCAGCAGCTGACACTCCACCACAAAGGGGAGAGGAGGTATTTAGATGGCTGGTCGTGGGGGCGGGGAAATCTCTTAAAAATGGTCTAGGGTCCTCCCTGGATCCCACTCTTCTCCTATCAGATGGGTTTGGAGACCTGGGAGTGGGAGCGAACTATGCCCCTTCCTGCATAGAGCCCTGGGGTGTGTATTCCCCTTGTTCCATGAAGGAAGAGTGAAGATGACATGGCCCCCCCAGGAAAGAGGACAGTGTCACAGGCACAGGGGGCTTGAGATAGCCTCTTTCAGTCTTGTCCTGACCCATTGCAACTAGAAGACAGGCAGATTTTTGAGATCCCCCATGAGGGTATCCTAATCCAGGTCCTCAAACTAGAAGATGCCGAAACAAGAGGCACCAGCAAACTGCACCCCGAACCCTCACACCCTGGGCTCACAACATTCATCTTTAAAGTTTGAGGGGGTGCTCAGAATGGTGGGGCAGGACGAGGATCCCCTTTGTTTTGTACTTGTGTTAGGACTCTCAACATTTAATTGAGCACTTTTTACTAAGGTGGACAGATAAAGGCTCACCTGGCCCAATTCTCTCCTCCTATTGTGGGCGAGGCTTTCTGTTACACCTCTTGATTCTTGGTGACTTGCTTTGGCCAGTGGGTTGGGAACAACTGTGATGCCCCTGGAAGCTTCACAGGTCATGTGCTGGGGCTTGCTTTCTTGCCACTTTTGCTGCTTCATCGCCCCATGACAACAGCTGGGTCAGCCTGCTGAGGAGACACGAGAGACTGGTAGAGCAGGCCAGTCACCCCAGCGGAGGCCGACCACTAACTGCAGATGCGTGAGCGAACTCAGCCCAAAGCATCCCAGCCTGGCCCAGATCTTCAGAACTGTCTAGCCAGCCTGTAGCTTCATAAAAAATAACAATAAATGGGGTGTTGTTTTAGGCCACTACATTTTGGGGTGATTTGTTACAAATAATAGCCAACTGATACAGTGTCCAAACGCCTGACCCACGCCCCTGTCCTGATACAGTGTCCAAACACCTGACCCACGCCCCTGCCCTGATTTGTCCCCTCAGCTGTGGGTAGAGTAGGGCCCCCTTATCCTTGGGGAGTATGTTCCAAGACCCCCAGTGGATGCCTAAAACCGAGGATAGCACTGAACCCTATGCGTATATACAGTTGGTCCCCGGCTGATGATGGCCCAACTTATGATTTTTTCAACTTTACAATGGTGCAAAAGCAATGCGTGTTTGGTAGGAACCGTAACCCCATCATAAATAGAGGAACATCTGTGCTATGAATTTTCTACACATACATACCTATGATAAAGTTTAATTTATGTTAGGCACAGCAAGGGATGAACAACAATAACTAATAATACAATAGAACAATTATAACAATACACTGCAATGTTGTGATGTGAATATAGTCTTTCTCTCTCTCTCTGAATTCCAATTGTACTGTACTCACCTATTTTCCGACTGCAGTTGACAGTGGATAACTGAAACTGCAGAAAGCAAACCCGCAGACCAGGGGGACTACTGTACTTTCTAGTCAACACTGTGCCCTGTCATGGCCTGTTCCGAGCTTCCGGGCAGCAGGAGCCAGAGAGGGCCTGGCCCCATCTGCGCCCTTCTCCCTCCCACCGGGGAAGGTGGGTGGGGGGGCCGGCCAGCTCAACACACCTTACCCCAGAGGAAGCTGGAGTCGTGAAGAAGCAGGGAAGCGGTGAGGACGCGAATTCCACTCAGGGAAATGCACAACTTGATTACTACTCAACATTTGCAGTACCCAGATACTCTAATTAAGAGAAAAGGTCAATAGGTTAAATAAGTAACTTAATCAGAAAATTATGCAAAGTGCCACAAATCAAACATATTACACAGCCCTCGAGATCGATACGGTATGCAAATCGATCACCAGAGATCAGGACAATTCAGCAAAGGAAGGTGCAACTCAACCCAGGAGGCTCAGGAACCCAGACCGCGCTGGAGAACCCTGGGCACCTGGGCTCCGGAAGTGGGGGTGGACGCTGGCACCCTCGGGGAGGGGGGTGCGGTCTCTCCTCCCGCTCCAGAAGTCTAAGGGTCAGTTTCTCATCTGTAGAATGGTGGATGGCGACGTGGCGCAGAGCATGGGTTTGGGGCTGCAGGCTGGCGTGGGTCCCAGCTCTGCCTCTGCCTGGCTGTGTGGCCCGGGGTGAGCTACCAACCTCCCAGGCCTCATTACCCAAGCAGAAATGGAATAGCAGCCTCTCTGCTTCCAGGGTGTGTATGAGAGAGAGAGGAGTTAGGGGTCTGTGGTCATGGGTCCAGTGAGGTCTCCTTCCTCTTGCCACTTGCCTTTCTTCTTGCAAAGCCTTACAGCCAGGACACTTGATCAGAGGCCAGCGAAAGGACTTGACGTGCATTCAGGACAGTGGCTCTCCACTGGGTGTGATATTTGGCACATCTGGAGGCATTTTTGATTGTTATAACCTGTGGGGTGGGATGTGCTGGGGACACCTAGTGGGAGGAAGCCAGGGTAGCTCTTGAACATTCTACACTGTGCAGGGCAGCCCCGGCGACAACTCACCAGCCACAGATATCAGTGATTCTGATGTTGAGAAACCCCGAGTTAGGGAGATTGAAATATTAACAGCTTGTGAGAGAAAGAGGAGGGTGATTGGGGCAGCCGGAGTGTAAAAGGCGGCAGGAGCCCTCTGGAGTGATCAGCGAACCTGCTCACAATGGCCTGTCAGGGCTTCGGGAACCCCGGAGGGACCCCCTACTTGTCAGCAGAGGCTGCCAGGAGGTACTGCCCCAGGCCTGTGAGAGGAGGAACGGACTCAAAGAGGAGAGAGGGCTGCAGAGGGCATCGAGTGACAGCTCTTCCCAGCCTGGAGACTCCTGCCTGGCCAGGCCCTGGTGAGGGGGAGGCCGGAGTGGGGAGGCTGCCCTGGTCTGGCATTCCCTTGCAGCCTGCAGGAATGTTGCAGAAATGGACCCTTATTTGGGCTTGTTTTTATCCCCCTACAAGCGATGGGGCTGCCTGGCTTTTCCCAGGCTTTCCTGCTGCTCAGGGGAGAGAAGTGGGACCTTGGGGACGGTCCCAGGCCTGGTGTGTAGGGAAGAGCACCCAGCCCACTTAGGGCACAGAGGGGAAGGCCTGGGGAGCCCTGTCCGTCTGCAGGGGCCTGCTGCTGGGGACCTGAGGAAAGGAAGGGTGTAGACATTGCCCCTGAAGCCTCCTCTTGGCACCCAGGCCCCTGAGGGGTGTTCCACCTGGGGGCGGGGCCCTGAGCTGGGAGTCCCAGCTGGGACTTTGAGGCGACAGGGGGCTGGAGGAGATCAGTTAAGGCTTCCTCGGGGCAGAAGGCAGGGCACAGCTGGGCAGAGAGAATGTGGGGCAGGGAGGGCAGTTCTCTTCCTTCCAAGGACCCCCAGTGTCTGAGTCTCCTCCTGCCAGGTCTGGAGACCCCGGGCCTCTGAGGTCAGAGTGTGTCACCGAAGACTGAGACCGTGTCTCATGCCATAGGGCTCAGGGCTGGAGAAAAGAGCAGAAGGGAGGGTGGGGACAGATCAGGCATCCACCCCTTTGTCCCTTTTCTCAGGACCACCAGCTAGCTGTCTGTCATCCAAGGCCAGAAACCCTCCCTTTCCAGTTCTCCAGTCACTTACACTTGGAGTTGTAGCAGAGTCCGCTCCATTGCGCAGTGGGGGGAACTAAGGCCGATAAACGGTTAGGGTCTCGCCCAAGGCCATATAGTGAGTCACTGGCAGGGCCAAGCATGACCCCTGGGTCTCCTGACTCGAGCCCAGAACCAGAGGGTGGCAAGCTCAGTACGGTCCCTGCTCACCCTTGCGTGGGCCTTCTCATGCAAGCACCCTTCCAGAAAGCGCTGCATTCACTCAGAACTGTAATAAATTACCCCCAACATTTATTAACCACCCAGTTTCTACGGGTCAGGAAACCACGTGCAGCATAGCTGTGTCCTCCCAGCGCCTGAGGTCTCTCACAGGGATGCTGCTGAGGTGTCAGCCAGCTCCAGCCTGAGTCAGGGGGATCCGCCCCCAAGCTCCCTTCCGTGCTTGTTGACAGACCTGAGGTCCTCGCTGGCCAAGCGCCAGAGACATCAGTTCCTTGCCAAGAGAGCCTCTCCAGAGGAAAGTGCACAACATGGCATCTGGCTTCCCTCACAGGGAGAGGGGGAGAGTGAGAGCGGGTGAGACAGGGTGGGCAAGACAGAAAGCGAATCCTTTGGTAACCTGATCTTGGAGTGACAGCCCCTCACTTCTGCCATATTCTATTTGTTGGAAGTGAGTGCTAGGGCCAGCCCACCCTGGAGGGGAGGGGATTGCATGAGGAGTGAAGGCCAGGAGGTGGGGACCCCCGGGGGCCATTTTGGAGGCTGCCAAGGCAGTCAGGAAAGAAGCCCACTGCCTGGGGCTGCCTGGGGCTCCCTCTGGGTGAATGGTTCATTGACTTGCAAACTCTTAGGGGAAATCCCAAGACAGAAGATGATTTAAAAGGAACTGTGCCTGGAGTGGATTCTCTTCTCTCCTCCATGGCCCCAATTTCAGGTCCAAAATCTCAGCCTAGATTAAGTCCAAGCTTCTTTCTAGTTGCACCACTTAGATTTTAAACTCATCGAATGGAGGCAAAAGCATCTGGTTGTGGATCAGAAATGTCCGGTTTTAGGGACTCCAGGCAAGTCACTTAGCTCACAAATTTCCTTGTCCGTAAAAGAAGGAGCCTGGACTAGGGGATTTCTGGCTCTGCATTCTCCTGTATGGAAAGTTCTTGCTACTCAGGGCACAGAAGATTCCCGAGTTCCTGCCTCGCTTTTGCCCTTCATGGGATCTCACACTTGGAAGATGCCTGTGCATCAGGAGGGGCTGTGGCCTTCCTCAAGCTTTCTGGAGAAAGAGCGGGAGGGAGCCAAGGAGGAGGGCACTTAAAAGTGGGAAGGCCCACTTGGAAGGCTGGGTCTCTGGCCAGGACAGATGTGCTTCTGCACCTGGAGGCACACTTCCCAGGACTTCCCAGGTGTGCTGCTTTGTCTCAGCCATACTTCCGGCCTTTGCCCAGGGTGGGCCTTTTCTGCCCTGGTTCCTTATCCACATCTGCCCTCCGCCCGCCCTCAGCCTCTCCACCTCGGTGCTCCACACCAGCTGCGTGTGTCCCCAGTCCTTGGGGGCTGGTGGTGCCGGTGCAGGGAGGGTGTGGGCCTGGGCTCCGCAGGCAGGAAGGTGCTGCCAGCTGGGGGAAAGGGGGAGGCAGTGAAAGCTACTGCGTATGTCTCAAATTCATTTCTAATTCACTTTCCTTCTGAAGTGGTTTTGAGGAAGTGCGATATCTGAAAAGGCAGCTAATGTAGGTCCTGTAAATAGTACATCCACAGGCCGTAATGGACGGAGAGAGAGAGAGAGAGCAAAAGATGGATTAAGTGCCCACCGTGGACTTGGAAAAAATCCTTTTGATCTCTCCCTACAGCACAATGCCCTATTACCTTGTTGGCTTGCATCAGCCAGAGAGAGGATGTTTCTTATTGTGATTGCTGCAAATTGGCACCTGTTTCCCAGAGAGTAGCTTTCCCCTGAATTAAGTAGAGCACCCGGCTCCATCCCAGGTGATAAGGACCTCCTGTTAATGGGTAATGTCAGCACTGAGCCGCCTCCTGTCCGCCTGCCTGCCTTGGGGACCCTGCGAGAGAGCCGCACTCTCTATGCTCAGCCCCACAGGGCAGGTGTGGCCAGAGGGCTCCTCTACTTCGGCTCATCTTTCCTACCCAGCAATGTGTTCAGCCTCCTGACGGATCTTTCTGGTGGCCGTGGTGGACCACAAAGCCACTTGGGAGAGGTTGTGCTGACCTTTGAATGCATCGTCTTTCTCCAACCTTGGGCTTTCCTGATTCTCTCTTTTATTTAATCAATTCATTCAGCAGATATTTGTTGAGCACCTGCTATGTTCCGGGCATTCGATGGGTGCCAGGGATGTAGCAGCGAATGACACAAAGTCCCTGTCCCCACAAGGCTGGCACAGTAAGGTTCCACCATTGTGCACTTGTCCATCCCAGACCTGGGGTTACCCCGGGCTCCTTCCTCTCCCTTCACATCTGCATCCAAATGATCCCCCTGTCTCCCCCACGAGTCTCTCTGTCTCTCTCTCTCATTGTAGGTACCAAAATTGATCTGTCTGCTTCTCTCTGACCTTCCTGGTCCAAGCCCAGCACCTCTCACCACCTCCCGCATTAGCCTCCTGGGTTCATCTCCTATTTGCTGCTGTAACAAATTGCCAAAAACCTGTGGCTTAAAACAACAAAAATTTATTATCTTATAGTTCTGTAGTTCAGAAGTTCGACAGGGCTAAAATCAAGCTGATGTTGGCAGGGCCCCATTCCCTTCTGGAGGTCCTAGGGAAGGTTCCATTTCCTTGCCTTTTACAGCTTCTAGAGGCTTCTGGCGCACCTCCGCTCATGGCCTCCTCCTTCCATCCTCAAAGCCAGCAATGATGGTCCCATCCTTCTCATACCACACCACTCTGACCTCCTCTTCTGCCTCTCTCTTCCCTGGTTTGGGGCCCTTGGGATTGCATTGAGCCCACCTGGGTGATCCAGGATACTCCCTGTTTCAAGGTCAGCTGATGAGCGAGCGCAATTCCATCTGCATCCCCCTTGTTCGATCTTACGTCCCCTTTGCCACGTAACCTGACATATTCACAGGTGCTGTGGATTAGAACGTGGACATCTCGGGGAGAGGCGTTATGTTGCCTGTCCCATCTCTAAGTGGTCCCCCGGCCTCCACTCTGATTCCCCTGTAATCCACCCAGGGGTGGGGAACCTCCAGCTTCAAGGCCACAGGTTCCCCACCCCTGCGAGGCCCGGGATCTTTTTAAAACACAAGTCAGATAGCCTCAAACCCTCACATTGCTCTTACAGGATCCAAGTTCATCACCTTAACGGAGGGGCCCTTTCCAGGGTCAGCCTCATCACCCAGCTCCCTTGCCCTGGATCACAGGGCCCCTGGCGCCAGAGCTCCCTGCAGGCCGCTGCTGAGCCCCTGCCCGCTCCCCGCTGTGTGCAGGGCCTGGCGCAGGCTCTCCCCTGCCTCCGATGCCTTTTCTCTGGCTCTTAGGTTTTAGGTCTTGGCTTAAATGTCTCCTGTGAGAGAGGGCTCCCCTCACCCCTGTCTGAAGTCAGGGCACCCGTTACTCCCGTAACAGCCCTAATCACAGCCTGTAATTATTCAACGACTTCCTTCCCATTGCCGCCCCCACCCCGCCCCGACTGTGGGGGCTGTGATGGCAGGAACCTGACTTCCCTGTCCGCACAGTGGGATCCCAGCAAATATTTATTGAAGGGTTGAATAATGATGCTCGCCATACGTTACTGAGTGAAAAAAAAGCAAGATGCAGAGGAATATGTATAGCTCTTAAGTAAGAAAAACATCCTATACATGTGC
>NW_012150174.1:3874445-3895301 GCF_000956105.1 Propithecus coquereli
GTGCCTCCAGAGTCTGGGCTGACTCTCCAGTCTGGTCCCTCTTGTCTTTCTCCTCACACACGTGTTGGGGAACCCGGAGCCACCGCAGGCTGCCACGCCTCCTCTCTAGGCCTTTACACAGGCTCTGCTTTCTGCTGGGGTGCTCTCCCTGGCCTACTTGCCTGGGGACTGTCTAGTTACCCTTCAACACCTGGTTTACACTGTTAAAGTTCCCATCTGCCCTTCCGCACGCTTTGCTCTCCCGGCAGAGATGGTCCCTCCCTCCCGGGCCTCCAGGGAGTGCTGGGAAATGGTTAAGCGGCCTCCGGCTCCTCCCTGCCTGGTTCCAAATCCCAGCTCCAGTAAGAGCTGTGACTTTGGCTGAGCGACTTAAACCCTTTGTGCCTCATGTTCCCATCTGTGGCATGAGTGACTACGTTCAGCTCGTAAGGTGGGTGCCTTTAACTGGGGTGACCTATGTGAAGCTCCCCTGCTCAGAGCCCAGGCCTGGTGGGGCTCCCTACACAGCAGTCCTAAAGGCTGTGTGGCACCATTAACATGTCAGCAGGGTGTCCTGGAGGGGCCAGGGACATTTTAAGAAGAAGCAACGTGTGAGCTGAGTTTAAGGGACAAGGAGATGGCTCTGGCTGATGGGTGGTACCACTGAGCGTCGTCAACCACACACAATGGGAGTCCAAGAAGGAAGCGGGCTGCCTGGAGTCACACAGGAGAGAATGTGCCCAGAGGCCCAGAGGCCCAGAGTCCTGGGCACGAGGCCCGTCCTCTGCTGGAGGGCGGTGGGGACTCTCAGCCTTCGTGCTGCCTCAGTCCAAGCTGTTTGGGTTTGGCGTGAACACATGATAGTGCCTGAAGAGGTGGCTGCGATTTTCCCCCTGAGCTCTCAGATGTCTTAAAATTGGTCTGGATAATTTTTTCCCCTCAAATTGTTCAAAACGTTCCGTTTCTGGCCTGAGTGCTTGGGTTTCACGTTGCCTCATGGAATGGGTCCTGGAGCAAACTTGGAGGTCCTGGAGAGCTTAGTGAGTCAGGGCACCCCGTCCGCTCACCCTGTTCGTCTGCCAAGCCAGTCCCTGGCCCGGAGCAGGGAGGCGGCTGGTGGGTGCTAACAGGCCGAGCTCCAGGGCCCCTGCCCAGGCTGTGGCCAGCGCCTGTGGGCAGGCTGGGCTGCGGGCCCAGTGTGGGCCAGCAGGCGCTGCTGGGAGTGCGGCCAGCTGAAGCCTGATACCTGGCTCCTGGCTCCCGGGTAGCTGCCCGAGAGGGTGGGACGGAGGTGTGGGCCTTCTGGGCGGCCGGCCTGGGGGCGGCTCTGTGGCTGTTTGTGTTGGCTCCAGTGCAGCGAGTGGGAGGAGCTGCCGATGGCATCTCAGGCCCGGCCAACCTCCAGAGAGATGGGGCTTGTGCTTGCGCGGCATGTGTGGGCTCACTCACAGTCCATCCCCTGCTCGCCCCTTCCAACACTTGTCTCGAAACAGAAGCTCACATGCAGACATTCCGATGATGGAGGAGGCACTGAGGGAAGGGTGTGCGTGGGGGGTGGCTGCTCAGGCCGAGGGAGGCGGAGTGGTGTGGGGTCTTGGGCTGTGACGTCTGCGACAGGACCCAGCGCTGTGGATGCCAGAAGGTGAGAGTCTGTGGGAGGGCAGGGACGCTTTGATTACAGCAAAGTCCTTTCCTACTCCCAGCTAGTGTGCACTCCTAGTCTATATGGGTCTTGACCCAGAACTCACTGCTCTGTCACCCCTGACAGCCAACGCCACCATCTTGTGTCGCACAGCTCCAGGGCACTCTTCATACTCCACTGTGTTGCCTGGAGGAAAGGCACCGTTCTTACAGATTGCACTGTGAATGCTCCCCTGGGGTCGTGCAGCAAGGCCACACTGATGAGAGCGTTTCAAGCCTGTGACAGCTGCCGGCTGCCGTGGGGAAGTTAGCTTACCCTGGGCCCGCACAACCTGGGGGTCTGTGCCGTCCCACAGATGCAGCTCAAGAATGAGTTTTATTGTTTCCTGAGCAGAGGAAGAGGAAGGGTAGGGTAAGGAGAGGGTCTTCTCTATTGACGCTGATGACCAGTGGACAGTGCTTAGTTTTCCACGGGTGACAGGTCCATGGGAGGATTGGAGCAGTTACTGTCCCTTCTTGAGACCCTCACGCCTTTCTGACCCTCATCTGACCAAACATACACAGGCCTCTGATTCGGGCCTGGCTTCTCCTTTACATACGCAGAAACCACCGCTGGCTACTTTGCGTAAACTGGAGATTTATTAAAAGTGTTGGGAAACTTGCAGCATCTCTGGAGGGCCAGAGCTCCTGGCCTGGAGGCCCCACAGCCAGGAACAACGTCCAACATCACTTTGCAGAACTGACCACTCCAGGGAGAGCACCTAGGCCGTCACTGCAGGGCCCTGACACTGCAGTCAGCACGGCGCTGCGTCACCACCAGCACCACGTCCTGGCTGTCCCAGAACCTTAGCCCTGGCTCTTCTGGAACTCAGGTGTGGTGGCTGCTGCTGCTGTCCCTGGAGTGGGTCCCAGGTGGCGTCTACTCTGCTGCATCATTTGCTTTTGGTTCAGTTTGATGCGGTGAGTCAGGTGATCAGAATGAGGTCACAGGCTTGAGTTTCAGCTGCAAGAGGCCTGGGAAAGTGGAGGTCTGGCTGGCATGCAAAGAGGTGGTCTCTGCCTCCAACCAGGACTCTCGGTAGTCCCCCAAACACAGCGGGGATGTTCAAAGGTGACAAATAACCACTGCAAATGTGTGCAGAGCCCCTCTCAAAAAACCAGCACAGAGATTTCTGTTTCCATAGGGCAGGAACAGGTAAGCCTAGGAAACACGGATGCCATCTTTTCCCTCCAGCCTCAGTTTCCCCACGTTCCACACAGCTCCCTCTGTGGAGACCTGCAGTCAGGTGTCCTTGCTTCCTCCACCCTGGAAACCATCCTTTCCCCAGAGGAAGAGGCTCAACCCCCACCCTCTCTACTTGGGTCCAGTTTTAATTTTTTTCGTTATTGTTATTTGGGAATTTGAATTTGAGTACCTCAAAACTTTGAGCAGGTGCAAGGAAAGCTCTCCTCTGCTTGCTGCTGCAGCTTGGGGTGGCCTCAGGGTCTGTCCTGTGAGCAAAGGAGAGGTGGGGCCCTCAGAGTCTGCCGTGCCCCCTCCCCAGTCTGCACTGATAATGGCACACCTGGCCCAGGTGATGTTCATCTTTCCCAAAGCTAACCCTGGCTGGGGTCAGGTGGAGGCTGCTACTAGCCCTGCTAACTTGACTTTGAACCTGTCAGATGTGCAGTGCCCTGTGGCCAGGGTGGACCCCCCCTCCAGCCTGACTCCCTGGGGAGAGGCGGTGCTCTGGCTGGGAAGGGCTCTCCCTGTGCGTGGGGTGCGTGGCCTTGGGGCACGTCAGTTGTGTTTTCTTACACATCCTTTCCTCCAACCATGTGAAATAATGTCTTTTTCCTCAGTTTATCCCCCTGCTCCAACACACGAAGGACTTTTTTTTCAAGCAACATATTCTTTTTAAAATATAATTGTCCTCATTTTTTTATTATCCAGGTAGTGTGTACTCTCTAAACATTCAAGCAATATATAAATCTATAAATTAGAAAGTGAAGAGTCTTCTTCCGTGGAACTCCACTTAGATAATTATTGTTAATTTTTAAAATCTGCATATGTAAATATACTTATATGAATATCTAAGGATGAAATGAATCGGTACAGGGAAAAGTGTCCACAACATAGTGTTGGTCTTAAAAAGCCAGTTCACAAGTAAAACTCCAGCTTCCCAGGAGGGATGGAAGAGCACAGGGAGTCAGCTCCCTTGTGGAAACTTGTAGTCAGGTGTCCCTGCGTGGAGGTGCTGGAGCAGGCCAGCAAGCTGGAGGTGGCTCCACCCTCTTCACGGACTGGGTGGGGCCAGGGGAGCAGTCTTAGAGTCTGACAGCTATCAACAAGGTTTCCCCTTTGTTATGGGGAGGGCCTGCCAATCCCCTGTCCCCACCCTGGTCTCCCCACCCTGGTCTTGCTCAACAGGACTCATCCCCTCCCTCCCCTCCCCCTCCCACAGTTCCCAGAAGTAGGACCCAGGCCGCCAGCTGCAGCCTGTCCAGGTTCCCTATCGGATTATGAAGCTTAACATTTTTGTGAAGAAAGAAGAAAGCCTTCCCTCTGGAAAGCGATAAGAACATTCCATCCTCCTCTGGCTCCAGGGAGCCTGGGAAACAATCACCGCAGGGAGAGAGAGTCCCCAGGGACAGGCTCCCCAGGGCATGGGCCAGGGCTGCCCTCTGCCGGCCCTCCCTTCCGGTCCTGCCCTGCCCTGCTACAGGGGCCTGGTCTTGCTTGTGGTCAGCGAGAGCCTGGGGCCGGGGCCTGGGGAGGAGGGCAGGCCTCAGGCTGTAGGGCGGAGGTTCCCTCTGGGTGGTGGGCTTCTCCCCAGCCTGGGGCTGCCAGGGGCCCGGGAACCTTGGACACCAGCTCTCATGACTGGGTTGTCCCGTCTTAGAGGTAGGGAGCATCCCCCAAGGGGAGCACTCAGGAGAGAAGGCCCTGGGGGTAGGGGTGCTCCACAGCTGGGGATGACCTAGAGCCTGTGATGCACGAGGCACCAGGAGCAGAGCCAGTCACTTGATGGGCTGGGGACCTGAGGGAGGCTCCTGTGGTTGGCACAGTGACCCCAGCACTGCTCAGTGAGTGCGCCCCGCCCACCAGAGCCTCTTCTCTCCTTCCTTCTGCCCTCCCTCCTCTCCCCTTTCAACCACAAACAACATTCACTAAAGCCTACTGGGTGCTGGGCCCTGTAGGAAAGAAAAGCCTAGGCTGTGCCTCCTCTTCATTCCTTGGGCATGGGTGACACATGCTGCCTCAGGGCCTTTGCACTGCTTTCCCTCATCTAATGCCGCTTCACTTACTCCAGGTCATTCCTTGCTACCATCCTCCCAGTGAGGCCTCCCTTGCCTCCATATCTAAAATGGCCACCTACCCTCCTTCCCGTGGTGTGCATTACTATCTCTTAGGTTGTGTATTTTACTGATTGATCACATTTCTCATCAGACTGTTTGCAATAAATTTTATAATAATAAATAATTCTCCGAGGGCAGGAATCCCTCTACCCTTGCTTCAGTGCCTAGAGGGCTGGGACAGAGCAGGCTGTGTAGCTCAGGGACCTGGCAGGAACCGAGTGACACCTGTACCTCCTGTAGATGGGAGTTGAAGAGCATTTAATGGAGAGAGTACTTACAAACTGTGTGTGCAGTTAGGAGAAACAATCGAGGTGTGTGAAGCACCCCACAGCTGGCAACAGCAGGGTGGTTACCGCCCCCAGGCAGGAGACAGCGGTTACCAGAACGCTGTTGGACAGCGCAGGGACACGGCCAAGTTGCAGCCCAGCAGGGCAGGATTCTCTCTCTGCTCTTACCCTCTGGTCTCCTGCAGCCAAACGGCAAGGTCAGCCTCCCAGACAGAGCGGGGACAGCCTGGGTCTGGAGGAGCAATGGAGACCCACTCACAATAATGTCTGTCGAATGAATGAATGAATGCCCTTAAGAAACCCACAGATTGGTGAAGACACATCCATTCCTTCACTTGTTCATTCACTCATGTACAGTCATGCATCGCTTAACGATAGGGATGTGCACCAATCTTCGTCGTGCGATCACGGAGAGCACTTACCCAAACCTGCATGGTCTAGCCTGCCACCCACCCAGGCCGTGTGGTACAGCCTGTTGCTCCAAGGCTACAAACCTGTGCCCTGTGTTACTGTACTGCATACTGTAGGCAACGGTCATACTATGGTAAGTGTTTGTGTATCTAAACATAGAAAATGTACAGTAAAGATACTGTATTATAATCTGTGGGACCACTGATGTGTGTGTGGTCCGTGGCTGACCGAATGTTACTTGGCACATGACTGCATTTATTCATTCATTCGTTTAGGGTGTAGCTATTGACCACTGGGTGGGTGGAAGGATGTGTCAATGACAGTGTGGAGACAGTCTCAGCCCTCCCTAGACCCCAGCCCCAGGATGGGCTTGCTGGGAATAAGGACACTGAGGGCCAGTTTCATGATCTGGAACTGCTGGTGCCTGGCACGCCTGGCCCAGCTGTTTGCGGCGTGCTGTGGGGCAGCTCTAGAGCACACCCGGGTAGGGGCGCATCAGGCCTAGCACAGGCTGGGGCACGCAAGAAATCCGAGGGACCTGTTAAGTCAGGCGGACTGGGTGGAAGCACTGGGTGTGGGAGACATCATTTACTGCTTGTTTTTCTAAGCCTTGGGGATTTGGAGCTTGATGAGGAGGAGGTCACGGAGCCCAGCGACAGGCAGCCTGCGGGCCCTTTACTCTCCAAATCACTAACACTGAGCAGCACACGTGTGTGCCAGGGCTCTAGTGCGTGTGCTCCTCTGCTCTGCACGACAGCCCCCTGCATCCTGCATTCTAGCCCCCCACGACTATTGAGGGGACCTGAAGCTCAAGGTCCCACAGTGATCAGGTGGCGGAGCTGGCATTTGAACCCTGGTGGTTTGCCTCTAGAACCTGCGCTGCTATCCTTTATGTAAAGACTTTTGATGACAGGTCTGTGACAGGGGTGGGGCAGTCCTGTGAGGGAGATCTGGGGGGACTCTTGGTGTGTCCCCACCCATCTGGGGAAGGGACCCTCTGCAGGAGGAGTACTGCAGGGAGGGGACTTGGTCAGAGACCAGTGTGGACTCCAGGTTGGGGGGTTCCTATCGACCCAGCAGCTTCCTCCCTGGCCACTTGCCCCATCTGCCCCTGGCCCGACTCATTCTCCACCAGGTCTGTTTTCAAATCTCAGGACCTTTTAGCAGTTCCCGTTGGCCCAAGAATAAAAAGTCCAAACTCCTCTGTGTGCCCTGGAAGGCCCTACAGGCTCTCCCTGTCCCCTCACCTACCTTATTTCTGGTTGTGTCCTCCTTGCCTTCTCCACTCCAGCCCACTGGCCTTCCTGCTGGGTCTAGAAGCCACATCATTGGAATGCCCTGGGGGCCATTCCCCTTGCTGCGTCCCCCACAGGGAATGCCACTCCCCTAGTTCTTCGGATACTTCGTTCCTTCACATCATCCAGGTCTCAGTTCAAGCGGTGCCCCTTGAGGACTTTCCTCAATTATCTTCCTTAGTATATATTTGGACAAGATAATTCCTCCACTAAAATGTAAGCTTCACGTGGAAGGAAATGTGCTGTTTTGATTGATGTGTCCTCAGTACCTAGAACGGTGTCTGGCACATCACACATGCTAAATCAAAAATTCTTCGCTAAGAACTTGCCCTGCTATTTTCTACCCCTGGGCCTTTGATCCTCTGCCATCTTCTTCACATAGCTAACTCCACTGACCCTTTAGTTCAGAGCCCAAAGGCCACTTCTTTGGGCAGGGCTTCTCTCTGACTGCCCCGCCTATGCTAGCTCACATTCCCCACCTCCTCACCCCCACGTTCCAACCTCCCAGAGTCCCCGGACTTCGGTGGTTGCGGCTCACTCTTGCCCTTGCTAGTTCCATGCCCGTCTCTGCACTAGAAAGTCAGCTCCGTGAGCAGCGCTCAGGGACTGCGCTGCTTTGTTTACTGCAGTATCCTGGTGCTTAGCACAGTGTCTGGCACACAGGAGATGCTCCAAGATTATGTGTTGAATCATTGGAGGGACAGCTGGGAGCCTCAGGTGACCATCAGAGTGAGGGCACAGGGTGACCATCAGAGTGAGGGCACAGGCCTCTCCAGCTGCTTCTACCATGAAAGGTCTGGAAAGCTCTGCCAGCCATTTTCACATACATGATCTCGATCTTTCCAACACATCCATGAGGCACGTATGGTGATCCTCCCTTACAAGAGAAGAGACAGAGGCTTGGAGAGATTAGCAAACTTTCCCAAAGTCATACCCTAGAGAGCTGGAACTCAAACTCTGGCCCACCTGACTCAAATGCTCTTCTTCTTGGGCACCCCTTGGGCTGCAGCACGGCTCTGGTGTGACTGATGGAGACATCAAGCTGCAGGGTAGATGACCCCAGACAAGGTGGGAGGAAGTCCCCTCTCCCTAACATTCTTCTGTTCTCTACAGCCTGTATTAGTTACTTATTGCTGCACCACAAATTGACCCCCAAATTAGTGGCTTGAAACAATGCATTTATTATCTCATAGTTTCTGTGGGCCAGGAACCCAGGTGCAGTTCAACTGGGTCCTGAGCTTCAGGGTCCCTCACAGGCTGCAATCAAGGTATTGGCTGGGCCTGTGGTCATCTCAAGCCTCAACTGGGGAAGGAGCAGCTCCAAGCTCACTCCCATGGCCGCTGGTGGGATTCAGGTCCTTGCTGGCTGTTGGCCAGAGGCTGCTCTCAGTGCTTCGTCACATGGGCCTCTCTAACATGGCAGCTTGCTTCGTCAAAGCCAGCAAGCCGAGAAGGCAAGAGAGTGCCAGAGAAAGAGAAGTCACGGTCTTTATAACTTAATCACGGAAATGACATTCCATCACTTTTGCCATAGTCCCTTCATTAGGAGCATATCCGTAGGTCCAGCCCACACTCAAGGGATGGGGATGACACAAGGGAGTGAGTGCCAGGAGGCAGGGATCCCTGGGAGCCACCACAAAGCCCTGTGCTATTTGGGCAGCTATCAGATCATGAATTCCTGCAGGGCAGGCAACCTTGTCCTGCTCAACAAACCTGTGTGAGTGAGCAGGCTGCATGCATTCATTCGTGGACTTATTTACTAAACTGATAATTATTCTGCACTTACTGTGTGCTAGATCTTGATTGCTAGAGTTACAAAACTGAAGAAGGCTGATTTCCTGCCTTGAAAAAGACAAATCTGTAAAGAAAGAAGTGAGATTTAGTGCCTACTCATGGGGACTTTGGGCTATAATGCCCCTGTAACACTTACTATGTGCTGGGCATCAGTCTGAGTACTGTGCACATACTACCACCCATTTGATCCTGGCAACAGCCTATAAGATAGGCACAGTCATCCCTCAGTATCCCTGGGGATTGGTTGGCTCCAGGACCTCCCTCTGATACCAAAATCTCTGTGTGCTCAAGTCTCTGATATAAAATGGTGCAGTATTTGCATAAAACCTATGCACATCCTCCTATGATCATCTCTAGATCACTAATAATACCTAATACAATGTAAATGCTTTGTAAATAGCTTTATTGTTTAGGGAATAATGAAGGGAAAAAAGTTGGAACATGTTCAGTACAAACACAATTTTTTTTAGAATATTTTAGATCTGTGATTGGTTGAATGCACAGATGTGGACTCTGCAGATATGAAGGCCTGGCTGTATTATTATTATCCCTTTTTTTTAATAGAAGAAGACCCCAAGGCACAAAGGGGTTAACTATTTGCTCAAGATCACCTAGCTGGGGAGGCAGGGCGAGGATTGCAGCCCAGGCAGTCGGGCTCCTGAGTCCGCACACTTAGCTCCTGGCCCATCCTGTCTCTTGAAAGGCAGGCTCCGTGAGAGTGGCTTTCAGCAGCAGGACAGGTGCTAGGGGCTGTCCTTGGGAGCAGTCCTCCCTTGGCTTTTAGGGGCACTATGTCGACAGACAATTTTTCAGGGTATTATTTGGAATGGGGAGAGTGGCTGGGAAGCCCACTTGGCAAGCAAGGGAAGAGAGTTGTTTTGGTTTCAAAGATTGACATTTTAATAAACTGCTCTTAATTAACAGCACTTTGAAATTCTGAGTGGCGTGCTCTCCATCTCAAAACACACGGGCGGGTGGCTTCTTAGAGAGCGGGATGCTTGTGGGTGATCTCCCTTTTTGAAACAAACCCAGACCCTCCAGTCACAATTTATTTTTCATTCCAAAAATGATCTTTACTGCAAATGTTGCTTTGGTTCAAGTGAATTAGAAATCCTTATTACACAGGAAGGCACTTCAAACAGTGCCCGGCTCGCCGCGCCGGCTGCGGCATCAAAGGCTCCGCTGGAATCTCTGATTACCACCCAGGCTGTCACCCACTCGGGAGCAGGCGGCATCTGAGGCTCCCGCCCTGGCTCTGGGACTGAGTGGGCTCAGGGGGTGCAGAAGCCAGGCAGCCTCCATGCCAGCCTTGGTACCTCTCTGATTCTTGGGCTTGGAGCATGTGCTGTGGGCAGAAGGGAAGAGAATGGCGTGGATGAGCTTGGCTGGGCACCTACTATGGACCCACTTTTCTGAGGCAGAAGGATGCCAGTCCCTATGGGCCTGTGGCCCCCTCCGGAAGTAAGGCAACATCACAACTCTTTACTTCCTCCTGGGCCATAGGTATTATTTCCCTGGTTCTAGAGATAGGGAAGGGAGGCTGAGTTTCATGGCTGCCCAGTTAGCGGGAGGTGAAGCTGAGATTCACACGGCTCCGTTTGATTCTGTCTTTCCCTCTAAATTGAGCTCCTCAAAGTTAGGATGGGTCTCTCTCATTTGGTGTCCTTATCAGCTGGCACAGGGGCTCGCTCAGGGCTGCCACTGGACAATGTCCTTGAAGTGACCGAACCAGATTCATCGTTTCATTCTACAATACTTATTGAGTCTCTACTATGTGTTGGGTGCTGTTCTTGCTGTCTGTCTTCGTCAGTCTAGGCTGCTATAACAAAGTACCACAGACTGGGTGGCTCATAGACAAAAGAAATTTATTTCTCACAGTTCTGGGGGCTGGGAAGTCCAAGATCAAGGCACCAGCAGATTTGGTGTCTGGCGGGGGCCTGCTTTCTGGTTCCTGGATGGAAGCTTATTTCTGTGTCTTCACATGGAAGAAGGGGCAAATGAGGTTTTGGGGTCTCTTTATAAGGGCATTAATCCCACTCATGAGGGCAGTGCTCATGATCCAGTCACCTCCCAAAGGCCCCGTCTCCTAATACCATCATCTTGGAGGTTAGGATTTCAATATATAAATTTTAGGGGACACAAACATTCAGATGATAGCAGTGTTGTTGGCATTAAGTTGGTGTAGTGAATGGTGGGCCCCCCAAAAAGATATGTCCACAACTTAATCCCTGGAACCTATGAATGTGACCTTATTTGGAAAGAGGGTCTTTATAGCTGACATTAAGTTATGGATCTCAAAGTAAGATCATTCTGGATTACCTGGGTGGGCCCAAATCCAATAACAACTGTCTTTATAAAAGACAGAAGAGAAGGAGGCAGGAGAAGAGGAAAAAGCCATATGCAGACAGAGACAGGGATTGGAATTTTGCAGTCACTAGTCAAGGAATCCTTGGAACCACCAGAAGCTGGAAGGACAAGGAAGGATTGTCCCTTAGAGCCTTTGGAGAGACCATGGCCCCACCAACACCTTAATTTTCAACTTCTGGTTTGCAGAACTATGAGAGAACAAATTTCTGTTATTCTAAGCTCCTCCTTTGGTGGTACTTTGTTATGGAATCCCCCAGGCAACTACCAGGGCTGGCATTGGAGGATAGGAAGATGCCCTGGCCACTTCCCTCCCTCTGGACATGCATGGGAGACATGGGGGGGTGATGGGGGAGGTGGCTGAAGGTGCTGTTCATCTCGTCCAGACCTGGATCTGGGCCACTCTTCTCTGGAGGTGTTTGACTTCCGCCAACTTAGGTGTGGAGGCAGCAGGCCCCTCAGCAACGTGGACATCATTATACATAGCATGCTAATGAGTTGAGTAAACATAAGTGAAAATGAATAGCTGCATATATACATGGGCCCCTCAAACCACAGCAGGCCATGGAGATGTTGGGGCCAGGGTGTCTGGTTAAATGCTAGTGGGGAGTGGGCATGGTGGCTCATACCTATAGTCCCAGCACTTTGGGAGGCCAAGGTGGGAAGATCTCTTGAGCTCAGGAGTTCAAGACCAGCCTGGATGACATAGCGAGACCTCATCTCTGCAAAACATAAGAAGAATTAGCTGGGTGTGGTGGTATGCACCTGTAGTCCCAGCTACTTGAGAGGCTGAGATGGGAGGCTCACTGGAGCCCAGGAGTTTGAGGCTGCAGTGAGTTCATTGTGCCTCCGAACTCCAGCCTGGGTGACAGAGTGAGACTCATCTCTATAAAAAAACAAAAAAACAATACTCGTGGGTTTCCCTGCAGCTCTGGCCATTGAGATCTCTTGGCATTCAGAAGGGTGGTGCTGGATAGAGATTTGTCAACTCTTTTGGGAGGGACTTCAGGAGTCCCCACCTTTCCTTACCCATCTTCTCAGGGAGACATCCAGCTGCTGTTCCAATGCTCAGAAAGTCAGCCCAGCTTTAGGCAGCCCTTCCTGGGATTCTTTGCAGAAAGTTCTTCCCTATGTGGAACCCACATATGCCTTTCCATGATGTCTATTTTTGCTTCTATTTCACAGATGGGGAAATTGAGTCTTGGCAACATTCTAGAGTTACACATATTTTAAGTGCAGAAGTGAGCATTCTGAGAGACTGTAGAACCTAAATTATCTGCTGTAGCCATGAAAAGAGTAAGGACAACACACAAGTGAGGGTTGCAGTTGTCACCCCATGCCGTGAAGCATCGCTATTGATCATTATGACAAGCACTGAGATAACTGACTCACATGCTCAGCTGCAGTCCCTGGAAGATCAGGTAGGCTGCCTAAACTGGTGGTTTTCTCTCTATACCTCCACAGGATAGAAGTATCCGGGGTGGGGGTTTTTCAGAATATTTCCTGAGCTTTTCGTCTCCTGGGTCCATCTGCAAGCAAGCATTCTGCCTGACATGGGACATCCATCTGAAACCTGTTGCTCTGTCTTGGTAACATTGGACACATTATATATCAATAAATTTTAAAATATAAATGCAATTAGTTAGGAAGATCAGGTAGGCTGCCTAAACTGGTGGTTTTCTCTCTATACCTCCACAGGATAGAAGTATCCGGGGTGGGGGTTTTTCAGAATATTTCCTGAGCTTTTCGTCTCCTGGGTCCATCTGCAAGCAAGCATTCTGCCTGACATGGGACATCCATCTGAAACCTGTCGCTCTGTCTTGGTAACATTGGACACATTATATATCAATAAATTTTAAAATATAAATGCAATTAGTTAGGGACATTGGAGAGATAACATTGTATTTGAGCCTGAATTTGACTGGCCAATCACCCCTCCTTCCAGGTAGGCTACTGGGGGTGATTACACTCAAGGGATAGTGGCAAGTACCACTTCATTATGAGCTGGGACAAGCCTGGTGCCTTCCAATGCAGAGGCCTGGCGAGGTGGGGCAGGAACACAGTGGGACTTCTTTCTCTCCATCTAAGCTGAAACCCAAACCTGATCATCAGTGAGTCACCATGTCTGAAGTGGGGGCTGTCCTAGGGCACAGTGCTATACAACTTAGGCTTTCCACAAACCATTACTCATCAGCAATAAGATAACCATCATGTGGAGAATGTAAATCAACACCCCACTTCCTTCACCAAGAAAGTCTTGCTAAGAAAAATATGTCAGCGTAACCAAACAGTATGCTCAGTGACATAGTCAACTTACATTCTGGCATAATCTTCTTATCTCATTGCAGGCCAGTAAAAACCAGTTCATAGCCCAATAGTTGTTCGTGGACCACATTTTTAGTAGCACTGCTGTAGCTGTAGCACGTGTAAGAAACACCAAGAAAGAAAGTTACCAGGGCCTGCCCTAAAGAGGGGCAACCACTGGTCTCCTACCACCCACACCAGGAAGCCACTGGAAGCAGAGAGAGAGGCCTCCGGGCACCAGGCTCCGCATGGTGATTATGCTCATTAGCAAGCGTGGCCCCATCTAGCAGATTAAGATTTCTCCTCCAGGTGAGCGGAGTGAGGAAAAAGCTGGGCAGAGAGATGAAGAGAGGGATGGAAGATTTCCTTTTCCCCTATAGAAATTTCTTCTGATTTTGCTGTAAAGCCTTAGCAGCAAGTAAATAAATTCCTGGCAATCGTACTGTGACACTTACATGCTCTTAAATTTTACAATTCTTGATCGGTGTAACAGTAGGAGGCCCGCAGGCATCTTACATACAGCCTTCCTGGAAAATGTGAGGCTCTGTTTCCAGGGTGCTGGCATGCAGGTTTTTGGATTGGCAGGATACTGGGGAAAGCCGAGATGGGCACAGCTAAATCAGTTCTTCAGCTGGTCTGACCGGAGGTCAGAGGGCCCCAGAGGCCGGAGAGAGGCCGGCTCCCAGCTCCCCTTGGTGGGCTTCCCCCTTCCCCACCAGAGTGGTCAGCATTTGAGGGGTTGCAGCCTGAGAACTCATCAGGGACACTCTTGGGGTGGGCAGGAGGGTCTATGACAGGGCAGTCATCTGTGGGGAGGTAGGGAGGAGATGGGGGGGATCCTGAGGTTTCCTTGCACTCTCACCTGTTTGCACCTGAGCTGGTCTTGAAATGGTGCTGAAGAGGACCGGGTGGCCAGCCTGCCCAGGAGGACAGAGGGCGAGTCCTCAAAGCCTCTCACGAAGCTGGCTGGGGGCTGGGCCCTGCCTGGGCGGTGCCCTTGGCGCTCAGTTCACTGATTCCAATCCAACACCTACTTCCCAGGTGCCTCTTTTGTGGTGGGCTCTGCAGGGGACACAGAGCTGTGTCTAGCACACCCTGCCTAAAGTACTAACGAGAGCTACTAGGAAGTGTTCCCCGTGTGCCAAGCTGCTGCTGAGAGCCTGGCGTGTGTTATCTAATTTAAGCATTCCGGCACTCCTCAGAGGAAGGGGCTGTATTACCCCGTTTTACAGTTTCAAAAGTGGATTGAGATGGTGGAGCTGGGACTTGAACACTATGGTCAGGCTCTAGACCAGTGGTTTGACCCTGGCTGTACATTAGCACCACCTGGAGAGCTTTGACAAACCACCCGTGCCCAGAGCCCACTCTAAATCAATTAACTCAGAATTTAGGGGGTGAGACCTGGCAACGATATCTGAAGAGTATGCCCAAAGCCTGGGTCGTGTGTTCCGTATGCCCAAAGGCTAGGTCGTGTGTTCCGCCAGGGTTGAGAAGCTTGTCTCTGGAGCCCGTGGGCCTAACTGCTGCACTGCGCTGCCTGCGCCCAGCTCATCTCCACAGCAGCCTCCAAGTCTTGGGGACCCCTGAGTCTTTTTATCCCACTGGGCCACAGGGCTCTCTGACACAGGGAGGACCAGGACGGTCTCGTAAAAGAGGTACTAGGCTGAGAGCCTGAAGGAGAGAGGGAGCCTTCCCAGCAGGGAGGGATCAAGGACAGCTTCCTGGAGAAGGCAGGAGAGTTTGGGGAAGGGTCAGAGGTCAGAGAAGCTTAGGAGGGACCCCTAGTCTTTGTTCTTTCTTATGGACTTGACTCCCTGGGTATTGGGAGCCATGGAATATTTATGAGCATGATAGTGACCCCATCAGAAAGCCATGCCTTGTTAAAGCCCTGTAGTGTAGTTTCTGCTATACCTCCTTACCCCAGGGACAATGCTAGGATGCTGGGCTGAGGGTGATGCTGGGAAGCAGAGTTTGCAGAGGAATCTATTGATGACAATCAGGGTGTAAACACTGCATCAGAAAAAACATCCTCTTGCTTCCCTCTACCTCCCCGTGCACACGAGCAATGACAAATGCTCCCAACACCCTTACACTGTGCTGCTTCTTCCCTCTTTGCCTTTGGCCCCACAGTTTCTTCTGTCTGGAGAGTCCTCCCCTCGTTATCAGCCACGAGAGCACATTCATGTTTATACTTAGAAACCTGCTCCAGAAGCCAGCGTGAACCCTCCCAGGAGAGAATTTTTTTTTTTTTTTTTTTGAGACGGAGTCTCGTCTGTCATCTGGGCTAGAGTGCCATGGTGTCATGGCAACTCACAGCAACCTCAAACTCCCGGGCTCAAGCAATCCTCCTGCCTCAGCTTCCCAAGTAGCTGGGATTAGAGGTGCTCACCACCATACCCAGCTAATTTTTTCTATTTTTTTTTTTAGTAGAGACGGGGGTCTTGCTCTTGATCAGGCTAGTCTCGAACTCCTGACCTCAAGTGATCCTTCCGCCTCCCAGAGTGCAGGGTTATAGGTGTGAGCCACCCCGCTCAGCCCCAGGAGAGATTTAACCCCTTCCTCCTCAACCTTCCCACACCATGCACATAATTCTAATCTCCTGCACAGATCGTGCTATCGTTGTAATTGTCTATATGCTTGATTCCCTGCTAGACAGTAAGCAACTCAGGCAGAATTCCTGGCACATAATAGGTGTTTAAAAAATAAGTCATTGTCAGGTTGAATTTCTCTCCAAAGTCAGGAGTCTTGAAATGGTAGAATTTTTGGAAGCACCCATAACTTCCCTATGGTCATCCCTTCTCTGTTTACCTGCCACATCCAGCAATATTTCCCATTATCTTCACTGCCTAGGACCAAACAATTGTCTGAGAAGTTTCCTTTGAAAGACAAAGGATTACCTGAGATTTTGGTGTCAATAACTTCCTGGCCACCATTTGCAACTGAGTCCAGCCTAACTTGTCAGATTGGCTGTACCAGACCTTGGGGAAAAGGAGCTACAGCTCTGGTGGGTCTGGATGTGGCTGAGGGGGCAGGGAGGAGAGGTCTAGGCCAGGGGTTGCCGTGTTTTGTGAGGGTGGAATGGGTATGACCTCATTATTGCTGCAGCATTGGCTGCGCGGGTAGGCACAGGAGGGTGAGGGGCTTTTGGGGGAGGGGAGACAGGGAAGCATTAAGGACTCACATTCATGGTGAGGGGCAGGCATCACTCAGATGGCTCAGGGATCAGCTGGGTTTGGATCCCGGAACGTGTGTGGGTGCACACGTGTGCAGGCGTGACCTACCAATTTGCTCTGACGACTGTGGGCAGACCCAGGCTCCCAGGGCCAGCCAAAGAGGGGATTACTTTCTGGTTTAGTAGATTAAATGCCGAGGTTTCTGTGAATTAAACCCCAAAGCAGCTTTGGAATGTTTTCACTGTCTCCACTGAGAAAATGAGATCTTTTTCATCTGGTAACACTGGGATAATAGTACACGGATCCCTGGGCTGCAGAGAGGATTAAATGAGATTCTGTCCGTCAAAGCCCTGGCCTGTGCCTGGGACACAACGAGGCCCCAATAAATGGTGGTTCTCAAGTAAACGGAGGCTGGGGTGGGTGGAGCAAGCCTGAAATAAGAGCTTCATGCCTTAAAGACAGCAGCCAAGGCTCTTTCTGTCTTTGAGCTTTCAGTCCTAGGGCAGCTCAGGCTTTGGTCAAATGTGGGTTCTTTCCCAACCTGTCTATGTCCTGGCAGGAGACCTGAAGCAAGTTCTTTAATCTCTCTGAGCCTCAAGTGCCGCATGGACATAGAACCTGTCGTACAGGGTTGCTGGAGGATTTGATGAGCTCATCTGTCCCTTACTCAACTCCCAGCTTCTGTCTTGGCCTTGCCAGTCCATTCCCTAAAGAGTGGCTAGATAAACCCTTTAAAACTGAAGTCTGAACTTGTTATCTCCCTGCAGGCAACTGGGAATGCTTAGAATAAAATCTGAAGTCCCTGCCAGGCTGGATCTGTTCCCCACATGGAGTCTGCCAGCAGCCAGCCAGCTTTCTTGCCGTTCCTGAAGAGGCTACTGTCTCAGGGCCTTTGCACTTGCTGATTCCTCTGCCTGGAATGCTTTTCCTCTGGCTAACTGCATAGCTTGCCTCTGCGCTTAATGAATCTCTGCTCAAATGCCACCTCCTCCTGGAGGCCACCCTGATTCCCCTTTGTAAATGGCATTCCCTCTCTATTCCCGTACTCCGATACATTTTCCTTCATGGCACTGAGCAGCAGCTGACATTGTCTTGTATATTTGTGTACTGTTGGTTCCCTGGCTAGAATGTAAGCTTCAGGAGAGCAGGGACTTCGCTTGGACTTTGGCTCAGTAGGTCCCTAAACTGAATAACTATTTGGCAAAGGAAAAAATGAATGAGTGAGTGCCCGTAAAGCATCATTCCTGCCACATAAGAGCACCCAGAATTATTAGCGATGCAATGAAATGACCTAGAACCTGTAGCCCGAGGATTCAGTTCTTGTCCTGTTGTCAACTTACTGTGCACGTCCAGCAATTCACTCACTCTCTCTGGACCTCTGGGAGAGCATTGAGCAACAGGAGATACCAGTTCCTGCCTTGGCTGAGAGAGATCGGGGGTCAGGGAAGGGTCAAATTGATAAGGAGACAGTTTGCCAAGCAAAAGAAGCTCCAGGAATATAAAGTGGAGGCCTGTTTTCTCTGAAGAAAGCCAGCGTCTCTAATTTCTCAATATGCACCAGCTGGGCTGTGTCAGGTGGTCGTGTGTAAGGAAAAAAAGAAATCCCTTTGACTGAAATGGTGATGTTTTACCGAGACCACTTGGTTTTGCTTTCAAATAATTTCTTCAGGGCTCCCAAGTGTCTCCTCTTTCTTACTCATTAGCAGTCTACAGAACTTAAAGGGGAGACTCTAATTAGGGAAAACTTTCATATCATTTACTAGGGAAAGATGGAAGAGGGCTGCCTTATGGGCTGCAGAGAACCTTCTAAATCTACATGAAGGCCCTTTGGCTCCAGGCCTCTGACTTGAGCTAAGGCGCAAAATCTAAAGACACAGGTCAGGAGGATGGATCTGCTATTTGGAGTAGGCAATTATTATTTTTTTAATATACATGCTGGAAAAGTACACAGGACTGGGGCATCTGGGCTGCCTGGGGATGGGTCTGACTCTTGCTTGTTGAAGAAGTGCAATTATTGACTCTGCTGTTAATGAGGAATGTGGAGTTTATAGGCTTAGGGCAAAGGAAGAGCAGCAGGAACAACCTGAACTGAGAGAGAACATTCCAGAGGCTGCTCTACCATGCCCTGATTCTGAGACTCCATCAGGAAGGGGGCAGGCCCACTCCTGGCCCCTCTGGGAGGCTGTGAGAGTGAACAAATGTTTAGACTCTTACATTAATATAATACTAGTATTAGCTCAGTGTGTGTCAGCAGGGGAGGGAGGTTGCATAGGGTGCTGATGTCTTGGGTCATATCAATGCAGATAGAGCATACCGAATGAGGGAGGTGATAGTCTTTGGTCAGCTCCAATGAAATCAAGGTGTTTGGGTCTGGTCTCCACAGTCAAGGGGCAATAGAGGTAAAGTGGTAGTTATGGGGAGAAGGTGGTAAGGAGGTATAATTACTTTTTAAACCACTAATTAATTAGTAGTTAAGCAGCAGAACTAAGAAAGGGGAAAAAACTTTCTGATGACAGCTGTTAATCAACTGGTTATGGACATGACCTTGGAGTTAGGGGGATGTGAATAGCCCTGCTAGCTGTGGTATGCTAGCCGTGTAGCCTGGAGCAAATATTTCCCCCTTCCCTCTGAGCCTCAGTTTCTTCATCTGTAAAAGGAGATAATAATGTTTTCTATTTCATAGTGTTTTTGTGAGGGTTAATTTGGGTAATCTATTACATCAAATGCGTAGTGCATAGTATGTGCTCAACAAATAGCAAAGATTATTAAGTACAATTGTGCTTACTTTGATAGAGAGGGAAGCATCCTTGGAAGTGTTCAAGGCGTGGAATTCCAGAAGGGACTCCTGCCTGGGAGGGCAATGGGCTAGCTGATGACAGAGCTTTAATCTTCCGGGCTTCTAAGTGTGTCTTTAACCCCTCCTGGCACCAGGTCCCTATGCTGTCTTGTCACTCCTAATGGAAAGTTCTCTCGTGAGCTTATCCCTAATGAATTGTGAGGAACTTCATACTCTTAGAATGTTCACATTCTGAAAAAAGCAGGAAGGATTGTATAGCTTGAATGGCAGAGTTTTAGACGACGGCACAGGGTGGTGGCAGGGGGCTGAATCCCAGTCCGTGGAGGGTACAGCTTCTTCAGCTGCTCTGCTTCCTCTCTGTGTCCTTCTGGCTCTGGCCAGACGATGCTTGTGTGTGACATTTGTGTGCGATGTTTGTCCTGTGGGTGGAGAGGCAAGGGCTGTTCTTGGATGTGGTCCCTACAAGCCTTCTTTGGATCCTTTCCACTGTGTCAGGCCAGGATGGGAGAGGCAGCGGCTCAGAGTGTGTTTGGGGATAAATGTCGACAGTGCTGATCCAGAACAGCACCACCTGGAGCCTGCCATTCCAAGCCCGGCAGCAAAGGACTCTGGGTCAGCCTGGCAGAGGGGATGTGCCCTGGGCCCTACCTACACCCGTTAGCCTGCATGTGAGCCCACAAGGGGGACTGGGCTGTGGGTTCAGCCAATGCAGTGACAGGAACGCAATGGGTGTGGGGAGGAGTGAAAAGAGAGGACTGTCACTCAGGGCCTGTAGATGCTGAAGACCTGACCCTGCACACTGGGGCCCAGGCCTGGGGGTCAGCGATGGAAAGTGGTCAGGGAACGGAACAATGTGTTAGGTGTTAGGTGCATTTTATCTCATCAAGTTTTGAGCTAGATAATCTCATCTCCATTTTACTAATGAAGAAAATGCAACCCAGAGAGGTTAAGCAACCTGCCCAAGATCACACAGGTTGGGAGTAATGAAACTGATTTTTGCACCCAGGTCTCTGTGATTTCAAAGGCTGTGCTCTCTCCATTGGGGCCTATTTGGCTCCTGAAGGAGATTCCTAGTGGAGAAAGGGAAAGGGATTGAGTAACCAGAAGTTGGGCTCTGCCACCGTCTTGGTTTGAGAAACAGTACAGAAAAGCCCCTTGAGAATGGGAATCGAGGTTAGGGAGTAGAGGTGTCAGGAGCTAATCCTGTCCACCCCCTCCCTAAATAAAGGCTGGCGTGGCAGTCGAGGCTGGCTTCCTGTTGAAGGAGGCTTCACTGCGGAGTCAGCTGTGGGGGAGCAAGACAGTGGCCGCCACCTATCGTCAGATGCATTCTGCAGTGACGAGAAAAGTCACAGCCCCCGCTTAGCTGCGGCAGCGCAGATGGCACAGGCGGTGGGGTCAGAGGCCAGACGTTGACACTGGCTCTGCACGGACTTTCCCTGTGGCCCTGGGCACACCACTCAGAGCACCTC
>NW_012150174.1:3895726-4005014 GCF_000956105.1 Propithecus coquereli
TTTCTTTTCTTTTCTTTTTTGAGACAGGGTCTCACTCTGTTGCCCGGGCTAGAGTGCCATGGCGTCATCATAGCTCACTGCAGCCTCACACTCTCAGGCTCAGGGCTCCTGCCTCAGCCTCCTGAGTATCTGGGACTACAGGCACGTGCTACCATGCCCTGCTAATTTTTCTATTTTTTGTAGAGACAGGATCTCACTTTGGCTCATGCTGGTCTTGAACTCCTAGCCTCAAACAATCCTCTTGTCTCGGCCTCCCCAAGTGCTAGGATTACAGGCGTGAGCGACCAAGTCTTTTCTAACTTGCTTCCTATGCTCAACTCTTTTAGGTGCAAAGTGGTTAATAACATGGATCCTGGAGCTAGATGTTCTGTCTTCAGATTGATTTTGCCTGTGTGATGCTGGGCAAGTTACTTAACTTCTCTGTGCTGTGGTTTCATCTGTAGAATGGGGATGATGATAATTCTTATTTTACTGGGTTGATGATTAAAGGAGTTATTATTATGCATAAAGCTCTTAGGGTGAGCACTGTATAAATGTTAGTTCTCCTCCTCATTATTTCTGTCACCATCACCATCTTTTCACTTACTCTCAGCCTCCCTCCAGGCCAGTCTCATTCCTCTCTGACCCCATACCCAGCAGGGAGAAGCTGCTCAGAAGTCAAGTGAGGAACCTCCGCTGGGCTGGGCAGAGCTGGGGCTGCTTCCCACAAGACGCAGATTTATGGCCAGGGATTACTGGCTCCTCCCAGCATCCCTGACCTTTTCTCATCTTATCTGGGAACTGACAGAAAACAGAGGGTGTCCCAGCTCCAGCCCAACCCTGCTCTGGGGGCCACGACCAAAGCTTTTGGGGTCTGGAGCTCTGCCTGTCTCCTGGGCTTTACTCTGAGGGCAGCCCTCTCCCACAAGCAAGCCTGGTGGTGGTGTGGGGTGGGGGGCTGTGCTTCAAAGCTCTCAAGGCAGGCACCTGGACTAGGTCTGCATCGTCAGGGACTCCTGTGTCTTTGCGCCGAGTGCTGGGGATGGGCAGCCCCGCAAGGGCTCCAGGAGGGGTGCCACGTTTTGACAGAGCACAGTCCTCTCTTCAGATCCCTGGCTAAAAAGAAAAACGCATGCACACAAAAGGCCCGCTGCCTAACATAAAATATCGCTTCCTAATCCCAAGTGTGGCCAAGTGCGCTGTTAAGATATTTAGAAGGCCCTTAAATTATTTCCACCTTAAAAATGTTTTCATGTCTCCCGTTTTGTTCACTCGGTTGGCTAAGGTGTAATTGCTCTCCTGGCCCAGACTTTGCTTCCTCACCAATGGGGACCCCAGTTTTGCATCTTGATATTAGGAACAGATTCTGCGTGCTGAATGGGGCATTGTTTCCCGGCCAGATCGGTAGCCGCTGCCTGCTTTCAGCGAGCGAGCGGTCCAGGATTGGCAGCCCGGCCCAGACCGCACTGCGGCTTGCTCTGATTACTCGATTCCATCCCGCTCCAATCAGGAGCTGATCACACAAGTCCAGGTTTTCATTTGCTGTCCCCCTCCGCATTCCCCACAGCTGCAGGTTAAAGGGGTGTGTTTTGGGGGCTGGCAGCCTGCCCTGATTTTCAGAGAGTTGTGTTCAGGGGGCTGGGCTGGAGGATTGGGGGTGCTGTCCTGCTGGGTGTCTCTCCACCCCTCCATCAGACCTTCAAGCCACAGCAGAGACTCAGAATCTAAGTGTCTTCTGCTGATACGACTTTTACTTGTGACTAGTAAAGGTTCTAGAAACTTCCCTCAAACTGTGAGCAATGAGAAATGCCCGTTCTTTTCCCAGAACATGGAAATCCCCTGAGATTTTGTTCTTCTCACATTTTTACAAATAGGTCTAAATATAGAGTCTCCCCATCTCGTTTTAAAAGGAACGTTTAGGAAAACGTTCTATTGGTGACTTAAAAACTCCGACTGCAAGTCTTTATTATCCTCCCCGCCCCCACCTTTCTCCCTCTGCTCATTACAATGTTGGGTCATAAATGCCAAAAACCCAAATAGAACCCTTTGAGCAGTGGGACCCAATGAAAGAACAATGACAGGATGTTGGCTTTCAAAGCGTCAGCGTTTGCCAAATAAGTTTATTCTTTATTTATTATTTTCATTGTGGCTTAAAATACACAGCCCTCGAAGCCAAGTCTCTAAACCGAAACGTATGGTAGTCCTGCCTCTGCGCTGAGTCCACAATGAACTCGGAGATTTTCCTTTCACTCCTCACCAGTGATTGAGACCGAAGATAGTGTGTTTTGAATTTACTGAGAGATCTACTGCTTTGGGCTCAGTTTTAGTACTTTTAAAAAGCAATCAATAATGGCTAGTTTGTAATAAGAAAAATTTATGAACTGACAGGCAAAATGTAATTACAGAGGGGATTCCTTGCAAGAAAAAAGAGGTGATGTGAACAGACATCTCGACAATCTGTTTGCACTCATTTTCATTCATATAAATGATGAAGTGCTTCTGGGTTGGAGCAGCATTCTCCAAAGGCTTCCCGGGAGCCTGGAAAAGTTGCTGCCAAAGTTTTTACTAATGAAGGGCAATGACTGTTTGCATTAACTTCTCATTGTTACCCACAAAATGGGTTTTTCGCAGTGTTACTTTTATGACTAAGGCTATTACAGGGCAGCAGCTACTACACCTCATCTTCTTGGTCCCTGGGGAGACCCAGCATGCTGTCAGCTTTCTGGAGACCAGGGTGGTGCTGCAGCCACCTTGGGGGTCTTCTGTTGCTTCCTCCCCTCTCTCTTGCCACTTTCTCCTTTTCGCTGCCCCTGCCGAGGAGAGAAGGGGAGCTTTCTGATTGCAAAAGGTGCCTTCAGAGAGGAAGAGCAGAGGTTCCTGGGAAAACAGCAAAGTTGCCCCCAAACTCCCTGGTCGTGGTCACACAGAGCATCAACCATAGCCCCTTTATACATAGTAGTTCTCAATAAATGCTTAGAAAATCAATGTGACGAGACCTGTACATCATTTTTCCATTTATAAAGTTCATTGATACCAATGTCCCTTGTGACCCTCACGGCAATCTGAAGGGATGTTTATTACTATGTTCATTTTGCAGATGAGGAAATTTAGGCTCAGCGGAGTTCCTTGACTTGTGCATGGTTACACAGCTATTAGTACTTGAACCAGAATTTGAACTCACATTTTTCTGGCTTCAAAGCCTGTGCTCTTTTGAACATACCAAGAACAGAAAGATCAGTTCTTTTAGAAAAGATAAGGAACAGGACAGGCATTCTTGTTAAAGAAACATGGTCCAACGAAATTGCATGTGAATTTGTTGACCGTTTTAGAATAAGACCAAGGTTGCCAGAGGTGAGAACTGGTTTACTGTTTTGTATGTGCAGAGTGTTATGATTTTCAAAGTGCTTCCACAACCTGAATTTATGTCATTTGCAGCTCAGCACAGCTCTATGAGGGAGACAGGGAACTGTCATCATCCCCATATTGTGGAGGAGAAGTGCAAGAACAAAGCTAAGAAAGATGAGTGCCCTGTCCAGGGTCAGAGAGGACACTCCCGGGAAGCCACAGGGTCAGCATGGCTCGCTGATGTACAAGGGAATTCTTTCGATTGCTTTTGCAGAAAAACCTCAATGTACTAGAAACAAAATGGTGAGTTCCTTAGTGATTTGGCTTTTTGTCTCCATGCTGACCTCTCAGTTGAAAGAGCTTATGTTGAGAGCTGCGAATGAATTGAAGAAAACAGCATCTTAAAAAGAGCAATAACCACAAAAGTCATCCAGGAGAGGTACAAGGGTCAGCATAGCCCCATCTGCAGCCCCCACCTCCATACTGGCATTCAGTCCTGGCCTTGGCACTATGGCCTTGGCAACGCTAAGCCAAGGAGGTAGATGGTCCCATTCCACAGAGGTTTTCTGCAACAAAGGTGGAAAGGAAAATGTTTCAAGCCTCCAGTTACCCGAGGATCCAATGCACAGCATTGTGCATGTCTATGGGAGTGGCTGCTGGTTGGAGGTTTGGGTGTGTTTAGCTCTGTGCCACCACTCAGGGCCCAGTTGTGAGTGATGAACATGGCAGAGAGACTTGATTGCCTTTGGGGCAGGATGTTGGGATTATCCAGGCAGCCTTACCAGTCATGAATCTGGTTTCTGGACCTCCATCGGTATCTATCATTTGTTGCTATGACAGTGCCATAAATTCTGTAACTTAGCGGTTTAAAACAAAGATCATTTCTTCTTGCTTGCTGTCTGTGGGTCATCGGTGTTGGCTGATCTAGGGTGGGCTCAGTTGGGATCAGCAACAAGGCTATGGATTGAGTTTTGGGTCTGCCCCCTGTATCTTTCCTTCCTCCAGACCAGCGGACCATCTGGAGCAAAGGACAAGTTAAACTGCTTGAGCACAGTGACGGCCTCTTCTTAAGTCACATTTGTAAACTTTCTTTTGGCCAAAGCAAGCCATGGGGCCAAGCACAACCTAAGTGGGCCAGGGAAATCTTCTGTGTCCACTCTAGTGAGATAGAGAGAGGAGTGAATATTTGCCAAATTATCCAAACTATCACACCGTCTGCCTGATTCCAGCATCCTATTTCTCAATTGACTCTAACTCAGATGGAAGAATGAGATGTGATTATTACAAAAGTCCCCCTGATTCTCCTATACAGCAGAGTGAGCCATGGGAACTGAAGGCTGACTTAGAGAAGAGGGACTGGGCAGGTGCACCTGCCTCGCACTGAGAGGCCAAGGGGATAGATCTGGGGCCAGCAGGTGACTGGTGAGTAGCCTGAAGCAGCAGGACAGGGCACAGGACAGTGATTAAAACAGAAGCACCAGAGCCTGGTGCAATGGGGCTCAAGTCCCAGCTTCTCTCTGAGCATGGCATGGGGCTGATATTTATTAAGCATTTACTATGTTTCGGGCACTGTGCTGGGCTTATAGTCACCTTTGCAAGTTGGTTGCTATTATGTCTGTTTTGAAGACTAGAAAGCTGAACCTCTGAGAGTAGATAACTTCCCAGTGGCCATCTACATCCAGTAAGAGGTGTGGCTGATATTGTTTGATCCCAGATCTTTTTATTCTGCCACATGCCTGGACACCAAGATGGCGGTTTGCAAAGCAAGCCTCTGAGACTCTTGGAGGAAACTAGGAGAATAGAAGAGAGGAGATGGTGACAGAATATTAAGGTGATTTCCAAAGACTAGAGATAGGGGGTGGGGGCAGCTAACATGTGCGTAGGCACTGGGCAGGGGTTCCAATGGCATTGGAGCATTGGTGAGAGTCCCGTCTGCAAAGGCTGTCCCTCTCCTGGCCTGTCCAGAGAGGCAGAGGGGCCCAGTAGCCCTTTCTTAAGAGTAGGGAGCTGGGATGGCTCCAGGAGAATCACTGTGAGCTGCTTCACCATTAAAGCCCTGTCAGCTCCCACCACTAGTGTCAAATGCTCAAGGATAATGGGACTAAGTCCGGCCTGAAATCAAAAAGAAATCTGGAACAGATGTTAGGAAACCCTTTTTTACTTCAAATGTGAGGATAAGCCTAGCATTTATTGGCAGACCTCTGGCCCATATCAGAAACAATTAGCTGCCTAGCCTGAGATTGAAGGGCACCCCCAGCTCCCTTCTGCTTCCTTGCCAGCTTACGCCAGACAACATGCCTCAAGCGCCTACATATGGCCTCCGAATGGGTGGACGGTCCCTGGGCCTCAGATTCACTCTGGCCTTCCGGGCTCTCTCTTCTTCCCCTCCCTTCTCACTGTCTTTCTTTCTTCTTGCCCTTTTCTCTAATTTCCCCTGCTGCTAATCATGCAAGCTTGGCATGTACACATATACATGCACACACCAGACACACACCTGCTGATCTTGGCAACCCCCTTGGGGTTCATAACGGGGTTCGTTCCCAACCGTAGAGGGCCAGCCCAAGATCTGTAATCTCCTCTTTACCAAGGACCCTCAAATAATCTGTGGAATTTACTCGCAGTCACTTTAACTGAGTGGACTTTTGGCTGGGCCCCTGCTTTGAAAGTTCAATGAGTGTTGGGTTCAGGGAGGCCATTAGTTCAGCATCTGCTCTATGTCAGATACTCTGCAAGCAGATCTCAACTTTGCCCGGGGTCTCTCCAGTCTGTGGGCCTAGATGGAGTTCTCTGTGATGGTCATAGCTCATGTTTCAATGGCTCCTACCACATCCTGCAGGACTCCCTGATCTTGTTTGGAGGGGCTCAGGATGGTCACCCAGTAGGTCCTGAACCAGCTGGTAGACTGTAATTACTACATGGCCTATGTTAGAGTCTTCCTCTCCTGCCTCCTGATTATGGCAGTTATCTGAGCTCTGATATCAGTGACTAGAGCCAGGTCACCAAATTGTCCCTAATCTGCCACTCCTCAGATGCTGGAGCATGACTGTACTTCATGTAGAAAGATAACCCTTCTCCCTCTCCCACCCCCATCTGCGTCACTTGTGTCCGAGATGGTGTTGGTTATGGGCCATATTTCCCAAGTCTCTCCAGAAATCCATTCCTCCCTCTTCTCCCTGTAGTTCCTCTCTTTGTGGAGCTTAGATTAAAGTTCGTTCCCTTAGCTAGATTGGGTGACCAAGATCCCCAACAGATGTCATGTTGTCATTCCCTTCTATGAATTTCCCTACCTTCCTCCTCCTTATATTTTTCTCTCCATGCAAAGAGAAGCCCATGTTCCTTGTTCCATGCCATCAGAGATGCAAGACATGTCTGACTTTCAGTCCCAGTGGTACTCACCAATTTATTTCAGGATACATTACATTTAATTCTCCAAACTATCCTGTGAAGAGGGTGACCATATAATTTTATGGTCCAAATCAGGGGGTAGAGGCTGAAAGAGACTGAGGAAAAATCACTGGACTATGTTCCAAGAGTCCTGGGTTCTAGACCTGTTTTTTTCCATTAATCTTGATGTGGCCTTGAGCAGCTTGGTTCTTCTCTGTGGTTTTCTGAGTTCTGACCTAGGAACTGGAGACAGCAAGATAACTTTCCTTCCAGCTCTAGCAAGCAGCGATGCCTAGTCCAAGAACAGGTTGGGAGGATCTTCTTAGTGGTTTCCTTGTTTACCCAGCACGTGTCATGCACTCCTTGAACATCCTCAACATGTGCATTCAGTGCTTGTTCGGACTGAGTCCACTCAATTGCTTTCCCTGCTCTGATGGTCAGTTCTAAAGTTTCTCTGTTCTCTGCATTAAACTATGTCTTCACGATGGCCTCACTTAATGAGAAGAACAGTACCTGCCTGACCTCCCATCTGACTTCAGCCACACTGGCCTCCTTGTTTTTCCCTAAACACACTAGATGCTCTAGCCTCAGAGCTATTTCCTCTATCTGGCACATTCTTAGCCCAGATACCCACATAGCTTGATCCCTCATCCTTTAGTTCTTCACCCAAATGTTTCCCTGTCAGTGAGGTCCTTTCTGATCACCTTCTCCAAAAGTGCACCCACACCACCACTCCACCCCCTTCCCACATTTACTTTCCCCATAGCATCTATCATCATCTAACATACTATATATTTTGCTTACATTTTAAACCTTTATTGTATATCTCTGCACATCGGGATGTAAACTCCAGAGAGGCAGGAAATTTGGTCATTTTTGTAGAGTTTTGCATCCCTAGCACCTAGAACCTGGCCTAAGACCTCGAACAACTCTAGAGTACAATGGTAGAATACAATGTGGTGGCTGTACTTGAAACACCACCTGGCACATAGTTAGCACTTGATAGATTTTTGTGGCAGGAATAATCTGTCTATTCTTGGCACAGTTAGATCTCTTCAAAGTAGAATGTGATGTCTGGACTTAAGTTTCTCATTCAAAGGTAATAGAGGCATAAAATGGAATGATGCAGCCTTAGAAATTTCAATAGGAGCTTCCCCCCACGCCCCCACCCCTGCAAGATTTAGGCCAGTCTCTTGCTCTTTCTCCATCTTCAGCTCTGAAATTTAATAATCAGAGCATTGGAAGGATGGCCTGGATGCCTGTGAAAGTAACAGTTGACACAGAGAGATTTAAGTTTATTCATCAGCTCATCACTGGAAGACAGTTCTACAGGGGTCTCTTGCATTTCTGCATGTCTTGCCAGCAGGGGCACTGGCTGCCTTTGTTCCCGACTATCTTTTCAAGGATGTTTATATGGCTAAAAGCCTTGGAAGGCAGGGGACAGTGCCTTCCCTTGGAACAAAGGTCAGGAAGGCTTACTGTCCATTATAAAGCATTTGGATTCCCTAAAATAAGAGGCTCCCTCTCCGGTGACTCACTCCCATGTGAGCACATGGATGATCTGGCCCACTTTGCATTGCCTTGTGGGAACTGGGGCTCAGGAAAATGGTGCAAAGCTAACACTCCGGCTACTGCTATTGGAATCTCTAGTCTTCCATCAGCACCCAGGAAATTATGGCAGCTGAACTTCTAACTCATTAGCTCACAAGTAGGATAAAACCTCAGATGCATCACAGTTCTTGCCGCTCATGTATCATTTTATCCATTTAACATTTTAAATACCTTTTATTGAATTCATTATAAAACAAATGCCTATTTGTGGTGAAAATTTTAAATAATACAGAAATGCAAAATTTTGAAAAAACAAAAAACTCCTTTTCCACAGACTGAGTTCTAGTGCAGAGTACTGGAGTCAAAAAAGGTGGAGGATTGTTCGAATGTGCCATTTGGATCCAAACATTTTGAATGTAAATATTTAAATCAGAATTATGCTAATGCTGATGACACTCTTTTGTGAAAATATTTTCCAGCACTAAAAGCCCCTAGGCCCATTCAAATCCTTAATTTTTTTTTGTAGTTAAACCATTAATTAAACCATACCCATGATTTTAGTCTTAATTTTGTATTACTAATATAATGTTTTTTGTTTTTTTTTTTAGTTCTTGCCCATGAAAACTTTGCATTAGATCTGGTTTATTGATGAGGTTTTTGTTTTTAATCTATATCAAATTATATTGATTATAAATTTGGCTTTGGTGAGTTCTTTTTTTTCTTTCTAGCCATTGCTTCTATTGAGTTCAATTTTTCTGGGTCAAATTGTATATATCTAAATTTTATTGTTCATTCTATTTTATGTTAAGTATAATATAATTGTTATAATCATAATATAAATAATATTCATTGACTCAGATAAAAGACAACAATTTTTTATAGCTAATCCTAGAGGAAGTTGTGAGCAATTCTGCCTCACATTCCAGAATTACATTCTTGCCCTGGTCTGGTCTGTTGTGTGGCTAGTCCAATCTGTCTCTCTGGTTCCCATCTCTTTGCCTACTGTGTCATTTGCTAGGCCAGTAGCAAATGCAGGAGATACAATTTGGGGTCAAATATCCTTGCCTTCAAAATGGCTGGGCCAAAACAACCTGCTTTTGGTATGTAAATATAACACATGGTTCCTGCTCTCTAAGTGTAGAGGAATGAGGATGTGTGGATATATGCAAATGAGAACACTGAGTAGCCTGAGCTAAGTGCTAACAGTATTGAACCCAGTGCCCCAGGAGCATACAGAAAGATTCAGCTACCCCTTCTTGAAGAAGATAAGAAGGGAAGACTAACCATACCACATTCACCAGCCCACCCTAATATGAAAATGTGATTTCACAAGGTGTTTCAGGAAAAAATCTACAATAAAGGCTAGGGGAAAAATAAAAAGCTCTTCTGGTTAACTTTCAGTAAGCCAGAACTTTCCAATTACTTATAATGCCCCCTCCTTCCTTGCCCCTTCCTGAACACTTTGGTTGATCAAGGTTGACCTGTACCTCCCAGGGGGTCTAAGAGAAGTGCCCTTGAGTTTACTTCATGAACATTCGGCTTCGAGGACAGCAAGACACTTACATGGTGCTGTGTCTTTTAGACACAACAGGCTAAGTCGTCTTTCTTTGTGTCTTTTCTAAACTGAGTATCTATTAATATAAAACCTTGCCAGTGCTGGGGCACACAGGGGCTGGCCAGGAGAGGCTCCATGGGCTGCTGAGAAAGCTTTAGAGGCCATTATCTCTTCAGGCACAGCAGGGGCCAAAGCAGGTGTCATTAGAGGCCTTTAAAGGGCTGGTCTGCCTCTGCCAGAGACACAAAAAGTGTTAATTACAAAGAAGAGCTGCTGGACAAAGGCCCAAAGACAAAAAATTGTAAAAGGTAGGGGAAAAAAAAGAAAAAGTGAAGACAAGATAACTTGGGACCAGATGGCAGTTTCCTAAACAATAAACTCAGTGGGAAGTTTCTGGGCCTCTCTGCAATTGCAGGGGCCATGAGGAAAAAGGAGCTTTTAGAACACCATTAAGATAGGAATCTTCAAACCACAGCTGGTCCTAAATCCTGCAGAGCCAGGTCTGGAAGGAAAAGGGTTCCCTGGGACTCCCAGGCAGGGTTCTTTCTACATATCCCACAGGCTCTCTTATCTCTTTAGAGATTTAAGGAAAATCATGTGACTTTCTCATCTTTTGAAATCAGCCAACTTAACCAGAGCAATTAATGGCATTGGCTTTCCTGGCTTGCTAGTATGTGACATTTGTAATAGAAGCCTCTCTTAGCAACCACTTCATAGATGTACCCAGGACAGACCAGCCTGAGGGTGGGACCTGAACCTGCAGACTCAGTTAAGTGCTAGGACACAAGCCTGGTGTGTATTCATCACCATCCCATGTGCTGTAAGCAAAACTAAGACAGAAAGAATACTGAAGTCAAGAAAGACTCATATTTAAATCTCGGCTTTGCCACTTAGGATCTCTGTGATCTTGGGTACATCACTTTACCTCTCAGAGCCTCCACTGTTCTCTCTGTAAAATGGGAACAACAATACCTGCCGCAAAGGGCCAATGGGATGAGACAATGAAATGGCTCTGAGTCTGGGATTCCTTCCACCACGTCACAGCTGTCTCTGCCTGCCATCCACAGCCCCAACACACTGATTGAACCAAAGGATCTCATCAACGATGGCGATGAAGGTGTCCTCAGTAGGAATGGTGCTGATGAGGGTGGAAGCACAACCTCAAGGTCAGTTTTAGTCCCAAAACAGGATATCATACAACGGAGAACTTGGCAAGCAAGGAAATGGAGCTGTTCTTCAGACACTGTTGGTTTACTCCACCATGAAGTTTTTGAGTGATGTCCTTCACCCAAGTATCTGGTGAATGTGGCTGTTCATATTAATACTGATTATTGATTATATAGGTGGGCTCTTCTCTCTGTGAGATTTATCATGGATAAATAATAATAATGCCAGATAATAATCTCTTGGCATGTGTCATTTGTCAACACTCCTAGGAAATCTAAAAGACAAATAAATGCTTATATCAGAAGTTATATTAGCTTTAATATTAGATTAAGATGTAAATAGATATCTAACATTACAAGGCTCATCCAGACATGAACTCTGAGAATTCTGGGGTGACTTCAGTCTTCAAAAGCTGTTTGCAGCCCATAGCATTTCACTTCTTTTCCTAAGGGGTATGCAAATAAACAAGGCACTTTTATTTCCTCCCTGTCCTGGACATCCATTGCAGACCCTGAGTTTTGGAAGAGGCCAGAGAACTTCCATTATTAGCTCCGCCTGAGGTCAGCCTCTCTCCTCTCAGCCACCACTGCCCACAATGCCTGTGATGTCCTCAATTTGGGTCAGTTGCCAGTTGTCATGGGTTGAATGAAGGACCCCCAAGCGATATGCCTACTTAGAACCTGCGATTGTGTCTTCATTTGGAAAAAGGATTTTTGTAGATGTACTTAAGTTAAAAATTTTAAGATGAGATCATCCTGAATTACCTGGGTGGACCGTAAACCCAATGACAAATGTCCTCTTAAGAGAAAGAGAGGAAGACATATCATCAGGAAAGAGGGGAAGGCATGGGAATATGGAGATGGAGACTGGAGCGAGGCACCACAACAGAATTGGAAGACACAGGAGGATTCTCTCCTAGAGCTTCCAGAGGGAGTGTGGCTCTGCTGACCCCTCGATTTTGGCCTTCTGGCATCTGTAATTGTAAGATAATAAATGTCTGCTATTTTAATCCACCCAGTTTGTGGTAATTTGTTAAGGTAGTCTTAGGAAACTAGCTCAACAGTCTAGTCTGCTTTCACTAGGCACTGCTGGTTTTTTCCAACCCTCTCTCCCATATTGCCTGGGGGAAGGCAGTTTAATTGTTCACACTGGGGTTGCCTTCTTGTCTCTTTGCTTTTACTTTCAATTTTCCTGGTTAACTCAAAAAGTTGTGTCTTTCCCTATTGAGTTCGATGTGCTCACCCCATCTTCCAGGTCCGTTCTTTTCTCTACAGCATCTCTACATTCAGCCTTATTGACTTTAATTTATTTTTTTTAATATTCAGAGTGTTCAGACACATGCATCTCAGTCTCACTTTTTCCACCTGAGGATACCTGTGCTTTGAGGCTCCATTTGCAGGGGCCTCCCCCATCCCTGCGTTTACAGTGCATGGTCACTGGTCATCTAGGTCATTCTCTCTCCCTATTCTGATTTTGTCTTCACAGCATTTGACGGGGGGATTTTTCTATCACCTACTCACATTTATTCATAGACGAGAAGCTCACCAACCCCAGGATGGCTTGTCCAGTTAGATTCTATCTGCCTGTCAAGACCTTACATTGGCCACTGTATTAGTCATTTCGGGCTGCTATAACAAACAACAAAAATGCATAGACTGGATGGCTTAAACAACAAACATTTCTGCAGGCTGGAAGTTTGAGATTTAGGTGTCAGCATGGTCAGGTTCTTGGTGAGGGCTTCTTCCAGGTTTTTAGATGATTGTCTTCTCATGTCTTGACATGGCAGAGAGAAAGATCTCATGTCTCTTTCTCTCTTGTAAGGGAGGTAATTCCATCGTGAAGGCTCCTCTGTCCTCAAAGCCCCACATCCTAATACCACCACCTTGAGGGTGAGGATTTCAGCATATGATTGGGGAGATACAAACATTCAGTCCATAGAAGCCATCTATTGAGCCAACCCTGCTTGCCTGCCTGTAACTTCACCCACTGCTCTTTCTCCCCTTTTAAAGTTACACAGGAGAAGCAGACTTCCAATATTTTCAGAGAGCTGTCATCAACCCTAATGCCTCTTGGTCCCAAAGTGAATAGCCTCACTTCCTCCCGGTACTCTAGGTAGGACCTGCCTTTTGGCCCCTTCAAGATGCAGTGCACTTTCTCTGCAATGCATCCTCTAGCCTGGGGACCTCCAGCATAGCTGTCTTGATGATGGAAAGTGCTCTCTAGACCCTCACAGCATAAACCCAGGTGAAGGGACTGGGCATCCATTGCTTTCTTGGCTCTTTGCCTCCCTTCCTTTTGGGAAAAGTCCTAGTCCTACTCCTTAAGATTCTGATGAGGCTACTGACCAAGGGCCTGAACATTCTCACCAAGGCTAGAGTGTGGGGCCCCAGGCAGAGTAGCTCACAGCCCCGGACACAGTGCGTAGGGCTGGATCTTGCAGGGATTAATTTATGATCAGGAGCTATTGTTATCATGTAAGCCTGAGGCAGCTAGAGGGCTATCTTTCACACCATTGGAAGAGACCCTAACAGAGAATGCTGCTGGCACAATAGAAAACAATGGAGAGCAAGAGCGAGAGATGAGAGAGAGAGAGAGAGAGAGAGAGAGAGAGAGAGAGATCACTTATGATATCCTTGGAGTAATGGAGAGTCAACTATGTTTGATATTAACCCTCCCCTCGACTTTTCAGTTACACAAGCCTAAAAATTCCACCTTTGCTTGAATTAGTTTGACTTGGGTTGCTGCCTTTGCAGACAACAGTCTTGACTGACACATCCAATGAGGCCAGTGCTCCCCAGTGGGCCACCTAGGAAGGATGGCTGTGTTTGGTCTTGGGCATCACCAAACCTCCTTTCTTCTTTCTGACTCTGCCTTCAGTCAAGGTCATGCAGATCCCTTCCTTCACAACATCCCAACCATTGCTCTCACCTTGTTTCTCGTTGGCCTCCCCTCCAGCCTGGGAGTCTCACCCCTCTCTGCCTCCTGAGCCCCATCTCTGAGCTCTGTTTCATTAGATCTCTTGTGCAAAGCAGTGTCCCCATGCCATCTCCAAGGTCTTGTCCTCTCAAACCCAAAGGAGCCCCTTTGGCCTAGTTGATGTCTCTGCCTCCTCACATGGCAGCCACACTGCAGAGGCTCCAAGAAAGCTTGCGCACCCACATGAGAAGGATCACCTCCATTCAATCCAATTTAACTGTAGGAATAACAGCGTTGAAAAACAATCTTTAACAATCAATTCTGCGATGAATTATGCAGCAAATCATAAGCATCGCTCCCAAATATTATGTCTACAGGAAATGGCCTTATGCAGCTAATTGTTAACTGGGAAACTCTTTCATTAATTCAAACGGGTCAACATTTTAAAATGATACTGTCATATAAATGCAGTGTGAAGGTTTACGTGCAGATCACTCTAAGGTATCCCCCCTTTTTTTTTTTTGGTGAAGCCGACTAATGCTGCATTATGTTTTATTGTGCAATAAAATTATGTGCTAAAATTATGCTCATAAATGTACGCAAATGTAAACCAAGCTATTAGTTATGTTTTCACAGATAAAAGTCATTAGCATAGCTATCAAACTCTTCTCCCATTTGAATAACAGAATTATGTCTGGAGTCTCAGTCTGGATTGCTGGGGCTCTGTCTCAGGGAGAACAAGGGTAAATCTTGTTGCCTGTGGGAGCAAGTACCCTGACCCGACTTCCACCGCCGAGGCCCACCCTGCATTGAGCCTGGTGGGGTCACCAGCTGAGGAAGGACCCTTTCAGCATCTCTCAGCAGCTCATATCCCTGGGAAGTCATTCTTAACACCTCCCCACCTACTTCCTGCTAATTAGACTTACCGAAAAACAATTGCAGATCTTTTGAGATTTCAGGAGGCTGACAGCATCTTTTAGCAACAGTCACAAGGAAACAAAGTTTCATGTATAATTCATGAGGTGCGTGGTCATCCTGGTGGGAAATTATCTCCGCTGACAGACTCCGCGGTGGTGGTGTCCTGTCAGAATGGCCTACAGTGTATAATTAAAACCTGAACAGAACAAATTAATGCTGATTACTTTATAAACAGTTTGAAAGCTTGAATTCTGTTCCCTGTCTTGCGAGAAGAAAACAGATATTTCAGAAATGTGTAGATCTCCCCCCGCCCCTCACTAATAGTTCTGTTAATAAAGGGCCCTTGAATAGATATTCCAGTTAACATTCTTTGTCCTCCAGTCTGCTTCCGTGGTGCCCAACTGCACTAAGTCAGAGGGACCAAACCCAAAATTTGGCAGGTGCTAAATCTCCAGGCGGAGAGCGTCTCCCCCTCTCCCGTAATGCAGTGTTTGTCTGTCTGGGCTGATAAAAGCTTTAGTGTGCACAGAATATAAACATGGTAAGGGCTTGCCAGGTCAGCTACTCAACCTCTTATCTTGTTGATAAGGTAAATGAGGCCAGTGGAGGGGAGTGACTGCCCAAAGTCAAGTAGAGCCATGACGAGATCATTGGATTGCCAACCCAAGGCCCTGTGTTTGAAACAACCACAGCAGCAATATTAAACTAACACTTCTGAATACTGATTATGGACCAGGCCCTGTGCTAAAATCTCACTAATTCTCACAATTCTGTGAGGTGTGTACTATCATTATCCTCATTTTATAGATGGGAAAGACGCTCAGAGACATTCGACTCCTGGCCAAGATGCCCCACTCCATTGAATGAATGAATGACCCATGGCTGGCTCATTTCACTTTCCCTCCGTCCTGGCAGACACCAGCCTTACCCATGCGCCCCTCCACTGTGGCCTGAATTCTTGCACCAGTCTCCTGACTCGTCTGTCTCACTGCTTCCAACTTTGATCTCTTCAAATTTATTCTCCACACCTCAGCCAGGGCTAGCTTTTAGAGACAGAAAATGGATCATTTTGCCTCCAGCGTAAAATAATCAGCTCAACAAATCTTTATTTAGCTTCTACCGTTTGGCAGGTACCACACTAGGGGTGGGCTATGTATGAGTGACTAAAACACACGGTGGCCACCCTGATGGCCACTCTCATGGAGTTTACAGTTGAGTGGAGGAGGGGATGACAGGTTTCTCATTGCTCCCGGGTCAAAGTCCAAACTCCTAACCATAGTTTAAAAGGCCCGCCAAACCTGGCCTCTGTCTTCGTCTCCAGCTTCACTTCCAGCAACTCTTCCTGCATCAGACTTGTTTAGAAAAACAGGAGATAGTCTTAGATGGCTTTCTCCAGCACAAAAACCTGTGAAATTGAACTTGATGACCATCTGTCCAGCCTGCCCTGAAAGAACCCTGAAAGAACTATTAATAGAATCGTCTTTTCGTTAGTGGAAGTGATAGAGCACAGCCTCACATCACATCTCCCCTGGGTAAGCCGTATTTCCATAGAGGGAGATGGTGTGGTTTGGTAAAGGGAGCATAGGACTGAGCCAGATGTGGCTTCGAATTCTAGCTTAGTCTCTTAGTAGTTGGCTGAACTTGGACATGTTATTTTCTCTCTATGAACTTTAGTTTTTTTAATATACAAAATGGGACAAATACTACCTTCATCTTATGGCAGCAGTGCTGAAACATTAGCCTGCATCAGAATCACCCTGGCTTGTTAAAAAGAGTGCTAGACCCCATCCCCACCTGACTCAGTGGTCGTGCTGGGGTCAGAGAACTGGCATTTCCAACGTGTTCCCCAGTGATGCACTGGGAACCACATTTTGAGAACCACTGTCTTATGGTATTTGTGAATTTTTCGCTTTGTTCTCTTTTGCTGCAGTTTAATAGTGCATATATCTTAAGTGTATAGCCTGGTGAATTTTTGCCTATGTTTACACCCATATAAGCACCAACCATCCCAACCAAGATCCAGACTACAGTTGACCCTTGAACAACATGGCTTTGTACTGTGTGGATTTTTTCTTAACCAAACCCAGTTGGAAAATATAGTATTGGGGGAATGCGAAGCCAGAGTATAAAGAGGGCTGACTTTTCATATATACTTGGGTTCCATGGGGCTGACTTTATGAGGATTTGGGTATATGTGGGGAGTCCTGGAACCAATGCCCCACATATACTGAGGGACAACTGTATTCCCAGTATCTCATAAGGATTCCTTGTACCCATTCCCAAAGGTAACCACTATTCTGACTTATATCACCATCTATTAATTTTGCTTGCCCTTGAATTTCTATTAATGGAATAATACAGTATGCACTCTCTTATGTCTGACTTCTTTTGCTCAATATTATGTGTCTGAGAGTCATCCACAGTGTTGTATCCAGCAGTTTGTTTTGCTTCATTGTTCTGTAGTATCCGATTGCATAAATCTGCCATAATTTATCTATTCTATTGCCAATGGACATTTGGGCTGTTTCCCATTTGGGGTCTATTATGAGTAAAGGCACTATGAACATTCTTGCACCTGTCTCTTGGAGGACACAAGAACTAATTTCTATTAGTACAAACCTGGGTGTGTCATAGGAAATACATTTGATTACCTTTAGTCAATACAATCATTTTCCAAAGTGGTTGTACAAATTTACCCTCCTGACAGCAGTGTTTGGACATTCCAGTTGCTCCACATCCTCACCAACACCTGGCATTGCTAATCTTTTTTATTTTAACCATATTGTGGGAGCATTTGTGGATTTTTAAGTCTGAACTTTCCTGGCTCACAGTTGGTGATTAAAAATGTTTGTTTCTTTTACTTTCTCTTCTCTCCCCCATAGATGTCTGGGAAGGGACTATTTTAAAACCAAAACAAGGAGTCATGAATGGTGACTATTAAATTCAGAGGCAGGACTTGGTGAAGTGGAGGAGGAGGAGGAGGAGGGAAATGGCATTTGAGATCTTCCAATCACATTTCCTACTTGCCTTTGTCTTTCCACTGTGGAAGAGAAGTGACAGGTGGTAAGACAGAACTCACCCACTTCCTCTGACACTGGAGGAAGAAAATGAACTCTACAGGATATGGTTTGTCTCCTGCGCTTGGCAGGGCTGGGTGCCGAGTGGCCACTTCTGGGGCAGTAGCAGGCTTCACCTTCTTGAGCCACCCAAGCCCCTGCTTCCTGCTACATTTCCCAGGACCTCCAGTTCCTCTGCTCTTAGGCAAGCCAGGGTAAGGGAGGCTGCCAGTGGGCTGGCCGCCTCTGCTGGCTGAGGAGGCCCTGAATGACAGGGGCACAGGGGAAGCGGTATGGCAGAGAAAGCACCAGAGGGGAAGTCCAGGCTCCAATCCAACCTGGTTACCAGCTCAGGGTGTGACCCTGTCCCAGTCTTTCTGCTTCTGTCTCCCTTGTCTCATCTATAAAATGAGAACAAAGATTCCTGCTTCCCTCAAAGTGATTCAGATAACCAAATAACATGAGAAATCTTTTCATGGCAAAAACCATGCAAATGAAGGACAATGAACTGTGTTTGGATGAACACGTACAGCCTGAGTATCTGATCTATTTTTCTCCCAGCCTGTTTTACAAGACTATGCTAAAATGCAAGCCAGTACCTGCGTTCCTCTTCATTATTTTATTCTCTCGAACTGCAGCATGCATACTTCAGTAAGTGCGGAAAATGACTGTGGAAGCTGGCCCATTTGCAGGCAGCCAGCTCCATTTCCACAGAGGTTAACAGAGGCATGGCCTGGCTGCCCAGGACCTAGGAAGTCACTGGTCCACTCGGGGCTCAGAGGCAATTCTGCCTTACACTCATTCTTTAGCAAGGGGCTGGAACTTGGAGAAGTGAGATTTTTTTCTTTTTTTTCTTTTTTTTGCCATGTTTCCTGACAGGTGATCTCTGAACCTTGTAGAATCTAGGAAGAAAGTCTATTTGCCACTTAAGAGGCAGCACCCACGTGGACAGAGAAGCACCTGAAGACCAGAGGCACCATAAAAGATGTCCTGGGGCTAGGATGTCTCTGGCTGCGCTGGTTCCAGGAACACCACCTGCGCGGCTGCACGGAGGAGAACAGGGTGGCTCAGAGGCTGACTCACGCGATTGTTCTGAGTGCACATTGTATAACTCTAGGGCGTGCCATTCATATCCTGTCATTGTAGATTTGTATATTTATTGTACTTTTCTGGCAGATGACAGGTAGTAAATTGTGTTGATGGAAGGGTGTACAAAGCATTCCAGAGGCTGGCGGTGGTGCGGATCAGATGTTGAGCTCTCACGCATCCCGCACCTGTGGAATCCAGTCCTCACTCCTGCTCCTGGTCTGATGTGTGGTTGTTCTTCCCCTGAAGGCAATGCCTGACCTTGATATACCGGCCGAGTGGCCAGAGAGCCAACCTCTGCCTGTGGGGAGAGTGGACTTAGGAGTCCAAACAGCACGAATTAAGTTCCCGGCTATAGGATTTTTAAAAATCCTTTCTCTCAGGACAATGCTAGCTGCCAGCACCGGCTCACCTCCCAACTTCCCCAGGAATGGGTCTTTCTCACTCTGTGCCTTCTAGAAACATAGAGTGAGATTTTCATTCCTCTTCCCAGAGCCAGGACTCGTTCAACTTCCCCCCAGCTGTGTGGAAAGAGCCCTGGCCAAGGAAACTGGAACCTGGGTTCTAATCTCCCTCTGCCCCTAACCGTGGCCAATCCACCTCACCTCTCTGGGACTCGGTTTTCATGCAGCACATGGATGGCAGAGTGAAGTGCATGCTCTCAAATCACACCTTTCTGTATTAAGTTATAACGCAGGTTCCTGTGCACTTCTCACTGCCGCCCCACCCCCCTCCAGGCCTCAATTTCTTTTCCTGTGTTTTTTGTTGAAAGTCCCCTGGCCTGGCCTGTCCCTTCCCCTTTCCAATTCTTTCTGCCCCTGGCATCACTCCTGTTAGCCCCTGACTTCACGCTGATGCCTGGCATGGGCACAGGGCTGGGCTTGTGTTTGCAGCACAAGCCATCTCTTCTCAGGGGTGTCTTCTGGTAAATTTAATTCATGCTGTGAATTTTTCCATTTCTTGGCACTGAATCCTTACAAGCACTTTCAGTGAAATCTTCAGATTATTTTTATTCCTTTTAGAGTGTGAGATCTTCAGCACACCATCAATATTTAAGGGTCCGAAGCGTGCAGTTACAGAGAAGAGTGCATTAGTGTGCTTCACGGGGCAAGGGGGGAAAGCTGTGGGAGGGGTTGGAAGGGTATCTGTTCTCTGTCTCAGCAAAGAGCAAGAGGTGATAAGCGCACACTTCAGCCTGGGATTCAAGATTAGATACCAGGGAGAATTCACTGAGAGGGAGGAATGCAGACTGGACTTGTGAAGCCTGTCTGCATGGATGCGTTCAAGTGTCCCTGAAGGCCAGCTCCCTGTGAGGCACTATGCTCCAGGCCGTGAATCCAGCGGTGGACGAGACCCAGAGGCCCTGCCCTCATGGAACTTAGGGTGGAAGTTACGAGAAAGAAGCGAACAATTCGTTATGATGCTCACAACTCTGGAGTAGCAAAGATACTTTTAAGCAAGTCACAACATTTAAAAGCCATAGAAGAAAAGATCAATACTTGAAGACATTAAAAATTTCAAGTTTAGTATAATAAAAGAAACCATCAACAAATTTAATGATATCTGAAAGCTTGGCAGAAAATACTTACAACACGTATAACACAAAGGATATTCAACTCTGTTATTCAACTCTGTTATTCAGCACCTACAAATCAAAACATAGAAATGTGGGCAAAGAATATATATTAGTTATTTATTGCTGCATAACAAATAACCCCCAAATTGAGTGAATTAAAGCATCTATTATCTCACAGTGTCTGTAGGTCAGGAATCCAGGAATGGCATAGTTGGGTCTACTTGTTTGAGGTCTCTTTCTCATAAGGGTGCAGTTAAGGTGTTGGCTGGGGCTGTAGTCATCTCAAGGCTCGACTGAAGAAGGACCCACTTCCGAGCTCAGCTGTAACACTGTTGGTAGGATTCTGTCCCTCACAGGGTTGTTGGACTGAGAGCCTCAGTTCCTTGCTGGCTGTTGGCCAGATGCCACGGTCAGTTCGTCGCCATGTGGGCTTCTCCATAGGACAAGTGAAAATATGGTGGCTTGCTTCATCAGGCTGAAGAGGAGCCAGGAAGGGTGAAAGAGTGCTAACAAGACAGAGGGCACAGGCTTTTGTAACTTGGAAGTGACAACTATCATCTTTGCCATATTCTGCTCATTAGAAGCAAGTCATTAGTTCCAGCCAGCCTCAAGGGAAGGGGATTACGCAAGGGTGTGAATCCCAAGGAGTGAGATCATGGGGACTGTTTTAGCAGTCTGCCTGCTACGGGGTACAAACAGCTAGTCCACAGGAAAAGTTAGGACCTATAAACTTATGAGAAGATGCTCAGCTTCACTAAGAGTGAGGAAAATACAGGTTAAAATGATAAAGAGAAATCATGCTTCATCCACCATGTTGAGGAAAATTAAATCCTATGACATCTAGTTTTGGCAAGCATTTTAGGAAGCTCGTACTGTCAAAAAGTGTTTGGTGTAATAGAGCAAATAGATACTGAGCTCATGCTCAGGAAAGATGCTTGTAACTTTTTGTTCAGCAAAGGAATGTCTGATATAGAAAACTACAGGTACAGAAAGAAGCATGTTCAAAAATACTCAATGCAATAGTGTCTGTGATAGTGAAAACCTGAAAACCACAGACCTGTCCATCTATAAGGATGGTTCATTAAATTATAAGATTATCTAATCTATAGAGTTGAAGCCAGAGCTAAAAAGAACGAGGTAGATGGAAAGGTCTTCAAAACATATTTTCAAGTAAAAAAAAAAATTGCAGAATAATTCATGTGATGCCGTGTAAAAACAAAAAAAGCACACAACGAAATAGAACCATTATTTTTCTATATGCACATATATGCATATAGCACATATTGAAAGTAGGGAAGGACACAGGACAAAGTGCCAATAGTGGTTACCTCTGGGCGTAGTTAGAGTGGAGGAAGGATGGATAAAGGGCATTGTGCCTTTATCTGTATTACCCTAATTTTGAAGAATGTGTGTATATGTTATTTGTTTAATTAAGAAATAACTAAAAAGAACGAGTCTTTTTAAATCACACAGTTGCCATTAGTGGAATGTGTACTATTCGTTATGCTGAGAAGCTAAAGTTCCTCCTCCTAGGAAAAGAGAATATACTGTAGCCAAAATTCTCAACCTCTGACCTCAACGTTGTTGAGCAATATAAGCCAGATTAGGGGACAGAGTCTGGAAGCTTAGGGGGCCTGGTATTAAGTGGAAGAAAGTCTGCAAGGCACTCAGCACTGGAAGGAACTCTGTGGACTTTTGGATCTTCTTCCCCCACTTCTCTGACCTCACCTCCACAAGGCAAAATAGAAAACAATCAGAAAATGCCACATATTCCACAGGCCTATGAGCATCTTAGTGTGGGGTCAGCCGGAGCCTCAATGGACAATGATGAGAGTAAGTACGTACCTAGGCCCCCTTCTGGTCCACGAAGTCTCCAAGGCTCTCATTTCTGGGGAGCTGTGGGAAAAACACTGGAATATTTCCATACCAGTTAGTGAATATGTCATGTGTGTCATGTCCCTTCCCTTCACCCTCCACACCTGACACATTTGCCTCCTGGTGGACCTGTACCTCCCATTGGTCGGCAATCGAAGAGGAAATGTGTGGCAGGCCAGGTCCCTGACACCTCCCTTGGTAGGTTGGCATGAGCTCGGATTGGTCAGTGCCAGGCCAGAGCAGTTGTTAAACACACGCATGCTTCAGGTAATTCAGAATGTTTGGTGCATGGCGTGGGGTGATAAGGATGCCAGCCTATCTAGAGTATTAAAGGAAGTTTCGGGACTAATGAACACGATAATGACTCATTCCTTCTCCCCTTTAGATGTAGGTCATGATATTGATGGGAAGAATAGAATTGGGAGGCAGCTGGAGAAGTTACAGTAATATTGGGGCCTATGACATTTTTAAAAATGTGTTCTCTCAGTTGGACTTGGCTTAGACATGTCTGATGATAGATGTCAAACTATTAACAGTGTATCCTAAGATTATTTTTCATGAGCCAATATATCTAGAGGGGCAGTGCCCCACAAGAATGCTGTGGTGCAGCTACGTGCAGGCATAGAGTGTAATGAGAGCCCAGAAAAATGGATGGGTCAGGGAAGGCTTCCTGGAGGAGGTGATGCCTAAGCCTACCTGGCCTTTGTGAGACAAAGAAGAATTAAACAACTGAAGAGGAGAAGGAAGGGTATTTCAGGCAATGAGAAAAGTGGCCTGGAAAAAAAGATTTGAAAGAGAGATTTAACATGGCCAGGAAAAGGATGTGGCTAATGGCCAGGAGGAGGCTGGAAACAGAGGCCAGGGCACGTGTAGGTGGGAGACGCTGGTGACATAACTAATGCAGCGAGGGCAGAATGCACCTTGCTGGACTTGAGCAAAAGTACTGCATTTCCCACTTTTTCTATGTCGCTTGAAAACATCTCTTTATTCTTGACTCTCCCTCTCAAAACTTCAACTCTGTGCTTTGCTCCCCTTGTCCTCCCCTCCTCAGGGAACAGATTGAGTTTTGCACAAAAGCATAATGGAAATCTCAGGCAACAACTGCATTTGAGGCTTCTCTGCCAAAGATAGGTTATGCCTTCAAAATGACCAACTTGGGATCATAGGCCCTTGGTCCTTGACACCAAGGAGCAGACACAATTCACCCGAGACAGATGAATAATTGCAGACTATGGACTTCTTGGTCTGGAAGGGCTCATCTTAGGGAAAGAGATGGATACTTTCCTTTACTGACACAGAGCCACAGTCCTGGAGGCTGCCCATCAGACAGCCCGCAGACGCCATCTCTTCCACACCCCCGAGCTACTGAGAGCGGACAAGACCCACCCAGGCTCTCATGCTAATCTGGGAGTTGTCGTTTGTCTCTACCATGCAGAGTTTGGTGGTGAGAATGCTGACTGATTCCGTGTCTATTGGCTACTTTAACAGTTACTGGCAAGGACATCATGGACAAGTTGTTTAAATTGTCTAAACCTCAGATTCCTCATCTGCAAAATGAGGAAAATGACAACCTCAGAGAGTAGAAAGCCCCTTTGTAGGTGCCCTGGCATCATGCATAGGAGGAACAAACTCCTTTTAGAAAAACATCTGCCAGTAATCTTTCCTGTTGCTCCTGGGAAATAGAGTCATTTTTGCAGGAAGACTGTGCTTTTGGTCTTGAATAAACCTTCTGATGGACTCTTGAGTTATGTACAAGTGGTACCCAGCTCACATTTCTCACGTGGTGGGGCCAAGACGATGAGAAGGGAAACGGCTTTGCCTGGGAAATGCCCCTGAGGGGACAATTTTCTGGACTGGTGCCAGCATGGGAGTTGGCTGTCATGGCAGGAAGGGTGTGTGTTATTTGTTTATTTCTGCTTCTTGCTGGTCCAGGGGGAAAGCTGAGGTGCCTAGGTGGTGTGGCACCCCAGAAGGTGACTTGGGTACTGATGGGAGGATGAATGGAGGGACTGGAGGTGAGAAATTATTCCCCCTTTGCATTGAGGCCTCCAAAAAGTTTTGAAAGGTATATTTCAGGATAGAAGCACATGGCCAGAGCGGGAAGATCCCTGCAATATAGTGACAGGTCAGGAAGGGGCCTAAGGAAAGAGGGGACAGGAGTTCTCCCCACGGAGGGCACACCTAGTGGGCGTCAGGAGCCGAATGCCCAGTATTCAGTTGTTTTTTTTTTTTTTTTCCTTTTTCCTTTCTTCATGTTTCCTTTTCTGATTGTTCTCAAATTCTCACCAACATTCTGCTAAACATTTAGTCCTGCTTGGTCTTATTAAACATTGGAAAATTAAATCAGAGCCAAGGCCTAGACTTGGGGCAAAGAGTTCCGGGGAGAATGCAGCTGTACAGCGCAAGGCTAGGGTTAGGGAACAGCTGGAGTGAGCCCGGGAGTGCACAGTGAGCCAGCAGTGTGTGGGATGCCTTGGTGGAAGTGTGCTCTTCGGGAATCCTCGGCAACATGATGGAAGGACAGACTTCCTGGAGTTGCCCAGGCGCAGTGCTTGAACTCTTGAGTTGGGAATTGTTGGTGTTTTTCAGAGCTAATTGGTCACCTCCTTTCCCCAACTAGATTCTAAGAAACAGATACAAGAGTTGAGATGCGGTATTGGTGGTCTTATTGGCAAGGAGGGGGGATAAAAGCAGCTGGCACCTGGCACCAGAGAGCTGAAATCCATCTTCCTAGTCTAGATGGCACCTGCCTGAGAGGAGAATTGGGTCTGCAGGACAGATCCTCACTGAGCTGCTTGCATGGAGGATCACAGCACCCCTCGGCCTGACAATGATGAGGTTCAACAGCGCTAAGAGGGAACCCACCCATCCTTCTAACTATCATGAAGGGGTGGACCAATGGAAGTCACATTCCAGCCATCTCGCCCACCAGGTAAATCACCCCTCTCCTGGCAAGGAGGCTGGGAGAGGGTGAAGTAAAGGGTAAAAGGTTTCATCCTAACACCTTCGGTGGGGGACAAAATGGCTCTCCCTATGCGTATTAAGATTAAGGATGACCCTTGAAGGAGGGAGAACCCAGAGACCTACATTTATAATGGCAAATTATGAGAGGCAGATGTGAGGTAGTCAAAGGCATAAACCAGCCTGGGGTTAATTCTTGACTCTGCTATTTACAACCTTGGGCACATCACTTAACATCTCTGGGACTCGGTGTTCTCATCTGTAAAATGGGCACGATAATATTAATTTTATTTTTTTATTTGATTGGATCTGCATTGTTGTAAGGATTAAGATAAATTTATACATGTAAAGCTACCAGATCTGTGTTGGCTCATTGTGTCAACTCTTATGAGTGCTAAAGTGCTCAACACAGTTCCTGGCACTTAGCGGGCAGTCAGTAAATGTTGGTTGAGCCCTCTGTTTTATCTTTGATGTGAAAATCATCACTAGATATCCTGACAGTGAGGGGGAGTGGTTAGTGGGTGGAGTGGTGGCTCTGGGCATGGGCTACTCTTCAGACAATATAATAGATTGTTCCAATAATAGCATTTAGAGAGAAATTCCTTCCTTAAATGGGGCCAGTGATTTACTTTCCAGTTGAGAGTATATAATGTTGCTAATGTAGTGTGTGTGACCCTAGCTCTTCTAAACTTTCGTTGTCTGTGGGTTTTAGCAATCCTTGGCCTCTCCTGAGTGTCTGGAGATGGGGCCTCTCTCCCCTGCCCCCATTCTGGCCCCTCCCTGCGGCTCTATATTGAAATGGCAGCCCCCGGTGGAAACTCTGAGCTCTCAGAGCCCTTGCCAATGGAGGCTGGGCTCGGGTTGCCCGCTTACTTACTGAGCGCAGGACGAGGCAAGAGGCCAAGGCGATTTCCTCTCTTTTACTGCATCATAAAAAAGCATCTCATTCTTCAGGCGACACCTCTTGAGTGCTCATGTCCAGGCCATGATTAGCAGATAATCTCATAAAGGTCTGTGGTCCATACATGCCTGTGGCCCAGCTGCCAAGACCCACCTGAGGGAGGAAAGAAAAGGTCTGCTGTGGAGACCCCTTCTCACGGCCTCCAAGGCCTGCTTGCTTGAAGTTGCTCCTTTCTGTCTAGGGGGAAATCCCAGCCTTCTCACTCCCGGCTGGCTTGGTTCCCTGGCTGCCATTTGCCTTCTCAAAGAGCACTCCGCCCCCAACCACCCAGACTCTACAAAGAGAACCTCATTCTCTGGCTAAGTCGTAGAAGTATTGAACTGGGAACTTTGGAAACTGTCCAGTAGTAAAACGCTTTCATTTTATTGATGAGGAAAAGGAGGCTCAGAGACATCAGGGACTTCCCCAGGGTCACACTGCAAAGGGATGGCAGAAGAGGACTGGAAATGCAGATCTCCTGACACCCACTGGACAGAGCCATCATCTACACTCAGGTGACCATTCTTCAAGCCTCTTTCTTTTTTTTTTTTTTTATTTCAGCATATTATGGGGGTACAGATGATTAGGTTACGTATGATACCCTTGCCCCTGCTTCCCCCCAAGTCCGAGCTTCAAGTGCACCATCCCCCGGGATGTGTGCATCGCACTCATTGTTTGTGCATATGCCCCCCTCCCCCCTCCCCCTGCGTAACATCCAATAACTATTATTCTTATATGTGCACTTAAGTGTTGATCAGTGAAACCAATTTGATGGTGAGTACATGTGGTGCTTGTTTTTCCATTCTTGGGATACCTCACTTAGTAGAATGTGTTCCAGCGCTTTCCAGGAGAATGCAAGAGGTGCTATATCTCCGTTGTTTCTTAAAGCTGAATAGTACTCCATGGTATACATATTATCACAGTTTATTAATCCACTCATGTATTAGCTGACTGTTTATGGTGCCACAGCCACCCAGTAAATGCTTGCTGAGATGGGGCCTGCGCTCCCAGGTGCTGGCCCTGGAGCCATCTTGGGAAATCATCAGAGCTGCCATCTTGCCTGTTCAGCTCGGTGGGGACACCCAGGAGGGAACAAAGGGGTTCACGACTGTGGCAGGCAACAGAGCTCCTAGTGAGAGCCTGACTCTCCGTTATCTGTGAACACATAGGAATCCTCAGGCCCTCTGGCAGTGCCCAAGCAGTGGGTTGCAGTCCCTCTGAGACCCTGCAGGTGGTCAGCACAGGCCACTGCTCTTCCAGCCTGGTGAGAACGGAGAGTAGAGGGAGCAGCGTGGGCTTGGAGCTGAGACAGACCTGAGTTTCAGTCCTGGCACTGCTACTTTCTAGCTGTGGGACATTTGGCAATATAGTTCACCTCTCCAGACCACATTTTAAAAATAAATAAAATTTACTGCTATCACAGGCTGTTGTGGGGATTAAGAGGATTCTCCGTGGATGGCTATACCTCACATGAGCCTGGCTCACGGTAGCAGTTGATAGAGTTAGTACTATTCTTATTGTCTCTCCTACTGTATGAAATCAGGCAAATCACAACCTATCTGAGTCTCAAATTTGTCTTCTAAAATAGCAAGATTAGTCTTGCCCTACCGGCTTGAACAAAAGTTTATGGAAAAGAACCTGGTGAGTTCTCCAGTCAACATTAGTTTTCTTCCTTTCACCTGGCCTGCCCAAGAAGGAGTTCTGGTAACAGACAGAAATGCAAGTTAACTGAAAATTAAGGCTCAAGTTCTATTATTTCCACCATAGGTGCTGAACATCTGTGTCTAAATCAGTATCTTGACATATATGCTTCCAGTCTTTTTCTTTCTTCCGTTTTTAAAACAAAGGCTAACCATTCTACTATATTTGAAAAAAGATAGATACTCATTAAAAATAATTAATATAATGGTGAAAAGTTTAAAGATGAAAGTAATAAAATAACCTCAAATACTACTACTCAGAAATAATTTTTATTGAGAATAAACATCATCGTTGTTATTTTTATAGTCGTATGTGTAGATAGAAAAAATATATATTTAAAAATTCTTTAATAAAAATGAGATCATAATTCTAAACACTGTTTTAACATATGAGTATTACCTTTAACTTTCCTGAAATTTAACACAAGAAAATATGCCAAAGTAAGACTACAGAAATTATTGCATAAATGCTTCTTTACTGCAGGATAGTATTTCATGAAAAATCCTTTTTAAATTAATCAAAGTAATTATGTAGAACATCAAGAAGTGGAAGTCATCATTTCCTTTTTAAACTATGTGTTTCAATTTTAGTATCAATTGTGTTCAGGTTGTGAAAGATAAGAACATTAGTGCTCAGATTTATTCCAGCTCCCTTCCCCACAACATTTGAGTCTTGTTAGTTATCTTCCTATTTTTACATTGTTCTTCCACTTTCTGCTCTGTAACTGGGATAGTTCCCACATTTCACACAACTGTTCAATTCCAGCTCCCTTTACTTACTTACCTTCTTTGGAGCAGAGTTGGAGATCAGATAATGAACAAGAAAAAAGTAGCATATATGGTACCGTTCTATAGAATAAGAACAAGAAGTAAAGTGAGTAAAGGAGATGAAGAATGCTGGAGTTGGGTGAGGCACATTCTTCCATGAGAACTAACGCAGTCAGGGCAGCCTTCATAGGACAGAGGTATTGTTTAATACCTGTATAAATATCAAACAGATTTATTATATACCAGTAGTGCTTTTGCTTGGTGTTTCAATTCCTAAATTCTTTTTTTCCCCTTTATTTCTTAAGTGGCTGAATGTCATTGTCATATAGTTTTGTTCAAGAAGGGCGCATGGGTGCTGTATTCCTGGGTTTTTTATGTTTGAGAAAGTCCATTGCTACTTTTTTATTTAACACCATTCTTGGTGGCTATAATATCCTGGGGTGCACTTTCTCTTAGATGTTGTGACCGCTGTGTTTTAGCATTAAATGTTGCCGTGGGGAAGGCTAAAGTGAGCCTGATGTTAACCCCTTGTAATGATGTGCTTTGCCTGACTGAGTGTTTGAAGTGTTGTTATTTAACTAGTGTACATCTACCTTGAGCTGTCTGTATTAAATTTTCCTGGAACATGGTATGTCTTTCAACTTGCATATTCATTTTTTCTTTATTTAGATAATTTAAAACATTCCCCCTTTTTATGTTTATTAGGCATTTTAAAAAATCTATTAGCTTCTCTGTACTTGTTCTAATGTCTTTGTTTTAATCTGCATTTACTGCGTTTATCTTAAAATCTCATCCATATTAATAATTTCTTTTCAGTGGAATATACCTGTCCCTTGCTCTTTCTAATTTTTGTATTAGTTCTGTAATGACGTGGTTTGGGTCCTCAATTTGTTTCCTTAGATCCTCAATCTCCTTTTTCTTTTAAATCTCATTATGTTATCTTTCACTCCTTGTGCTCCTGAATTTATATCCTTAGTAAGATGTTATATAGCATGAAAGAATTGTGAAGAATTTCTTTCTGTTCCTTTGCTGTTTTCTCCTATGTTGGTTCTTTTTCTTCCTCATTTCCTTCCTCCCTTCCTTCCTCCTTTTCTTTTTTCCTCCTTCCCTCTTCTTCCTTTCTCTCTTCTTTCATAATATGTCTGCATAATTCTTTCCTAAACAAGAGGGGAATTTTTATGATGCTGTTTCAACTCACCAATGTAACATTTGTTGGAGCTCATTATAAGGTATCTGATTCCATTTCCCTGCCTTAGAAAGTACCATCTGGGGAATATATTTGAACCTGTCTTTGCTGTCTAAGATGCTAGAAGAGCTTTGGGACCTTCATTTCTAACTCTTTCCCTTTCCATCCAGTGTGGTGGACTGAGGGAGAAGACTTAGGTAGGCACTACATGGCATCCTGACTGGCTGGTGGGCATAGACATAGGCCAGAATGGGAAATGAGAATGCCAGAATCTATAGAAGGCTGAAGTAACTGACTTCAGGAGACAGGATCCAACTCTTAGTATCCACACTGGTCAGTATCTATAATGGCTGAGAGCTTATGTTCTGGAGATAGAGAAAAATGTATTTAGTCCAGGCTCCGCAATGTACTAGGTTTATAATCTTGAGCCTTTGTTTTTTCATCTGTAAAAGGAGATTGATAGTAGTATCTTTCTCATGGAACTATTGATGAGCTAATGAAAGCAATACTTACCTTAGTGCTGGAAGCTTTGTAAATGCCAGCATTTTCTATGATTATAATGAATGACATACATAATTTTGGTAGGCATTGATATCAGAGAATGTCTGATCAGGAGGTGGCACTGAGCAGTAGGGACATGTATTGGAAGGGACCCAAAGTTAATTTGGTGCCAGCCACAGTATTTAAGGCTGTTGGTTGATTATTCACAGTAGGACCTCAGACTCTGGCTGGGAAGCCCTGGAGCCCAAGTGCCCTCCTCCACATGTTGGTAAGAGGTGAGGGAGGAGGGGGAACTTATGGTCAGAGTGTCTTGCCTTAGCCCAGTGCTTTTCAAAATGTGGCCCCTGGTCAGTGACATCAGTATCACCTGGGAATTTGTTAGAAATGCAAATTCTAGACCTACTGAATCAGACTTTCAGGAATTGAGATCTTGAAATGTGTGCTTTAACAAGCCTTCCAGGTGTTTCTGATGTATACTAAAGTTTGAGAACCATTCTGTCTGCTCTAGTTGGGCTAGTATTTAGGGAACTAAGTGGCCAAGATGGGAAAGCAATAACCATGAAATGACTTTGCCAACATCTCAGAAACTTGCAATAGACTGAGACTGAGTTGCTCTTGTTTATAGTCAGTGAGCATTTTAATAGGCATACAATCGTCCTGTATACTTATTCCACTAAATACAGTCAGCCCTCCATATCCGTGGGTTCTGCATCTGTGGATTCAACCAATTGCGGATTGAAAACATTTGGGAGAAGAAAAGGATGATTGTGTCTGTACTGAACACTTTTTTCCTTGTCATTATTCCCCAATCAATACAGTATAAAAACTATTTACATTGTATTAGGTATTATTAGTTATCTAGAGATGATTTGAAGTATACAGGAGGAGGTGCATAGGTTATATGCAAATGCTACACCATTTTATACAAGGGATTTGTGCATCCTCTGTAGGTTTTGGTATTTGCGGAGGCTCCTGGAACCAATTCCCCATGGATACCAAGAGAAGACTGTATATATCTTTGCTTCATATCATCTTCATCTGTGGAGATGTGGAATGCTGCTATGTTGGCTATTTTTTTAGTGAACTATAATTTTAATTAGAAAGAGATAAAATATGGAAAGACACTTGACTCCCATTTTTAGTTATGTAAAAGTCTGGAGCTCTCCATCTCAGGGTGTCATCTGCCATCTGGTGGCAGCATACCCCACTGACAGCCTTCAACAGCAATAATCATAGTGAAAGATTTCAGAGAGACAGGGATCGGGGATCTGGGGTCTGAAGAACTTAGGGAAACTTTTCCATCATGTCATTCACTATAGTTTCCTCTTGGAGAAGTAAGGTGGGTGGGGAAGAATGTGGACTTTGGAGTCAGACAGAACTGGGTTACAGCGATCTTTGGAAAGACACACAATATCTCTGAGCCTCAGTTTCCTCATTTTGAAATGGAGATGATAGTAATGATAATGCTTCCATCTCCAGATTATTGTGGGGGTCAGATGAGGGAATCGGTGGAAAACAGCTGGATGTGTTTGGAAAACTGTTAAGAGCTGCCCAGATGTGAATTGTTTATTATTTATGTTTGAAACCTGGGTTTTTAATTGTGGAATGTAATGTCCTCTGTTGGAGGAATTCTAGATATTAGCAAGCAGGTGGAGGAGTTATTTGGTGTTTGGGTTTGTCTTAATTTTTTTTTTAAAGGACTAGGGGAGGGAGATTGTGCCCTGAGATTACTTCAACTATGTGTTCACTCCTAAGAACTATTTAGGCGTGAAGGACCAACCAACTCCATCCCCTACTGAAGAAACAGGAAAAAGACCAAGAATCCTGGCCATAAGCCACTGTGTTGCCTCTTATCCTTATGTGGCCTTGACTTGGGGGAAGGAAGGACTGAGACAAAGAGAGAAGACTGGATGGAAGTTTGCAGGGACAGAGGTGGAAGTGAGGAAGAGAAAGTAGAAGAGGAAAGGGATGGCAGGGGGTGGGAAGGAGAGTGAGTACCAGAGAGGATCAGAGAGAGATGGAAGGAGTACTGGGGGAACCCAGCTCAAAAGAAGGGTCAAAGAGAGGGAAGAAACCAAAACGCATGCGTCGGTACTGTGGCTCTCACTGCTTCTAGGCCTTTCCAACTGGCAGCACTTCCTGTGAGTCGGCTTTTTTGTGACTGAAACACATCTTTCTTCAGGGACCTTGTGCTTTTGTACATGTGAAGTGTTTGGATCCAATGTGCTTAGTGAAAGAGAAGAGTCAGACATTGCTGGAAAAAGAGACCAGATGTCTTTGAAATCATCTAAATTGTCTCTATTTTTAAAAAAGTTACTCTTTCCATTGCTGCCAGATCTGAAAGTCCAATTTGCCAGGATAATATATCCGGTGTGGATAAAGATTTCCAAACTTGAAGTGTTTGTCGCTTAGCAACCCGGAGTCGTGAAGGGCTCACTTGGGCTGGCCAGTCAACCTTTCTGGGGGACCAACCTTTTCTCCGCGGGCGCCAGGCTGAGCATGCGCGTGGGCTCCCGCAGGCCGGGGGTCCCCCTCTGCTGGGCACCCTCTGCCCCTCCCCTCCCAGATTGCTTCCGAGGTACTTGAGGCTAATAAATCGAAACAGAAAGAACGAGAAGCAGGAGGAGAAGCAGAGAGAAAAGGAGTATCCTAAAGAGAAAAGCCCCAGGGACAGAAGGAATTGAAAGGAAAAAATATGCCTACGACTTAATCTTTGGCCGTCAGCACAGATCCAGATAACTAATTCTCCAGTGGTTTGGAACAAGGGTATTTCTGTTCTTTCAAAAGGCCATTTTTAATATTAAATTTTTTACTGTGTACATTATCATTATTGCTGTTTTCCCTGCTGTTGTTAGGAAGAATGCTTTTAGTCCACACCCAGTGGGATGAGCATTCCTCTCCTTACTGATCTGGAACCCAATTGAAAGCTTGAAGCCTCAAATTTCAGTGGGGACTTATCCTTCTGCTCATCAGTGTCTGCTAGGGACTGGGAAAAGGAGGAGTGGACATAGTAGTTGTCCCCTAATATTTGTACCCCTTTCTCTTTGTAATTACTTTGATTTTTGGTTCGGTTTCCATCCTCCTGCCTCTACACAATTCTTGCAGGGACAAAAAGGTGATTCTACACCTAGGGCTTGTGATTCAGACTAGTGAGCGTGCACAATCCCATCCTCCAGCCATAGTTATTGGTTCAGGGATGAGTCCATGACCCAATTCTGGCTATTGAGCTACAACAAGAGAAATTCGATGGGGTTCCTTCTTTCAGAGAGCTATCTAGAGAAGTATCTGGTTATGGTCCTCTTTTGTTCTCCCTGGATACTTGCTAACACTTTGTAACTATGAGAGGGACACAGCCTTAGTGTGAAGCTGAATATATCATAAGTGGGGTAAAGAGAGAGGAAACAAATGAAGGAATGAACAAATTCTGGATGTCATGGTTAGGCCACTGAATCAAACTACTCCTGAAGTTCAGCTTTTTCTTGGATCTTCAGTTATATAAAACAATAATTTTCCTTCATTGTTCAAGCCAGATTGAATTGGTTTTTCCATTACTTAGAATCAAACATTCCTTATTGATACAGTAACATTTATAGAGCACCACTGTGTTTGGCACTCTATAAAATGCTTTTATGTGCATTATTCTCACCTAATTGTCATGGTAAGCTGTCAGGGAAGGCATAACATCCTCACTTTTCAGTTGAAGAAAACTCCAGTTCAGAAAGGACCAACACTGAAGTGGTTTGCGGCAGAGCTGGCATTTTAATCCAGGGCAGTCCAACTCCGGAGCTCAGGCTGGTACCCATACGCAGACTCTCAGCTGACAGCAGAGGAGATCTGCTCTGAGCAGAGAAGGGAGGGAGAACTGCAGTCTGAGGGCAAAATCTGTGCTCTCAGCTGACAAAATTGATGAGGGCCAAGGTGAGAGTGCTATGTAGAATCTGCAGTAGGTGCAGATGAACTGGCTTGTTTGGGGTTCTCATGTGGCAGGGTGTCCTCTGACACTATATGGTCTACAGCCAGGCCTCAGCTTGCTTTAAACACCCAGCACCCTGGAGCCCATGAAAAATAACAACTTAATAACAACTTCTTATCCCTGAAAACATTTGCAAATGCTTGTGAAATTTATTTTATTTAACTCATGCTTCCTGATTAATGTCTTCCCTTCAATCTCCCTTTCCAAATTAAGACAAATCAGCAAATGCCTGGAATGACAAAGCCATTGGGACTTTATAATAATGATACTAGTTAATGTTCGTTGAGTACTTACTCTGTGCCAGGCACTCTTTTAAGTGCCTTTTGTATGTAAAAGCTCACAAATTATGAGGAAGTGTATTGTCACCCTCCTATCGCAAATGTGGACACTGAGGCTCAGAGAGGTAAAATAGCCTGACCAAGGTCACACAGCTAGATCTTACATTCCTAACTATGATGTTATATTGGCTTTTCATGTGGACAGACTGAACAAAACTTCCTGCCAAGATCCTTGGCAAACAGAATATAATAGGTCTACAATAGATTGGGCATGCCAGAATGAATATCATTCATTATGGAAATGAACTGAGTGTGGCTATAAAATTATGAGACTGATTTGTTTTTTTTTTTAAACACAGCATAACTTGTAAGGCATATGACTGCCATACTTTTTAAAGTTATCCTCTACCTCAAACCCTCACTTCTGGAATTAAAAAACAGAAAAGACTATATTAAAATCATTGAAAAAGAAAAATAATGAGATGAAATTAGTATTGCCAGACATTAAATATGCTACAGAGCAGTAATAAATAAAACAGTATGGTTCTGTAATTGAAAATAAACAAATAGATCAATGGAAAATAACAAAAAACTCCTCAGTGCTATTAGTATATAATAGAAGTAATATTTCATATATGGAGGGTTTAGCAAAAGATGGTCCCTAAAACATATTAATTTGGATTCTTTCCTCCTGCTGTATACCATATTAAATTCTGGATAGGTTAAAAAGTAAAATATAAAAACTGTAGCCACAAAATATCTAAAAGAAAATTTATGATCATGATTAGGGAAGTTTTCCTAAATGTTGCATCAATAGCAGATACCATAAAAAAATTTATAGATTTTACTATATAAAACTTAAATATTTCTGTATGGCAAGTATACCATGGAATATATGAAAAACAAAGGGTCATGGCCTTACTATACAAAGAACTCTTATAAATCGGTAAAATAAAAAATAAACATAGCAATATAAAAAAGCCCCAAGTGCCAGGCCACCTTCCTACACTGTTAATGAAAGTATAAATTTGCACATGATGAAATATGATGTGGCAAAGTACATCTAAGACCTCAAACCCAGCAATTCTCTCTTCCAAGAATTTATCCTAAGAGAATGATTGGACAAAAATGCAAAGGTGTGTGTCTAATCATCACAATGTTATTTACAGTAATTTAAAACATTAAAATTAAGCTAAATGTCTGAAAAATAATATGTTAAATAAATAATGCTATCTATCCATTCAAAACATGTAACGGTGATCACTAAGGATGATATAGACATATATTTGCTGACATCAAAAACGTATTCTTGATCTGTTGTTAAGTGAAAAAAGGAAGTTACAATTATAGGCCAGATACGGTGGCTCACACCTGTAATCCTAGCATTTTGGGAGGTTGAGGTGGGAGGATCGCTTGAGGCCAGGAGTTGGAGACCAGCCTGGGCAACATAGAAAGACATCATCTCTACAAAATATATATGAAAAAAAATTAGCTGGGCATGGTAGTGCACACCTGTAGTTTCAGCTACTCAGGAGGTGGGAGGATTGAGGCGGCAGTGAGCTATGATCATACCACTGCACTCTAGCCTGGGCAACATAGTGAGACCCCCATCTCTACAAAAAAAGAAATAGTTACAAGTATGTATAAAAATATGGTCATTTTCGTATGTGATCTCTTCCTCTATCTATGGATAAAAATGCCTAGCAAACTATTCCCCTAAAAAATAAACATACATATATGTGTGTGCATGTGTGTGTGTGTGTGTGTGTGTGTATAAACATATATATATGTATAGTTTTTTGTTTTCCATTTTTTTCTAAAATAAATATATATTTCTATGTAATGAAAAATATATTAGCAAGTTATTTTGTATGTATCAAATATTACATAATAAAAAACAAACAAAAGCCTCCCTAAAGATGTACCTGTAAATAACAGGACTATTATTTTTCCTTTTTCTGACCAGAGTAACTGATTAATTGGCCCATTAGTTTGCAGGGACGAGCATAACCTTTGGAACCCAACTGACCTGGGCTTAAATCTCAAATTATTCTGATATACCAACTGTAAGATTATAGACACACCTCTTAATTTCCCTGATACTCTGTGTTCTCATCGCAAAATGAGAAAGTATTTACCTTACATAGTTATTAAGTGGAATAAGTAAAATGATAAACCCTTAGTAAGTGACTGGCCTACAGAAGACTCCTAAAATTGCAATAAATATTATCCTCCTTTAATGCACAGCTCAAATGCATATCTGAATTTTTTACCAACTACCCCCAGACAGTGGATTCTTTACGATTCTTTACTGATCGAGTTTTCTCCTAAGTTTTTATGCACACCTGTTATTGCCCACTCTGTTTTTACATACTAGATGTGAGCTCCTGGGAACCAGGGATCAAACTTGCCCATGTCTGTGTCCTAAGTACCTAGCTCAGTGCTTGGCCCATGGAAGGAGTATGCCACATATTTGCTGAATGAATAAAATAATGAGTAATTAGCAATTATGATCGATGACAACAATGTTGAAATAAGTAAACTAAGGGAATTATTCCCTAAGGGAAGAACTTTGGAGGTGTACACGCACTGGATCTGTATATTACAGTGCTTTTTTTAAAACCACCTGAACATGATTTTGGAATTTCCTTTCATAAAGAAGATAGTGCATTCTAACAGCAGCAATGGCAAATGCTTATTGGGTACTTAGTGTAATTTCACTTGATCCTCTCAAAAGACAAATGAGGAGGAAATGAATGATTAGACAGTAAAAGTCACTTGCCTCCAGTATCAAGACGTGGCAGAACCAGGGTTTGAACCCAGCCCTTTCTGATGGATTCTGGAGCTCTTAACCATGACCCTCCCACATGAAGGGCCTCATTGAGAAGAACAGTGGAAGCTCTGTAGCAGCTGGACCAATGTTCTCAGCGGTCTGGAGAAGCCTACGGTAGAGCAGCGTGAGGAAGAGGAAGGGTTATGAGGTGGGAGGAAAGAAGAAGGGAATGAAGGAGGGAGATGACAGGGAGAAACAAGAGGGGGCGCTAGACAGCAAAAAATACCCCCGTGGACCGCCTTAGTCTGCCATTTTGGGAGGCAGCATTTTCGCCATTTGGGCAAGATTGTGGAGCAGGTGATGTTGCAGCATCATCAGAGCAGGGGTGAAGTACAGATGTTCTATGTTCTACCCGGAACACGTGGTGGAACCCAGAATGATATCTAATTTGTGAATTAATTTAATTGTAACAATTTTGAAGGTCTGCAAATGAGATTTTGTTTGGTTTTACAGTTTAAAAAGATCAACGTTTATTGGAATAAAAACATTGATTTATTGTATTGAATTCAATCAAATTGACTTCCAGGAAAATCTTGGCAGTAGGAAGAGGTCTCTTACTACCTTCCCCACAAGTCCTAACCTCCCCCCAGCCCTCACCCCCAAGCTTTCTTGGTGTTCTATTTCTGCTAATCCTTGCTAAGAAGTAACTAGTGAGCAAGAGGTTAGCTGATGGGGTCTCAAGGTGTGACCTTTCCCAGGAGTATTTGCATGTTAATCGAGCATACTGGGAGCCAGGAACAGCCTCCAGGTCTCAAATGAAAGAAGTCCTGAAGGTGGAGGAGACGGGTGGGCATGGCCCCCAGAGGCCCTGCTGTGTAGGCCACGTTGATTCTGCCTGTGTGGATGGCCGCTGGTCTGGGCTTTTCTCCAGCCGCTTTTACAAAGAAGTGGTTTGGAGAAGAACAAAGCAATCGTGTTTATCCCCAGGCAAGGACTCCATTGCCAGGGCTGTGTGTGCAGTGCCCAGCTGAGAGTCTGGACCCAGTAGGCCTTGCTATATGGTTATTTGTCAAATGAATGAAGAAAGCCTTTCCCCTTCCCTTCTACCTTCCCCCACACCTTTACCCCTTTTGTCCATGGGATCTTTAAGCCCAGGAGTCCAGGCCCAAGACCTGGGCAACTTCTTCTAGTGATAAGAACATCGCCAAGAAGAAATTTCTACCATTTACATTTACAATGATTTTTCCTCCTTATGACCAGAAAACCTCAAAACTTGTGCTGAATTGCATGACCTCACTGACCATGTTTCTTGTTCCTTGTTGAACTGTGGTTAAAGCAATCTCCTTCTTAGCTACGGCCAAAATGTAGAAAATAAAATGCCTTCGTGGACGTGTTCTCAGGCACGCACACATCTCAGGGTCCTCAGGAAGAAAAGGGAACAGGGGACAGGGTGGGAGTGATAAGGACAAGACTACTTTTCTGTTTGGCTGAATTCATCAAAAATGTCCAAACCCCATACTGAACATTCATCACTAATTAAATCCTAGCACCATAATTCAGAGAAAACAATTACAGCATTTAGAATTTTTAAAGGAACTATTATTGCTGCCTTGGCCCTTTTAAAAATTATGCTCCCCAAAGGACAAAATGTGATCCATTAATATGTATGTATTATTACTTTTTTTGTAGCGGGAAGACTGCTGATGCCTGTGAATATGGAAGCATTTATCGGTTGCCGACAGCCGCTTAGTTGACTTGCAGTTTTAAGTGCAGTATTTTCTAGAATCTAAAAGGCTATAACATTAATTACCTTTTTGCCTTCAGCTGGTGGCTTGCTAGTTTCTGTCCTGTGTTCTCTTTTCTTTCCTGGCCACACTGGTAACTGGTTAGCAAGTAAAGGGGTTGGTCAGATTCAGGAGGAGTCAAAACCATTACTGGGAGAGATCATAATAATTTATTCAATTTAGGGCAATTTTTCCCATTTACCTTTGGTGCCCAGGAATGAGTCCTTGATTTTCATTTTCAGCTGGGGCCCCGTTGTGTGCTGGGTCCTGTGTTAGTCGCTGAGTGTAAGGCATTCCAAATTTCTAAGTCAAATCCACGATTTTTCCACATTGAGTGTCCCCAGCCAAACTGGGATCTGTTTTTCTCGTCTACTGTTTCATCCTTCTGATGCACAGGCTGCTTTGTCTTGATAATTTAACAGAGTAATTGAGAGGTGAGTTATCTGAGTCTGGCACCAAGGACCACAGTTGGTCTTAATACACTAAGATGTATTGTGTGCCTGACCTGTGTGTGTGTGTGTGTGTGTGTGTCCGTGCGCATGTGCACGTGTGTGTATGCTCGGGTGCATGCATGCACGTAGGTATATATGTATATATACATATATAAAAGCACAGCTCAGAAATTTCCATCCTGCTCTCTGATCAGTCTATTGTCACATGCATTTGGCATTCATTATCCACGAGCCTCCGGCGCCTCTGGTCCTGTGCCCTGGCTAACAGTGATTTGGTTTATAGAGATCATATGGCAAGGAAACAGACCTTGAAAGACAGAGCTCTGAGAAGCACATTTGATGAATTTCCTATGATTTGAGTCTGGGTTTATTCTTCCCTGTGGCGGGGCAGACACCCCAGAGCACACACAGCCGGCCAGGCTGAGGAGTGGAAGCTACGACAATAAGCACACTGTTTTTTTTCTTCACACGTCTCGGGTTGCATTTCCTATCTGGGAAAAAAAGAAAAGGGAGCCTTGTAAAGGATCCAGAATCTGGGCAGGAAACCACACAGAGTGAAGGTTGCCATTGTCATTAGCAATTAATGTAACCACCAGGGCTGGGAGGAGAAAGCCCTGCCAAGGCAGTGGGTGAGGGGAGGGGGACACAGGCTGCCGAAAGGGGGTGGGGGCTGCTCACCCCATCTCACTGGCCATGATTGGTTGGGGCAGTGAGCAGGATACCTCCCTAGGCACTCCCGAGAGAGACCACAGTACTAACATTTTTTTGTTTTAAAACAAGGTGCCCAGGACTTGATAAGTTATAAAATGTTTCTGCCACCCATTTTCACTTTCTGTGGCTCCCTGTCCAATTCCTTAGTCCCCTTAGTGAGTGACTTCTTTTTCTGAGTCTGTTGAGATTCCTTTATTTAACAATACTGTATTTATTGAGTGCCTTTCATGTGCCAAGTACGTGGGGTGCTGGGTGCAGTGCTAACGCTGATCTATAACATATGCTGAGCGCATGTGTACCAGGCACGGTCTATGTGCTTTCCATTCGTTACCTCCTGTAGGCATCAGTACGACTCCACTCTATGAGTTACATTTTCTTTCTACTCCATTTTACAGATGGCGTGGCTGAGAGCCAGGGAGGTTAACTAATTATGCTCCAGGTCATAAAACCAATACATGGGCTATCTGGGATTTGGGCCTTTTCAAACCTATGCTCCTAACCCTAGTTTATGCTCTCAAGAAACCCACAGTCTAGGGAGGATTTGGGCAAGTCAATCAGTGATTAAGTGACAAGGTGATGTGGGCTATGAGGAAGGTAAGCTTAGGATGTCTGGGAGTGCAGAGAAGACATACCTAATCTAGTCTGGGGAGGCAGCACTCATAGAAGGCTTCCTGGAGGAGGTGAGTTTGACATTCCTCCTGTCTCCTCTCACATCCCAGTGGTACATGAGCTAATTTTGGCCAAACTAACCAGTCTGGAAGGAAACCTTAATATCTTAGTATGTCTGCACTGCTTACTACATAGGTGTTGGTATGTTCTGCTGATCTGTCCAGAAATGTTTGCTTCTGATGTCATACTAAATGAAGTCCCAACTAGGTTGATAAGAGCTGGGACTGCCGGCATTTCTTCTACATTTTAGACGGTGCAAACTCCTCTCCTAGTCCTCCTTCCTCCTCCCTGCTTTGTCTCCCTTCTTCTTCATCTCTCCCCTCTCCACCCCCAAACTCTTTCTCTTTCTTTCTGGTAGTTTAAAAAATGCCACTTTTTATTAATGTGACCAAAATGTCATCAAGTAGTTTAATGCTCTTTAATGTCCTTGTATCGTTTACGTTTTGCGAACAGTGTGGAAATGAATCCCATCTGTAAGTTCAAGAACATCAAAAAAGTTGGACAGGCTATTTAGACGTGCTACTTCACATTGCATTAGTGTGTACAATGTCAGGGGGCCGAGCCAAGCACAGCCTGTCGGGGCCTCCCCTCACCCCTTCCCCAGGCCTGGGAGTGACAGATCACTTACCTCGGGAACTCAGAGTCAATCATGGGTATGGGGGGCTGGAAGGCTGCCCAGAGTCCCCAGGAAAAGTGTGAAGCTTAAATAAAAAATGAGAAATGATTCAAGAAAATCTCTCTCTTCCTTTCTGGTGCCAAGATGCCCGACAATAGGTTTTTCATCACTTGGGTGAGAGGCTGGTTATATTGCCATCTAACTTCTTCAAAAATAATTAGCTCATTTCTCTCTCTCTCTCTTCCCCCCACCCCCTGTCTTTCTCCCTCCCCCACCACACTCTCCAGGGAGGGGTGCTCTGGGGCTAAAATTAAGCTGCCAGTTTGTAAGGAGGCAGCTATAAACCAAAAATCGCTGCAAAACATCAAGTTTGGGGCCCATAGAGCTAATAAAAGAGATGTTCTCTGAAGAACTCTGAGAAGTTCTCAAAACCCAAATCAACAGGGCGGTAGTTTCAGGGTGACCCTGTTGGCTGCAGCATCCTGGCAAAGGGTGTTGATGTTGGAGTTACCCTGCCTGGCTTGAATTCTGGCTCCTGTACTTTCTAGATATGTGGTCTTGAGCAAGTGAAATCCCTGTGTCTCATTTTACTTACCTGCAAGATGGGGATACTAATGATATGAACCTCATTAAATGAGCTACTGAATGTGAAATGTGTAGACTGTCCCGTGTCCTTAGTAAGTACTCAATAAATGTAAATGAGCTGTTTTTAGCCTTACCTTGTTGCCCTGTTCTTTCCACCTGACCCCACCTACACCGTGCCCCTCCAGGTTAATGCATGCAGGTGGTCAGCCCCTTCTTCCCTCTCACTGAGCTCTCAACCTGAGCACTCACCTTACCCTCCCCTGCGAGGAGGGAGGTGGGGATGGGGGGCCTTGACTCCAAAATGTCCTGGCTTTTTTCCAGGTCTGTGGAAACCCCTCATTCTAATGCATTCCCTGGAAAGAAAGACGTGGCTTTTTGTTTCAGAAAAAAACACAAAAGCTTCTATTCTTCCCCAGACATGGGGAACAGCAAGAGTGGATTTTTAACTGTTAATCATTATAGCTGAATGAATAACAAGCCACCTCTCTGAAGGCCCTCAGTCCCTTGCCAGTAGTGTAACCCCTCCCCTTATTTTTCATTTGCTCATGTGAATGTCCTTTAATTCTAAATATAAACATAAGCAAATAACTTCTGATTGTTATTTCACAATTTTCAAGACAAGGTCATTCTGTTTTAACTCCTAAATTAAACAAACAAACAAAAACATTCCCTTAATGCAATTACCAGAAGGGCTATTTGCTCCTAAGTCCTTTATAGGATGTGGAGAGAGCCTATTGCCTATTTATGCTCAGACGATTGGGAGAGCGCCAGTGGGGAGTTATATCTGGAGTCCCCTGGGGACTTGTGAGTGCCGCTTATAATGCAGCCACTGCTCGGAGACCTTATGCTCAGACTGGTGGGAAGGACACTGGGTTTTAGAGACTGTCAGATCTGGCTGTAAGATCTGACTGGGATAAATGCTAGAGCCTTCCTTGACCTCTCTACTTTCCATTTTAACTCTCGTAACACTGTTGTTGGCTGGTGGCATAGTTATGATGGCTGAGAGCAGAGACTCAGGAGCCAAACTACGTGGGTTTAAATCCTGGCTCTGTCACTTGCTTACCCTGGATAAGTCACCCAACATCCAAGGCTCATAATAGTATCTATCTCAAAGGATGATTGTAAGAATGAATTGCGTTAATATGCATCAGGCGGTTAGTCTAGTGCCTGACACATAGCAAATGCTCTGTATAAATATATTGGCTATTATTATCTCTTCAATTATTTACTATCTCTCTTTAGTACTATGCTGAGAGTTCCCTGAGGACAAGGACTGTGTCTGTCTCTACTGCCATAGCCCACCACTGAGCACAGTGCCTGGCACCCGAAATTTTTATTATTAGCTCTGGAAGGAGTTCATTGGATAAAACATCTCTAGGGCTCCAATATCAGAATTGCTGTTGCTGTTGAATGTCCAAAAATTTTGATCATCAGTTGACTAGTCTGTTTTTGAATTACCCCATTGCTAGGCTTCTCCGTGTTTAGTTCTTTTCTTCCTGGTTTGTGCTGTGTGGTTTGCTAATATACTCAACTCAACTGAGGTTTACTGAGTGTCCCTTACATGAGCCACCCCAGGCTGAAGGAGGCCACAGACAGGAAGCACAGTGATATTCACCCCCTTTCTTTTCCAGCCTCATAGTCTAGTAGGGGAGGCAGATGTATGAATCTAGGCCTGGCCACGCATAATATCCCATGTCCCTGGCGATGAGCGCCTGATCCAGTCTGGACTTCCTTAGGATTTTACAAATGGTGACTGAGAGATACAAGTTTTATGTTTTCTTTGGGGATAGCTGGTTGAATGTAAACCCAAACACCTCTGGAGGCTAGGCCTACTCTTTCCATGCTTCCTGGAAGGAGCCCATCAGATATAGCCAAGGATGATGATAATCTGCAAAGTGAAATAGAGGGAGAGAGAGGGGGAGCTTTGGGAGTTCTTTGTTATTGCAGCAAAGCTAGTTTATCTCAGCTAATATAACCTCCATCCTCCCTGAAATTCTTCATGATGCCACATGCCATTGCCTGAAATTCCCACCCTTTGGAAAGCTTGAGAAATGAGTTAAGGGATTCTAAACCCATGGAATCTGCAGGAATCTTAAGCAGGGCTCTGTTTGTATCTGTCTTGTTGTTGACATCCTGGTCCCTAATGAGGTCATTTGAACATCTGTAGCATATCTGCCAAAAGCCAGTTAACTGGAAATGACATTAGTCACTGTTAGCAGAGTGTCTTTTCCCCTTTCTCCCTTGGATTTGTTCTTTGGGGACACACCAACATAGCTCAGAGGTTCTTAGGGTCCAGACATCAAAGGGCGGGATATAGTCACCAGCAGGCCCTTGTCAAAACATTCAACATTTTAGCTTGCTGCCTCCCAACCTTTCTGACACTGAAGATCCCTTTTTATTAAAAATAAAAGATTTTTTAAAAAGGTCAAGTCTTCAAACATAAAGCACTGATTAAGTCATAATATGCTTATTTGCCCGTTTCTTATTAATCAACCTTCACATATAACACTGATCAGATAATGCTAACAATGTGGAATTTCAGTTAGACTAGGTGGGCTAAACTATGATAAAAAAGGGGGTTTCTATAAGGTCTTTTATTTTTAATTTGTTTTCAAAAATTACCAATTATTGTTAGACCCTTCAAATGAATGAAATAGCCCAGGAATCTCTACCTTAGGATATCTTGAAAATCTGAGATCTAAAACTGCCTTATACTCTACCATTGTGGTTCACTTTAGATAATTGGTACCTTTAGTTAACAGGGCATGGGAGCCTGAGGTACAAGACAATTTGAACACTCACTGTGTGCCATGTCTGGGCCAAGGGTTTCGTAGTCTTGAGACCTTTTATTCATCCTAAAGCCCTGTGCTAGGCACGTAGAAGTGACCCAGTAGGACTGAGGCTTGGGATTCTTAGGGTATGTCTTACCTCCTGGGGATAAGGTGCCAAGGGAGACCACAAACCCCCAAAACACCCATATTGATCTCAAGAGCCTAGTCCCCACCATGCCAGGCTCAGTAGTCAGAAGAAGCAAGGCAGTAGCTGATGTGAAAGGAAAAGCCTAGTCTCCCCTCCTAGGTTGTGTGTGTGTGTGTGTGTGTGTGTGTGTGTGTGTGTGTGTTTACATCAAGGATCGAGGGGTTGGTTTCCTCATAACTATTCCTTTCCTAGAGTTTTCACTGTTTCCATCAACACAGGTTTTCACTATTTCCATCAACACAAGTAACCAGGAAACTCTGCTGTGACTTAATGGAAATTAATGTTGGAAAGGACCATAAACCATCATTTCAGAGATGAGAGAACTGCAACACAGAGGGACCTTGAACTGCCAGAGCTCACACATCAAGTAGGGGACAGTCAACATTTCTCTCAGAACTTCTGGTCCATGTTCTTACTACTTCGTAGAATGGCAGGGCTAGTTGGGCTCACAAAGAGATCATCTAGTCCAATTTCCTCATTGTGTAAGTGAGGAAACTGAGTCTCAGAAAGGGTTTGCTCTTGCCTAGGGTTGTAGTTATTAATAAATTAGTAATTGAAGTCAGGTCTCGTCACTCCAACTCCGGTGTACCAAAAGGATTTGAGTGACCATCAGAAGTGAATGGCAACTTAGAGATTCATCCATCCATCCAACTGTCCATCCACCCGAGCAACCTTAATTCCTCATTAGAAATGGGGACATCTTGCCCAGAGGTCTGCTTTAGCCTCATTGGCTAGAATTGCACCCCATGCTGAAGCCTGAACCATTCACTGGCCGGGGACATAGGACTCACCTCTCTCCAACCACGCTCCTGTCTCACACTCCTGCTTACCTATTGTCTCCACCTGCATGTCTAATAGGCCCTCAAATCAAGCACATACCAATCCCAGCTCTAGCTCTCTCCCCACCCAGATGTGCCCCACCCCAGCGGTCCTTATCTCAGCTAAGGACACTCTTATTTACTCAGCAGCGCCATCCCCAAACTTTGGTGTTATCCTTCACTCCTTTTTCACTCACTCGCCTCACTAAATCCATCAGCAGATCCTTTTGCTCAATCTTCAAAATAGTTCCCAATTCCAACCAGTTATAACCACCTCTCCAACTACCACCTGGTGCCCCATGCTCCCTGGCTGCCTGCTTCCCATCTGTCCCTGCTTTAGTCTGCTTTCTGCACTATGATTGTGGCAATCCTCTGAAAATATAAATCAGGTCAGTTTTCTCCCTTATGGAAGAGCCTCCAATGATTTCCCATCATTTACAGCAAAATCCAAAGTCCTTTCCCTGACCCTGCCTCTGCTCATGACAGTCCAGCCACACTGGCCTCTGGCTGTTCCTCAAGCAGGTTTATTCCTACCCTGGGGCCTTGGTACCTGCTGTTGGAGCACTTTCCCCCTGCAGATTCCCGAGTCTGCTGCCCTCCCTTCATTCATGCCTCAGCTCAGATATCACCTCCCCCAGCCCCTTATCTAAAACAGCAAGCCTCTTTCTCTCTATCCCTTGACTCAGCTTTATTTTTCTTTATAACATTTATCCTTGCTTGGCCTGGCATTGCAAGTTTATTATATATCGTATATTTTTGTGTTTATTTCCTGTTGTCCCACCTAGAATGAAGGCTTCATGAAGGCAAAGACTTGGCTGTTTTTTTTTTTTTTTTCATGAGTTCATCTTTCATGCCTGGAACAGGGCCTACCACAAAGGAGGTAGTGTTTGTGGAATAAATGAATGAATGAATGAATGGCTTAGACCGATGAGAATCCACTCCTTGAGGATGAGAGTGGGCCAATCTCTTCTAGAGGAGGGTGCATATGTGAGAAAAATTGAATTCTATTAGCCCAGGGAAGGGTCAGTAGATGACCACTAGTGTGTACTACATCAAGCTCGTCCAGTTTCTATTACTGTAGTCACTGAATACTTTTGGGTAAGCTTAGCATGTCCCACTTTGTTTTACTTAAGCAAAGATGCCATCAAGAGGGTGCATACTGGTTCTCTGGGGCTTGGCCAGGGTGGGAGCACAGGGTGTCTACTCTCCAGGCCCATAGCAAGGCCGAGAAATTAATTGTGACTTCCTGGGGCAGCAGGAACTCGGGGCCGGGCTCCATTTGTTATCTTCCCTGGTGACAGGCCAGTCCCCAATGATGTCATCTAAGCATCTAGGCACCGCTGCCAGGAACGCACTAACTGGAAATGACATCAGCTCCCAGCAAAGTGACTTGGGCACCCTGCAGACACGTCCCGCTGATCCCCTGTCTGGAGCTCATCTCCCTGCCTACCTGGAAGTCTGGCTGGCACTTTGGCAAACAAAGAGGCATTTGAGAGGGAATTAAGTTGACTTTAAAAGATAGCCTCAAAGTGTTTCCCAACACATCGACGCTTACATTGAATTATAGGTGCTAATAAAGCTGTCAGAGCTTTGGCCCAAGAACCAAACTCAAGCTAAAGGATCCCTGGGAAATGATGAGAATTCATCCGGGCCTGGAAAGTTGGTCCCTGGCCCGGGTGGAGGCTCACACACGCACTACATGGCCAGGAAAGGACTAGAAATACACATTCCGACAGCACCGCTGACCGGCCCAGAGGGCTCACCATAACCTCAAAGCGGAAGGCGGGCCGTGCTGACTCCTCCATAGCTCCTTGAGCTCTGGGACTGCCCTGGTCCTGTCCTTTCTAAAATACTCAGTGTTGCCATTAAGCCTGGGTGACTACCAGAATTGTAGTACAGAGGAGCAGGGTTTAGAGTTTTAGGTAAAAGGAGAGATCACAGAGCACTCTCCACCTGGGACACACCTAAGTTTGGGACCTTAGCATCTGTGTTTCTCTTTGAAAGACACACAGCCGAGTCCAAGATCTCACATGGAGCTCTACTTTCCGGGAATCGATTATATGCCAGGCCCTGTGCCAAGGTCTTTACATTTATAGTCACCTAAAGCATCCACTAGTCCTATGAGCAACTGTCTTTATTTATTCATTTCAACAAACATTTATTGAGAACGTATGTCAGGCCCGGGGCTAGACTGTTGGGATACAGTGGGGCACAAGACAGACACATACTTTCCCCTGTCCCTTGGATTTGGTTGCAGGAGCCACAGCCATTAACAGTGAACTGCCAACGTCCCGGGTATGAAGAAGAAGTCTGGAGAGCCATGGGAGGATGCAATGGGGGCATCCTGCTGCCCTGACGAGGTGACAATGAAGCTAAAAGCTGAAGAGTAAGCGGGAGTTGAGGAAGGCAAAGGGCGTGGGGCAGAGCATTCCTGGTGGAGAAAAAGCCTGTGATAATGCCACAGTATCAGTTTCCTATTGCTGCTGTAATGAATTCCCACCAACTGTGGCTTAAAACAACACAAATTTATTCTCTTACAAGCTCTGTAAATCAGAAGTTGAAAATCAGGTTCACTAGACTAAAGTGAAAGTACTGGCAGGGCTGGATCCTTGTGGAGTCTCCAGAAAAGAATCTGTTCTTTGCATCTTCTAGCTTCCAGTGCTGCTGACACTCCAGGATTGTGGCTGCATCACTCCAATCTCTGTTTCCATAGTCACGTTTCCTTCTTTCCTTCTGTAGTCCAGTCTAACTCTGCCTCCCTTTCATAAAGGTGTTTGTGATTACATTTAGGACCCACCTGGGCAAGTCAGGATAATCCCATTTCAAGATCCTTTAACTTAATCTCATCCTCAAAGTCCCTTTTGCCATGTAAGGTAACAGGCACAGATTTTGGGGATTAGGACATGAATATCTTTGGGAGCCATTATTCAGTCTACCGTAGCCACAAAGTAGGAAAGTGCTTATGGGATGCATTTAGAGAGTCAGCATACTGTAGTGATTAAATCCGTGGGCTCCGCATGCCAACAATGAGGTTTGCAACCTGGCTGTCGTGCTTTATTGCTGTCTGATTTTAGACAACTTATTTAACCTCTCTATGCCTCAATTTTTCCATCTGTAAAGCAGGACTAATAATAGTCCCAACCTTATAGGATTGTCATAGGGATTATTGTAAGTAAAATACTTAGTGCAATGCCTGGCATGTTGTATGTGCTCAGTAATGGTTAGTTTTTAATATTATTAACCAGTTTTCAGTCAATTGAGAGGAACAGGAGGAGAGAATCTAGGAGGCTAGAACCACAAGTGGGATTTGATTTCACACGATCCAGAGATTTGGAGCCTATTGTACGAATTTGGATCATTATCTTAATGATGATTGGAATCAGAAATGGTTTAAGGGGAGTGAGTAACATACCTCAATTTGTATTTTAAATTGTCACTTTTGTTGCATGGTGGAAAATTAGTTGAGGCCAATTAAGAGGACTTGTTATAATCAGAGAAATGAAATCACTCATTTAAGTGACTTTACTCATTAAGGTCACTGAGTTAACAAAAAGTAGAAGTTAATAACCGGCGGTGGGGATTTGAGACCAAGTGGGTTTGATTCCCAAATTTGTGCTCTTCATTGCACTATGTGGCCACGACAGCCATGGAGATGGGAATGAAAGACTTGCTGTCCCCAGACACCCTGGGAACAGCTGCTTTACGGACCTGATGGGAAGACCCCTATATGGGGAAAAGCCTTTACTTGACTTTCTTCCAACTCAGCTTCTTTCTCATTGACAGAGAAATGTTTCTCCAACTACAATAAATCGGTAGTTCCATCTAATAATTTTTTTTGAGGAGGGGGGACAAGCTAGAGTTCACTGGTGTCATCATAGCTCACTGCAACCTCAAACTCCAGGGTTCAAGTGGTCCTCTTGCCTCAGCCTCCCGAGTAGCTGGGACTACAGGCATGTGCCACCACACCCAGCTAATTTTTTTCTTTTTGTAAAGATAAGGTCTTGCTATGTTGCCTAGGCTGGTCTCAGAAACTCCTGGCCTAAAGCTATTGTTCCTCCTCGGCCTCCCAAAGTGCTAGCATTACAGGTGTAAGCCACCACTCCCAGCCTAATGAATCTTTATTCTACTCCCAGATTCACCCTTGTCCTCCCACTTTGGACTGTCTTGGTCATTGATAGCTTAGGCTTCATCCCGAAAGCCCCCTCTCTCAAAGGCCACAGTGGCAGTCCTGTCAGCCATGACTCATGTCCACAGCTAGTCTGAATCAGGGGCCTTTTGTTATACAGGATTCTTTGAGATGTGAGTGACAGATACTGAAATAAAACTGGCTTAAGAATAAAAGGCAATTTATTATTGACTCTTAAAACTAAAAAATGCCAGGAGCCTTTGCCTCCAGGTACGGCTGGATGGATGTAGGTGCTCAAATGATGTTGAGAATTTTCCTTGTTTTATGTTTCAGAACTACTTATATTTGCGTTGTCTTCCTTCTCAGGGTGATTTATTTCATGTCAAGACATCCACTCCACTAACAGATCTTAGCTAACATTCCATGAGCTCAGCAAGTCCGGTAGAAAGAGCTTCTCTTTTGCATTAGATCCAGCAAAAATCTAAATGTGTGTCTCATTGGATCTACTTGAGGTACATGCCCATCCTTAAACCAATCACGTGGCAAGGGACATGAAATACCCTAATTGACTGGGCTAGGTCCCTATGTTTCCCTGGGAGATAGAGGGGGTGGGACCAGTCTTATCCAAACCAGGGGGACTGAGAGTGGGGGAGTGGTGAATTTAGGTGCTGCTACCCAAAGAAGGGAAATTGATTGAGGGCCCATGAAAACCCAATAAATGTTTACTTTTCTCATAAACTCCATATGCTTTTCAGTCTTTCCGCCTTGACCTGCCTGGTTCCTTCCACCTGAAACATCCTCCCCTGTAGAAATCTTCTCCTCAAGACTAGACGCAGTATCTTCTTCTTCCAGAAGATCTTCCTTTATCTGCAGGGCAGGGTCCCTCTCTTTCTTTTCACCTGCATCCTTCTATCCATACCCTTCTTTGGCTCAAGAAGCTTTGCATTATAATCATCTGGGCCAGTCCCTTCCCACCTGAGCAGGGACTAGGACATCTGCATGGACGTTTTTCCCCTGGACCAGGCACAAAAGAGATACTCAAATGATATTTGCAAAATCAATCGTTGTTCCCGATACAGTCATGAGAAATAATATTCCAAAGACACAATTAATAATAATTCTTTTGTTAATGAGATGGAGACATTGCATTTCTCTTCACCCCTTTCTGCTTCTCTTCTGGCCCCCACCTCTCTCAGACACCCCACTGCATAGAATGAGAGACTGTTCAAGCTGGGAGAGGCCTCAGAGAGCACCAGTTCAGAAGCAGAGCTTGACCAGACCTGAGTCTCCCACAACGGGTTTAGTAGTCTTCCCATTAAAATCCATTTTTTTTTCTTTTTTCTTTTGGAGTATTTCCATTTGTCCTCCCAACAATCTTATAAATAAGGTATTATTATTCTTTTGTTTTGTGATGTGGAAACTGAGGCTCAGAAATATTAAGTGGCTTGCCTTACTCCAAGTTTCCTTTTATAACACTGACTTTCATGTTCCCTTTATCTGGTCGTCTTAATATGTGTACATCTTTTATTTTAATTTTCTGTTATGTTAAAAGTGTTTGGGTGATCCACCTGGAAGCCATTTTGTAAGGATATGTGGTATAAACAAACTTGGATATAAAGAGTAACTCACCCCAGGACACACAGACCTGGAGCTAAAGTCTTGGCCGCTCCGCGACCTGGGTTCCCTCAACTTCCTGCTGAGAGTGGAGGTCCGCAGAAGGAGGGCAGGAGGAGAGGAGTACGCTTGGAGCCGAGAAACAATATGATTCACTTCCCATCAGTCTTCAGATGCCTTTTGCTTTCCCCACTAGACATGAGCTCATGGAATTCTATTTCACGTTCCTTTCGATAGATTTTCCTTTTCCTGGAGTAAGGTTAAATGGAACCATCACAGGGACACATTCATCAAGAGCAGCCATTGGATAGTAATAGCATAATTGTGCCGGCCCTGGTACCACAGAGATGATAACTAGCTGGCTCCAAGAATGTACAGAGGCCACATTTACCTTTTAGGCCAGCCCTTTTGAAAACTTTGGCACGGGTCCCCAACACTGTTTTCCTTCCCGCAGCGTGATGTGAGAACAGTGTTACAGTACGTGCCTTGTTTAAGCACAAACCAGGCACTGTGCAGCCGGGGAGGCGGATTATGCCCCAGATGAATTCGCGGAAAGCCTCGGCAGGGATGGGTTTAGTTCCTGAAGGCTCAGTGTATATATATTACAATAAGGTCTGTTGCCCACAAACTCCATGGTGATCATACCAATGTAAGGAACAGCTGAATGTGGAGGAACAAGCAAATGTTTTGATTATTCATATTCTTGATCTTGACATTCAATTCCCGCTGCATTTTGGTCTGGGTTTATTTTCCAGGCTTATTTTCCACTGTTGACTTACATACATATACCTTAAATCAAGAGGGAAAATATGTTTCATTCTCGTTCCAACTCTGAGCACCTGGGAGTAGCTGCTTGGAACACTGTGTTGAGAAGGATTCTGAGGCCACATCCTGACTCAGCAGGATAAATCTCTGTGATTGATTAGTGAGGTCTGCCATAGGCAAAGGTTAGGAGGTGGTGGCAAACACACTTGCCATCCCCGTCTCTTTTCAGCATGCTAGCTTTACTGGATAGGCTACAATTTTATACCTCTGTGCCTTTTCCTACCTTCTTCTCATTTGTTAAAAATTCTTTCCTTGTGAATATTTGTTAATATTCTTCACGAACCATTGCAAACTGTATTTTTTCTATAAAGCTATTATCAAATCTTCCTAAATGGGCATATTTTTCTTTCTTTACTATTCCTTTAGCCTTTGGTAATACTCTTAGTTAAGTACAATTTTATAGCTTGAATTAGAGAGTTATGCATGTGTGTGCCTTATTTCTCCTGGAGGACTGTAAACTCCTTGATGGTAGAAATCAAATCTCTTTTATCTTTATATGCTCATGGCCATTGGCTAAAAGAAAGCCTAGATTCCAAAAACGGGTCTGAGCTCTTTTGGTCAATCTCCACATTTTACAGATGGGAAAACTGAGAGTTAGGATAGGATTGCGGAGTTGTCGAAAGTTACACTAAAAGTTAGAGACATTTGTTCTGATTCCCAAACTCAGACTCCTGGAATGTTAGACTTGGAAGGATTCTCAGAGGAGCTTAGTTTAGCTTTGGTAGCCGGGAAGCTCTGAGTAAAAGGACAGCTGACCTTTGCTTGCTACTTCCTTATTTTGGGCTTTGATGTTCTAGTTTCATTGTGATAGTTTTGTGGTAAACATAATTTTATTGTGAGCCATGAAAATTCAGCTTTGGAAATAAGCTAGAAGTGAACAGTGAACAAATAAATATAAATGGGTCCCCTCATTCATTCATTCATTTATCTAAGAAAAATTATTGACGTTATTCTAGGTCCTGGGGAGATAGTAGTATACAAAATAGAAAAAATCCATGCCCTTATGGAGTTTAAATTCTAGAAGTATATGTGTTTGGTTCCATTTGTATTAACTTGTTAAATCCTTACACACTGTGTGTTATATATTTAATATTATAATTATGCCCATTTTGCAGATGAGAAAATTAAGGTTGAGAGAGGTGAAGTAATTTGCTCAATGTTGTACAGCTAAAAGGTGATAGAGGCAGAATTTGAAGCTGAGTAGTCTGGCTACAGCCTCTCTGCCCTGAGCCACTATTGCTACATGTTACAGACGGAAAACTGAGACTCAGAGGGGCTAGGCCATTAAGCCAAGGCCATATAGCTAGTTTAGGGGCAGGGTTAGGCTTTCTGACTCTCAGACCAGGTTCTTTTCAAGCCATCAGTCTGCATTTCTTTCTCAAACTGTGGGAAGGAGTGGGACAGACAAAATCGATGGGTACAAGGGCCGGGTAGGATCTGAGAACACGTTATTTCCCTTGTAGGGTAGACATGGGCTGTTTGTTTCTCACATTGGCGAGATGGTGGGAGGGTGGGGAACAGACTTCCAACACACCAAATATTACCCTAATTGGCTCAAAGGCCATGATTGTATCAAGTTCCAGAAATTATGAGTGAACCAGACAGTAAGGCCACCGCAGCTGGTCGGCAAATTATTGGCTCAAGTGTTGTAATTATTAAATGCAGCAGAGAGAGAGGGAGAGAGAGAGAAAGAGCAAGAAACTCAGACACTTAGTCCGGGATAATTGATCCAAAAATTATGGGTTCCAAGAAGGCCAACACTTGCTTAAATTTAGATTTGGACTGGACTCCTGTCACACGCACACAAATGACTACTGTTTCCTGGACACCCACTCAGCACACACAATCAGCCCCTCAGCTCTGCCAGCCCGCAGGAACAAAAGGGATTTTGATTCTGATTATTTTTAAACTTTAATGACAAATCCTTTTCCTTCTCTACATTAAAAAATAAAGGCCGTGCATAATACCATTAAGGGACTGCTCGCTGCTGCTCCATCCTCGGAGGCACTTACGTTGTTTAAATTTTAATTTCCGGGTTGAAATTTTTATTGAAAACATCACTATCTTTCTAAACAACAAAAAAAAGTTTCTTTTCTTGTCACTGTACTAGTTTGTTCTTTTACCTGCTCTCACTTTGCCTCAGCAGAAGAACTTCCTGCTTCTCCATGGCTCTGTGGCTCTGGGAAGCCTCACTTCAGCCCTGGGTTCCAAATTCTGCCCCAGACAATCGATCATTAGTATTTCTTTTTTTCCCACTTTTAAACCACAATTTGTCTTAGGGACAGGCTAAGGACTTAAGCCTGCAAACCTCTGAGCGCTGAGGGGCAGAATCCCTCTAATTATAATGATGATGATGACTATGACAATGATGATGGGGTAATGATTATGATAATGATGAAACCCCTGTAACATTTCCTGAGCACTTCCCATGTGCTGGCTCTTCCAGGTACTTTTCATGCATTATCTCCTTGCATTCTTCAGCACACTGTGAGGAAGCTGTCATTACCCCCATTTTGCAGAAGAGGAGACAGACTTTGAGAGCTCCCTGCATCAGGCAAGGTGAGATGTAATCATTTATCATTCTAGAATAATGCTGACAGTAACAGATATCACTAGGAAATCAGATGTAAAGGACTTAGAGAGATCCAAAGACAGCTGTGTTTTAGTTAGGTACTGGCATAATCCAGCAAGACTTCATGACAAAGAGAGCATTTGAGCTAAATGTGGAAAGCGGGTAAAATTTTGATATGCAGAAAAAAAGGCAGAACATGCCCTTAGTAAAGACAAGAAAACTGGAGGCATATTTGCCAATGGAGGAAGGTGAGGTTGTGGAGGCATCTAGGGTATAAGGAGGTGGTGATTAGTTCTCGGAGAGCCTTGGATATCAGCCTAAGGGTATTGGTGCTTCCCCCATGTACCGAGGAGTCATCCACCTTTTCGTCAAGGCAGTGGCCACACTGGAACTGCAATTTAGAAAGATCACTCAAGCACAGGGTGAATGGGAAGTTGGAAAAGGTGAGGCAGGAGTCAGGGAGACTAGAAGGGAGGCTGATGAAATTGCTACTCTCCAACTCTATTTCTCATCTGGCCATGCTCTTCCTGGTGATTGGCCTTGGGTCCAGTCCTTCACCCTCCACTGTGGACTCCAGGTGGCCCTACTGGTCCCCGATTGACCTCAGACAGCTCTCTGCTGCCCCCACCTGGCCTAGGCAGCCCCCTGCCACAGTTCACTCACAGGGCCTGGCCCGGAGAATACAACACATGTGCTAATATCACTGTGTGTAATTCAACTGCTGTGACCACTGGCCAAGATTCAGAGCACATACTACGTGCCAGGCACTGTCTACATCTCTTACATGTATTAAGCGCTTACCAGTAACCTCAGAGGAACCTATGACGTGGCTCCTTTTATCAGTATTTCACAAGTAAGGAGACGGAGGCCTGGAAACGCTTTATCCTCAGGATGGTGAGATGTGAGTGCTTTCCAGGAGCCTGCCTGAAGATCTGGGATTCCTGCCTTAGAGCCATTTCTGTCCAGATATTGTGGCAGGACCTGGCCAGAGCCCCAGAAGGGGGCCTGCCCATGGGGTGTAGGGGAGGGCGGCCACCTGCAGGACTGCAGCCCTGAGAGCTGGGGCCAAAGGGAAAGGCAGAGCTTTACGGGGAATGGGGGCAGGGGACCTGGGAGACAGAAACAGAAAGAAACCATAAAGGAGCTTGGGGCAGGCCAGAGCAAGGCTTCAGGTGCAAAGCTGTGACCAGCATGTGGGTTTAAAGCTGGCTTCGTGTGTTTGTTGGTTCCTTTAAACAGACAGGATTCTCACCACTCAAAGTAACCTTTGCAACCTGATAATATTTGGGGGTCAAGGCTTTGACTCTTAGAAGACTACTGTTGAGAAAAACCCACTGGCATTTTTTCTAGCCAAGAGCAGGGCCCTGAGGAGGTGGGAGACGGCACAGGGTAGTTTTCTAATGGAGACACAGTGGAGTGGGAAGATCCAGGTCAGGGGAGCAGCTGGCAGTCTGCAGGAGGGAGCAGGCTGGGGAGGTGAAGGGAGAGTCAAATGCAAACTTCTCCCACTTCCCAGTTTTGCCTGGGGCCAGCTCTGGGCACAAAGATAATGTTTCTCTAAAACAATTCTCAGGAAGGCTGGTAGGAGACGGCCAAGAGGCCTACCTTTCCACCATTAAGTGCATCCTGCCAACTTAAAGATCTCCCTGGGATCAGCTGAGGTTGCAACCGTGTTTTGAGTATACATGAAGTGTCAGTCCAGGGGTGGGAGGGAGACTGTGTGCATGTGTGTGTGCGCACACATTCTCAGTCTTACGACTTCCTTACATCCCATAAGTCATCTCGATGCCCCGAATGCTTGCTGTCTTCTGGTTGATGGTGAAATGCAGCAACAGCTGAGCCTGTCCCCAGACAGACTAATGAAAGGACATGAATAAGAGTGGGAAGGAAACCTTCTGGGGAGTGTTATTCAGATTACTGTTGGTAAGAAACAGAGACCATCTTAAGACAAGAGGGGTTTATTATAGGATACATGTAGACCACAAGTGGAATTTGCTTATGTTTCAAACCAAGATGGCCCTGTGGACCCACTGCTCTCCTGGTCTTACTCATGGGCTGTGAAGTCCTGTGTTCATAGCACCTTTGCTTCTGTCTGCTCCAATCAGGCCCCAAGGTCAAGGGGATAATTGTGTCTGTGTGCTGCAGCCCAAGTTGTGGAGGGAGTCTGTGTCATCTGGCTTAGCTAATTACTATTGCTCCAATTGGATGGAACGACCTTATGACAGCCTCATGGGGTACTGGCTAGCCAATGGGATGGAATGTCCACCTCCAAGCCAATCACTGGCCACCTGGCACTGAGAACAGCCTATGGATGCTTCCCTTAGCAGAGGTTGGTTTTGGATAGGAGAGAGTATAGAAACTGGAGGCCAAGGGCCATGAAAGACATGTTTGATTTTGGTCTCCATGGAAGTCATCCTAGGAGTGGGAAAAGGAATGAGGGAAAGAATAAACCAGAGGACATGTAGGGAAATGAAAAAGGATTTTCTGGAACCACAAAACTCAGAATTGAAACATCCAGTAAAGACAATCTGGTCAAGTGTCCCTATTTTACAAATGGGGAAATTGAGCATGGGAACCAATGTCAGGGATCACAAACCAGTCCTTTCTTCATCTCGAAGACTAGCTTCTCTCTTCCAAACTGCCCGTCTAGGAGAAGAGATTTCTCAAAGCAGACGATTTAATGGGCCAGCTAACCTCTTTATTTATAAAGGACAGATCTGTACTGTTCATTGGGATTCCCTGAGAAATGCTTAAAGACCTCATCAATGAAGGACACTTGAAGTACATAGGATTAGGAGTTAAATATAAAAAGATCAAACCACAGAAATGAGAGAAAAATTAAAATTAAATTTTGATTAAATATTTGAATTAGGAATGGCTTTGTAATCTTAAAACCAATACAAATACTGAAGAGAAAAATTGATATATTTGAATATATAAAAATATAATACTTCCGTATGTGAAAAATTAACATAAACAAATTAAAGTGGAAAAACAGGGAAAATTGGTACAAATGTCAAAGGATTAATATCCTTACTGTATGGAGATTTTATAAAAATTGATAAGAAAATACTAAATTCCCAATAGATAATAGGGAGAGCATATAAACATGCACAAAAAAGAGGAAATATATGATTAATAAACATTTTCACAAAGTCTCTGCTATACTAATCAGAGCAATGAAAATTAAAATAGTAACCAGATGCTCCCTCCCCCAACTTTTTTTCGTACCAAAATTAGCAAAGATTAAAAACAATATGCAGTTCAGGTATAAGGACAGTGAAAGAGCTACCCTCTTACACTGCAGGAAGGTGTTTATGATGATATACTCACTTTGGAAAATAATATGGGAATGTATATATGGGAATTTGTCATAAGGAAAAAAGCTGGAATTCAAAGATGTTTGTGAAAGTATTTACCAAAATGAATAATTAGGAAAGTCTGTTGTAACACCACAGAGGAAAGTTTAAGTAAACCAGGGTTCTTCTATGTGCCAGAACGTGCAGCCTTTAGAATCTTTCCAGCAGTCTGAAGAAATTGTAACATCATCATGTTAAATTAAACCTGTGCAGGAAGTGTGACTACAACTCTAAACAAAATAAAAAAAGGCATAACAGAAGAGACCTATTTAGCATGCATGCCAAAACATTTGTGTTTCTTCTGCTTAAGGGACAATTCTGGATCATTCTATGTTTTTGTCGTTTTTTGCTTTTCTCTTCAATCTCAATAAACATGTATTTTTCTTATAATATAAACAAAATAAATCAGAAAAAAATGAATGTGGGAATTCATTTGAACTTGAGCATAGCAAATAGATGGGATTGAGAGAGTAAGGGAAGACACGTGCAGTGTGGTGGGCTTGTGGCTGGTTTGCTGGCCTCCATCCAATCTTCACCCATGGTATGTCAGCCTTGCAATTCAAGGGAGACTGACCCCACTCTCAGCTCTGGGGACTGATTTACATCCCAAATGCTGTAGAATCAGTGCACTCCCTCTTCCCGACTTGGCGACAATTTGGTTTTGTTAACCCAGGCTCAAGCCAAAGAGACCTGATAATTCTCCCAGGGTCCAAGTAGGGTGGAGTGTAGCTCTTCGAATTGATGCTCCTAGGATTCCCTCTCTCCCTTCTGGATTTGAACCAGGAGGCATGTGGCCCCAACTGCTTCTGGCTGCCCTCTTGAAACCTCGAAGGAAGCCAACCTGAGAGCAAAGTCTACATCAAGAATAGAGCAAAACCCGGAGGACCACAGAGGAACTGCATTGCTGTTTGCCCTACCTTGGGGCTTTTTTCTTTTTTTTTTTTAAGTGAACTTATAATGCATTAAGTTGTTTTGAGTTTTGTTTTGTTTTTTAAGTGATGTTACCTGCAATTGCAAGAATCCCTGACACAGAGACACACCAGAGATTGCTTCCCATAAATAAATTACACCAGAAATAGCAAAAGGGAGTGTAAGAAAAGTTGAGGAAATGTGTCTGACTTCAATATTGGGAGAAAGGAGCCTGAGAAAGAAGCCTAGCAACCAAAATGAGTCCTAGAAACACAAGAAAGAGGTAGCAGCGACGCACGAGGGAAAGCCCTTTAGAAATGGTGAGCAGTACGGTACAAACATAGCCTCTTCTCGTCTCGTCATCTCATCTCATCTCATCTCATCATTTTTGTGGTCCTGCTAAATTACATGGACTGCAGGAAGAAAGAATGATGTCTCAAGAGAGGGATATTTTTGTCCTCTCTTGACATGCTGGGCAGGTTCTAGATTATCTCTTGGAATTGGGATGTGTTTGGTCAGCCATCTAGATGCCACTAAACACATAGTACCACTACATTACACCATGGCCAGGGGCCCATGTTCTACTGATTCCTGACTCCACTGAAGAGCTATCAGTTAGGGATGAAGCCAAAAGAAGTTTTGCAAGATCTAGGTATTCCTGCCTTTGCATTTGAGAAAGAAAATCTTCAGCTCTAGGATTTGAGGAAGAAAATTCTCGGCTCATCTAAGCAATTCTCACTTTGAAATTAAATACAAGTTGCTGCCTAGGTTTTACTGAAGAGTTGAAGTGTCCATGTGTGTGCATACACACACACACACACAAATAATAACAAAGCAGTGATTTTCCTATTTGATACTCAATTCTTTGGGAGATCTCTGTGTAGCTAGTAGATCTCTCACTACTCAGTTACTCTAATGAATTCACCTATTCATTCAGTCATTTATTCATTTAACAAATGTGTATTGGGGACCTATTGTGGGTCATGCATGGTCCTAGGGCTGGGAGATATAAGAATAAAATAAAACAATAAATAGATATATTTATTTAACCCTTACTATCCACCAGCACCACAGTGAGCATTTGAATTGTATTGTTTATTGCATGTCATTCACTGACACAAGCCTATAGCTCTGCATTGTTATTTATTCCAATTTAACAGATGAGAAAGCTAAAGATCAAATAGGTCAGTAGCCCAAAGTCACAGAGCCTCCAAAAGGTGGACCAGTAGTCAGACCATGAACTTACACACAACCCTATGCCAAGTAGAAGACAGAAGCCCAAATAATGAGTTAAATTCCCATGGGATCATGCATAGGAAAGATGGCATGAAGGAAATTAAGAAGATGGCTATCAATTCCATTGGGGAATGCTTGAAAGAAAAAATTGTCATATGAGTTGGATCTTGACAAATATGGAGAAAAATAGTAGCATTGAGGAGAACGTATATTTCTAGCAGAGAGAAGAGCTTGAGCAAAGATGTGGAGATGAACGAGCATGCTGCCTGTGCCTGGGGAACACAGCGAGTTTGGGACGGACGACTGGAGAAACCAGTTCCGTGGGGCAGCAGCAGCAGGAAAAGGATGCTAAGGAAGGCGTTATTTGTCAAGCTAAGGAGTTTGAACTTGACCTTGCAGGCAAAGGGGAGCCAGCAGAGGTTTTCCAGCCTGGGGGCAACAAGATCATATTTGTTTTTTAGAATTATCTTGTAGGTAACCTGTGTCAGGGGAATTAAAAAGGGAGAGACCAGATGTACAGAAACTTGTCTTGGGTGGGGGTGGGGGGGACTTTGCGAACTCCAGGCAGAAAAATGAAGAGAACTTGAGCCATTCAGCCCCCACCTCATAGTCGTTAGAAGCTAGCCCTAATTTGGAGTTCTGCTTTTCCAGAATTATGGCTGTGCGTGGAAAGGCGGCATAATATAACAAAGAGAGCTTGGGCATCAGATTCTCCAGCCTTCAAATGCTGGCTCTACCAATTACCTAGTGATGTGTGACCAACAAACCTTCCTTTTCTCATGTATAAACCAGTAATAAGACCTAACTCACAGGATATTGGGAGGAGAAAGCACAGTAAGTTATGTAATGTATCTAGCATAAAGGAATTCAATAAATAGTAGCTCTCTTCCTCACCCTTCATGCTGAGAACTGAGAGATTGGTGGCCACAGATCAATAAGATCTACCACATACTGACAATTTCTAAGATTGAGTAGAAACATGTAGCCTTTGGCCCCATAACATTTTTTAACTCTATTGATTTACTAAATTGATTAATTTTTGTACTTTTCCTACAATTCTAGCCATATCAGTTAGGATAGACTAGGGTATGCCACAGCAACAAATTAACTCTGGAATCTCAATGGCTTAATAACATAAAAGCTTATTTTTCACTAATTTTACAATATCAGCACCAGTTAGCAGGGGTCTTTACATCACGTAGTCACTCAGGGATCCAAGCTGACAAAGACCACACTATCTCGTAACTAACTGCACAGTCTGGAATGCAAGGTCTCCAAGTGTCCTGCAGAGATGGGAGAGAGAGACGGAGGAGGTACACAGGATTTTAACTGCCTTGAATCAGAAGTGACACACATGGTCACTAGCTATGTGGCCCAAGTCTAACTGCAAGAGAGACTGGGAAATGAGAAGACCGGAATATTTGGTGAGCACTAATTGTTCTGTGACACTAACTATAGTCATATAAAAACTGCAAAAAAGTGGGGGAAAAAGGTTTATTTTCCTCTGTTTAAAGTCTCAAGTTATTCTTGACAAATGAATTTGTTCTCCCTTGCATGAGTTCTCAACACAGTCCTGAGCTTCAGAGTAACTCATCGTCAGAGGTCTCCCGTACTCTTGGCAGTGAATGCTTCTTAAAAGAGCAGGAGGCATTTCAGAAAGAACTTCCAGGTCAATCTTTGCATGGAAATTCGGTGTCCTGGATTGGTAAGTGACCCACTAATGCACACATTTTTGTTTTGACTCTTGCTGCTTTAACAAGAGAGTGATAAGAGAGCTTCTCTGAGTGCTAGGCAAGGGATGGGTTAGAATGTAGATGGTTGACTCATGGAAGATATTACCCCACAAATTCTGAGGGTAAATAGGCTTTTTTTTTTTTTTTTTTTGCATTTTTAAAGAGCCATCTCTCCAATTTGGGGTCCAACACATATTGTACCAGAATCATGTATGATATATATTAAAAATACACATATCCAAACCCTACCTTAGATGTACTGAATTTATGAAAAAAGGCCCAGGAATCTTTAGCGATGCTTATTTGTGCTTTGAGATTAAATCCAGGAAAACTTGATCCATTCTAGTATTATGATTCATTCACGGCACAACATCTCTGGGGCTGGGCAAGAATAAGATGGGAGTGGCTATGTGTGATTGCAAAGACTGGGCTTGAAGAGCCACCACCTACAGGTGTCAGTGAGGAGCAGCCCCCTGGGTCAAGAGTGGCCCTGTAGGAGTGGAGTCACACAAGGTTCACCCTCCCTCAGAGGATCATATTAGCCTACGCTGGAGACTGAGACAAGCCAGACATTGTTCTGCATGCCCCAGCCATGCCAGCAGCAGGGAAGTGGGCCAGTGCTCTACAGCGGCTCCTTGTGGCAGGGAAAAGCTTTGCCAGCCAGGTATGTAGCTGACCGCAGACATCAGAGCTGTTGCTCAGAAGTAGATCCTGTGGATCCCTTTTTGGCTTTTCAAACCTTCAAGATTCTTGGAAAATTGGAGTGCAGAGTGCTCAAGAGTGTGATGATGGATGTATTATCTATCTAGTGGCTAGAAGTTAATTAGATTATTTGAAATGGAATTTGAAGAAATGAAAGATGTATAAAGAGACCCAGCCCCAAGAGTTGTGAAGATGTTTATACTGATTATGTCCAGATGGGAAAATTGAGACCCAGACAGAAAGTTTCCCTGAGCTAAAACAGCGAAGAGTGGCAGAGATAGCCTCATACCCAAATCTCCTTACCCCTCGTTCAGTGCTTTAGTTATGAAACCAAGCTGCTCACTGCAAAATCGTAAAAATCTAGAAAGTCCCAAGTTACAACTCTATCTTCCTCTTTTCTTCCCCAGTATGTCCTTATTGTTTCTTCTCTTCCTACCTTTCTCCCCTTTGTTTTGTTGCATCTTATTCAAACAGACTACTCTGGATCTGCACAGGGACGGAGATAGGCAGGACAAATGTAAGGAATACACCATGAGGATTTGGGGAAGTCTGTAGGGCGAAAGTGGAGCAATGGTGTCAAAGATGCCAAGTTAATGCAGATGAACTCATTTGGTATATCTAATGCCATTGCTCAAATTTGGCCCCATAGGCTTTCTTAAATCACTAGGGTCAATTCTTGTTTCAATAGCAATTTGTTTACATAGTTCATACTCCTCCCTTTCAGACAGGTGAGGCTATGTACATGGAGTGAGACAGATGTGAATGGTGTGTGAAATTATTTAACCTCACTAAGCCTAATTCCATTATCTGTAAAATGGATATACTCACAACTGTCTCATGGTATTAATCAAAACAATGGAATATTGTGCCTCTTTTGGGGACTGACATATAGTAGATACTTAAACAACCCTTGGTTTCTTTCTCCTTTTTCAGGACCACTCTCATTGAAGAGGCGTGCTCAAACAGGAAGAATCCAGGAACCAGGAACCCGAGGACTTTTGCTGCAATCTTGCCAACCCACCTGGGTTCTTGGTGAACGTCTCAACACTTGAAATAGCTAGTTCTAAAAATCAGATATTATAATAAAGAGACGTGGGAGGAAAAACTATTGACCTATTTTCTGGAGAAAGGAAAAACAATCTGCCAAATCTAAGATGTTTCCAGAGAGTGGGTTGGTTTTGATAAATAATTAACTTGGGTTGATTTCATTGTGTCTGGAGGAGTAATTACAACAGCATGTTCACGCCCCTGGAGTTCTGTTGTTGTCACATTTTCCACGATAACATCTCCTTTGAAAAAATGTGTGCAGAAACTTGGCTATAAAATAGTGCTCTGGTCTGAAGAAGGCCATGAAAATTTTCACAGTTTATGGGCAACGTTTTTAATTGGATCAAAAGATGCTGTATTGTTTCCAACTGGCTTCAATTAAACAAAGGTAAATAAAATTGTATTGCCTCGGGAGGCATTTCATGGCCACCAAAGTAGAACTGTTCTGCTATTGAGAACATTGCTTCACTCAACACTTACGGAGTATCCAGTCTCCTGACAAATGTCGTTCTCTGTGCCACGTGCAGGGCTGGTTGGGGTGTGGCTATAGCAGGCGCTTCCTTCTGATGTTGAGCTCACAGTCTAACTGAGGAGGTGATACATTATGATGTAGTAGAAAAAGATGCTGAACTTAAGACACTGATTCAAATTTAAGCTCTTCTGCTAACAAAATCTAAGGGGTTCAATTCCCCTTTCTGTGAAATGAGATAATTGGGTTAGAAGAAGGCAAATAGATTTGAATTCTTGGGCCAACTCTGGTGGCAGTGCCTGCTGTATTGAGTAGCATTCTTAGGTCATGTCCATGCTTGGTGGGAAAGAGCATTATGAAAGCACAAAAGAATACTTAAACTATTCTGTGTGAGCCCCTGAGAGGCAGGGATGCGAAAGAGGAGGGAAAGAGAGAAGCATGAGAGAGAAACCAAAAAGATGGTAGGGCAGACACAATGCTATGTTCTCACCAAATCTTCATTTTCTTTCTGGGACCACTTATAACTACATTTCCCAGCTTCTACTACAGTTGGGTGGGGCCATGTGACTAAGTCTGGCCAACGATATGGGGGAAAAAATCACGTGTGCTGCTTCCTAGCTTGGCCCCAAAACATCCTGCGTGGTTCTCCATACTCAACTCTTTGTCCTTGTTTCCTTCTCTCCTCCTTGGAGGCAGTTTCCAGAGGAGAACTCTGAGATGGAACCACTAGAGAGGAGGACATTGGATTCATAAGGCTTCCTTCTAAATACCCAGCTGCACTACGATACGGGTGAGAAACACTTTTTTTAAGCCACTGAGATTTTGGGGGTGGGTTGTTATCGCATTTAGCTTACTCTGTCTAAAAGACTGTGGGAGGCAGGAAACTATAAGGGAAGTGGCCAGGGGACACCCCTAATAGCAGAACGGTGATTTTTGGTATGGACATGCCAAAGCCCTAATTTGAAGTTGTTAACCCAGCCATGAGGGAAATCCTCCTTCTTTTCACCCCCACCCCTAAATCACAAGTGCTTTGTGAGAATTCCAGTTTTTAGTGAAATTGCACAAAGAGGGTGAATGTCATATCTGGGTGGTAGTTTCCAAAGCAGGAGCCCCAAAGCAAATATAACCAAAGTGCCTATGTCCCCTGAGAATTGGCAATAGACTCATACAAGACATGAAATGAGATTTTGACTCATTTTTGTCTAGACACTAAGGGAGCAGGGAGACTCCAGTTGATCTCAGGGTTACGAGGACTTAAGTTTTCAAAATAAACCAGTGGCGTAGACAGCACTGAAGCACGGACCTCCCGCAGGGCCCTGCCTGACTCTCAGCCTGGCTCCCATTGTGCCACCTTCCTCTCTGCCTTTCTCTGCTTTTTCAAAACCACTCAGACCACAAGAACGCCACGCTCTAGGGAATCCTGTCTGTCAAGAAATCAGAAGGCCCTATATCCTTTAGTGATAGAGTTAGAGTTTGGCTCCAGATTTTGAATAAGTGAAATAGGATGAGATCTTTGAGGAGCAAGGCAACCTATTCCTCATCTTTGGGGATGGGCTGCCGTGAAACAGGATTGGGGTGTATGAAATTCCTGAGATAAATACTTGTCTATTATCTTAAACCACATTTAGATCAGGTTGGATTGGCCGTGATTAAGTCTTAGTGAATCGGTGCCAATGGTCAGTGGAATGATTCCTGTTAGATCAAGTTTCACCACAACTCTCAAAGAATATATATTTTTAGATGTGAATTTCAGATTCAAAGTTGTCTCCTTTTGCTACGATTTTGGGAGTCTTGCCAGGTGGATGTGTTAACTTTCCAGGCTAGTGGCTGAAATCTGAAGCTCCTTTGAGCTTGTTTGTCAGACTCTTAAAGTCTCAGGGCTGGGGATTCCAGATGTGCTGTTCACAGTTTGTGTGCTTTCAGATCCAGGATGACTCAGTTACAGATTAGAACCCAACACCTTCCTGCTCCTCCACTCTCTCTGTAGGAAGCCTCAAAACCAAGAACAATGGCAATTCTCAGAAATTCAAGGATAGTATTTCCCATTTTATAAACTTCTAGCACTGGGAGGGTACTAAGAGACTACATGATGCAAACTGGTTGCTTAAGAACTGGGAAAAATAAGGCTTAGAGAGGTAAAATGATATGGAGAAGGTTATACAGTGAATCTAAGTCATAAACAGAAAGTGAAAATGATAGAATGTTTTTTATACATTGTAATGTTGTTAAAGTATACTGTAAAACAGTACAGATTGAAATGAAGAATAAAAAATAAGAAAAAAATAAAGATTTTGGAATTAGACTATGAAAAAGAAATCAATAAAAGACATCCTAAAAAGATTCATAAAATTCCCTTTTCCCTAAATAAACCAAAATGAATAAATTGAAGCAAATTATAGCAAAGACTAAATCATTAACCGAAACTAGTGAAGTATCCCAGTCTCATACTCTAAATGTCGTGAAAAGTGCTTTTCAGATTTAGAACAATTTGGGCAATATTGAAGGAAGACGCCCAGCACGAATGCCTGACTCTTAGCAATGAGATTGCCACAGAGCAGGAGTAAAGGGGAGGAAAAGCTAAACTTTGCATTCCAGATTTGGAAGCATTGGGATTAAGATGCAGGTTGTTCCAGGGAGCTACCTCCTGTGAAGAACCTTTTTCCCAGTGTTGCTAAAAATGCGCTGTAAAGTCTGGGCTGGAATTGCTGCCAATGTTTCCTCTGACCTTTGGCAGGACAGATGGTATGAGAGGCATAGAGGGGCAATTTCTTAGGATTCACTGTTCGAGCTGATCCAGCAGCAGCAAACACAGGCTCAGGAGGGTATGGAAAGCGATGCCTGGCTAAACCAAGTCAAAAGCATGTGAGAAACAAGGAGAGTGACAAGGACAGCACCTTTCACAGCTAGTCACCCTGAGAGGGGAGCAAGTCCGAATTCAAAGCTCAGACTCCTTCCTCCACGAGACAGGGGGACTGAGTCACCAATATAGTGGTGCTATTTTCAGTTATTTCCAAAAATTATAGAGAAACAGAACAAAGACAAATTCTCTAATTGTGGTTACAGAAAACCCCAGCTCCTTGTCCACACCCTTTGGGCACTTAAGTGACTAGAGGAAAAAGAAATTTAGTGCTCCAGCTCATATTCCAAGGAAAAGATTCAAACAGTGCTCAGGGCAACAGAAATCCACACCACCTCAGGAGAGGAGCAGCTTCAGATACAATAGCTCTGTTCAAAGACAAGTGAAAAGAAATCCCTACAAAAGGAGACCACAGTAGGAAGTGGCAAAAATAAGTAAGTACATGAATAAGTGGACTATTACATGCAAAATACAAACAGAGCAAATTTTAAAAGAAGGTATATTCAAGGAAATAGAAAAACATTTTAGTTGCAAGTAATTTGCACTATTAAGAGAAACATGGACTTGATGGAATTAGAAATATGGTGATAATTATGCAACAGATTAAAATAGAAAGCAAGCTGGTAGAGGTGAGGAAACGAATTAAAGTGAAAAATAATACACCGTAAATTTAAAAATAAAGCTTTAGCTTCCAAAGACTAAAATTAATACTTGAAAATATTAAGTCAGTGGTGTGGAGACAGGATTGAGAAAATAACAGGATGAAGAACAAATTAAAAAAGATGAAAGCATCCCCCAATATAATAACATGATGGGGGAACTCTGGAGAGCAAAGCATGATACTTAAAGAAAAGAAGTACTGCAAGCGAAGTAGAAATGGCAATTCTGCATTAGAAATACATTAGAAATGTATTCCAAGACCTAAGAGAAGAAAACTTTTCAGATTTGAAGGAATAACTCACCCTCTAATCTGAAGGGCTCACCCCGTATCAGGAAACTTAAAAGAGAACAAAATTCACCAAGTACAGCATAATGCAGCTATTGGATTCCAAATAAAAGGAAAAAAATCTTTTAAACTTCAAAAGAGTTACATTACCTAAGGAGAATAATAAATCAGGTTGACTTCAGGGTGCCAGAAAAAAATTGAGCAAGAAACAGAAATTCTATAACCGGTTAAGTTGCCACTAATGTGTAAAATTAACAGAAAGTTATTTTCAGTCATACAAGGTCTTGGGAAATATTTGATCCATGTGTTCTTCCTGAAAAATCTACTGAAAGATGTAATTCAGACAGCCAGGAGATTTTTAAGAATAGTGAAAGTAAAAGTGATCAAGAATGGGAAAATCTTAGTATAAAGGGGCTGAATTGAGCATTAAGTATGATAAACATATAATTACACCTAGAGTACTATAGTAATTATAGTTAAAAATGGTTTGTGAAGGTTATAATTTTTAAAGAAAAAAATGTTAAAATAAAAACAAAATGATAACAGGATCTCAAAAATAGCATTGCAATAGATTGGGGAAAAAATCCAGAGTATCCCATTTTACATGGATGAGGGGTAAAATTCATTAATTTCACTAGATTTGGTTTTGAAAAATACAATTTGATCCTACTTATAAATATTGATTTAAAAATGTAAGAGAAATGAAAAATTAGATTAATTTACCAAATACTTATTGAGCTTCTATTATGTTCCAGGATCTAGGTATATAACAGTAAATATAACAGACAAAATTCCTGTCTCTCATGGAGCTTACATTTCATACCATGATCACAAATGATTTATGCCAAGAAAGCAAACGGGTCAGTACTGTGGCATCTATTAGTATAATTCAGAATCTTAACAAGTCAAAATTGAAAAAACATGTTATTTTCTTGATTGGTTGTTCATAACTTCATAAAACTCAAATTCTATTCTTGATTGTAAAACAACAATAACATCCTTAGTAAAGTAATACAGAAAGGATATTTCCATTTCTTACATATGTATATATTGAAAAGTGTTTGATTGTGAGTCACTAGAAGCATTCTGATTAAAGTTAGGAAAAAGAATAGATATCTACTGTGGTAGGCAGAATAGTAGTCCCTCAAAGATGCCTACATCCTAATGCCCAGAACTTGTGAATACATTAGGTTACATGGGAAAGGAGAATTAAGTTGTCACATAGAGTTAAGAGTGCTAATCAGCTGAACTTAAAATAGGGAGTGGGCCCAATGTTATTACAAGGGTCTATAAAGGTGGAAGAGGGAGGCAGAGAAAGAGGTGACCAGAGAAGAAAGGCACAAAGAGATGCAATGCTGCTGGCTTTGAAGATGGAGGAAGGGACCACAAGCCAAGGAATGTGGGTGGTATCTAGAAACTGGAAAAACCAAGGAAACAGAGTCTCCTGTGCAACCTCCAGAAAAGAACTTAGTCATGCTGCCACCTTGATTTTGGCTCAGGGAGACCTGTGTTGGACTTGTAAACCTACAGATCTGTAGCACATTAAATTTTTATTGTTTAAGCTGCCAAATTTGTGGTAGATGGTTATGGCAGTCATAAACATGAATACACCTACAATCTCCACTATTATTATGGAATGCTGTGAATACCAATATTAGAAAGGAAACAGCAATTATTACTTACAGATGATATGGTTGTATAGATGTAAAACTCAAAATAATCAACAAACTGTTAGAAAATATCAAGTGTTCAGTCAAGAGGATGATTTAAAGATTAATGTAAAAAATAGCTGTCTTATATTTCAACAATAAACAAATATAATGTGATAAAGATCCCATTTATTGTAGCAAAAATTCATAAAATACATAGAGTAAATTCAACAAGAAATGTTCAAGGTATGTTTGAAGAAAACTGATACACAAGACTGAGAAACATAAAATAACATGAAAAAAAAGAAGATATGTACCTGCTGTCTTGGTAATAGAAACTTGTCAAAATTATTCTAAAATTCATGTCTGGAAGATTAAATATGCAAGGTTAACTAGGAAGAACAATAGAAAGAAAAAAGATTTTTTTTTAAAACTATAAAGCTATATTAATTAAAACAGTATGGTATTATTTTAGGGTTAGAAAGATAGTTCAATTGACTATAATTGATTAGTTCAGAAGTAGATTCAAATAAATATGGGAATGTATTGAATAACAAAATGGTATTTCAGATTGGTGCCAGGAAATACAGGCTAAAAAATAGGGTAGAATAATTTATTGGCCATTTGGGAAAATAACAAAGGTGAATTAATATTTTATGCTTATATAAAAATTAATTTCAGATAGATCATATATTTAAATGTAAAAATTAAAATCACGAATATGAAAAAATGGTTAGGCACATTATTATTTTCTTAGGGATAAGGAGGCCATAGCACAAAACTCATAAACTATAAAGGAAGAGATTGACTATGTTAAACATTTCTGTATAGAGAAAAATATATAAAGTCAAAATTCTAAAAATAAATTGTGAAACATCCTCAAGTATGAAAAATATCAAATAATCCAGTGATAAATTGGGTAAAAATTATAGGCAGCCACTGAAGAATTAGTAAATATGAATGCCCATAAACATCTGAAGACATAATTCAACTTAATTCCAATAAAATAAATGCACATAAAACCTATGTGCTTTCATTGTGCCACATCTGACTGGTAAAGAGGGAAAATGGAGATGCTATTTAGACTTAGCAAGGATGTAGGAAAATGGGAACATTCAAGTAAAAGTTGGTAGATATGAGAGTACCGTCTACCTGCATGTCAAGATGCATAAAGATTTAAAATGTTCATGTCCTGTGATCTTACTAATACCACTTTATTCTATGGTGGTAATTAGAAAAGAATTCAAGTATACAGGCATGTTCACTGAAGAATTGTGCATAACAGTGAAACTGTGGAAACGATGTGGATACCCACAGAAAGAGGAGTATGTAAGTCAATGGTGGTACATCTATACAATGGAGTATAGATGAAAATTAATTGTATAGATTTATATCTACCTAACAGTTTCTCAAATTCCAACAATCTCAAATTTCAAAATCTACCTTACCTTTAAAAACATGCAAATATCTCTATATTGTTGAAGGAAAAACAAGAATCTGATATTGAAAGGTCTAGAAAAATTATCAAAATCTTGATGGTGGCTTCTCTGGATGGTGAGGGTTTTTCTTGTTGTTTCTTTGTTTGTTTTTCATGTTTTTTGTGTGTTTTGTATACCTCTATGCAATTTTGGATTTCACAATGAAGGTGTACTTATCTTTGTAGACAAATAAACATCAAGTTTAGTAAAGTCAGTGAACATTAAAAAAAAAAAAATCAGATGCCTCACTGCAAAGCAATGATTCTGTTAAAATAATTTTCTCAACAAAACTTTTCATTTACTAGGAACTACCTTTAACAGGAAAAATGTTTAATTTTCTCCTAACAGATTTCCTGTGATGCACAGGTGATGTGTCTCTCCTAGAGTGTCTGTGGAGTTGCGTAAGGGGCCTCATGAGCAGGGAGGGGTCCAGGCAGATGGGATTGAACCAGAGAAGTTCTGTCTTAGTCTGTTTGATACATTAGGCTTCTAGGAATGTTTGAAAATCAGTCCACTAGGTCACACTATTCCTCTTCAGCAATTTGCCCTGTGAATATAAATGACCCCTCCCACTTACCCCTGGTGATCCAGCCCAGGGCATTTTCACACTGAGATTCATTGACATCATTTCTCCACAGCCTGAGTTCCCCAGAATCCAGCCTAAGGTCTTAAGCTGGTTGGCCAGGGCCAGCTGACTAAATACCCCTTTTCTTAATCTTTTCTAATTATTGGGGAAATTCTACCCCTGGACAGGGTACTGCTCAAGAGACTTTTAGAAAGTATGCCCTGTGGTGGGTATAGGTTTTATACCTGAGTGAATGACTCTGCCCAAGGTAGCAGAGAGGGGAATTAATGCAGGCAACAGATCCTGTCCAAAATTATTGCTCTGGCTCATGTTTGTTTTGAGGTCATTGATGAAGTTATAGATGTCATGCTGCTCAATTTGTGGATAACTTGAGGCTGAAAGTGATAGTGACTACCTTGGTTAAGCAAGAAGCAGGAACCTAAAGGATTCCAACAGCATAGACAATGGGCATGAACTACTCTCTTACCAGCATTATCCAAAAATGCTGCTTTGTAAGGTATTAATATCAAAGTCGTCATTATGGAAAGTATTAAATCGAGTGCTGTTTGTCATTTGTGAGGGATGCAGGAGAGATTCTGGGACCTCTACTATTTTCCCTAAGTATGAGATTTTAGTGCAATATGCACAATTCCCTTTAAGAAGCAGGATCAGTGAATTTTTCCTTAATATAAAATATTCTTTCATGTTTTTCAACAAGGAACCAACACAGGAAGAATGTTCATAAAATACTGTAACCAAGGGCATTGGATTGACCCAAAGAAAACTTTCAAGGGCTTTGCAAGCTACTTCTTGGTGTGTAGACTCATACCAAAGCCCCTCGTTTGATAATAGGACTCCAGGCTGGTGGTGGAGTTAAGGCCCCATGTAGGAAGGGAAGGAAGACAAGTGTTCTGAGAAGCCAGAGGGAGAGTCCAAGAGAGGCATGATGAGGAGCTGTGGCAATCAGGGTGGCTTCAGTCCAGTTCATAATCTCCCCACTACTCACAAAAAGCACCTCCAGATCTCTTGAAAATTGTTCATAGGAATGCAGTCACCATTTACAGCTTGCAAATCAGTGAAGATAAAGGTATAGGAGGCAGGATTTATATTTACAGAACCTTGATTATATGCTGGGTACTCTACTAGGTACAATGGACTCAATGTGCTCTCCCATAGATAAAGCACCTACTGTGTATCAAGCAGCCTGTGGCATCAGTGTGCTCCCTGGAATTGATGTTTCATAATCTTTCATTCAGTTGCAGCACAGAAACTATCAGGCCCAGCACCTTCTGGAAGAGGCTTGAAAAGAAGCAAAGCTGGCACACTCTTTGGTTGAAAGTACTGGAAACTCCAAGAGTTTCAGGGACAGTGGTGTCTTTAACACACAACAGCCTTCAAAGCTGGCCGTTAGGGTCATTGCTCAAAGGTACAGCTTGTCATTTCTGCTTTTATTTTTAACTGGGGTCAGCAAACTGTGTCTGTGAGCCAAATCCAGCCCTTGTCCTATTTTTGTAAATAAAGTTTTATTGGAATGTAGCCACATCCATTCATTTGCATATTTTCTACAGCCGTTTTCACGCTACGATACTACAATGACAGAGTTTAATAATCATGACAGAAATATGTTGCCTGCAAAGCCTAATATATTTACTATCTGTAATATTTATTATCTGCAAGACTCTAAAGAAAAGTTTGCCAATCACTGGTTTGTTATATATTTCAGCTCACTTCAGTACTTTTTATTGAAATTTTCCACTTTCCCAAACCTACGGTTGAATATCAATTCTATTGCTGTTTTTTTAAAAAAAACTTTTGGCAAGTTGGTTATTTGTAGACGTAAATATTCTGGCACGGTTTTTAGCACACGTGAGCCCCTATGTATGTCTACCATAGCAATGGATTGATTTCTTGGGTTTCACACCCTTTTTATAAGGTTTGCCTGTGGCTGTGGGGGAGGGGTGGTGTCCTGTTCTCTCCCTACAAATCCCAATTCAGGGGAGAAAACAGGAGAGCTGTGTGGTCCAGGGGTCTGTTTTCTTTGCTGTTACTGCTGGTGGACTCATTAAGGACTTGTTAGGATTGGGGAACAGGTGCCCAGACAAGAATGAATCTTTGGCTTTATTATGTAGAAGCCCTGAGGTCTGAAAATATTAGGTTAAAGAAGAAGTCTCAGGACTATTTCCAGTGTTGCAAAAAAGTTCAACGTAAGTCCCCCTTTTCAATAGTGAAAACAAAAGTCCTGATTTTATTTCCACATTTTCCTGTGTTGCTGGACAGTCTTAGTGAAATAAGATGCCCTTTCATGGCACTCTTGCTGATCCTAAAGGTGGACATATTTACAGACTTCTTTTCCTGGATCTTGATTTTCCATTATATTTCCATTTCTCCACTTTTTCATTTCACTTATTTTTGTTTCAATGTTTGCATTTATGCTACGTGGTCACTTCAAACACTTAGCGGAAAGAAATGGGGCGTGAGTACATACAAACAAATATTCAGATAAATGAATAAGCCTAATGGAAAATGTGCATCGCCTCAAATAAGACCGAGCAGCCTATGAATCCATCAAGTTTCTGTGATTTGGGATGGAATTTCTTTGCCTGTGCCTGGTGATACTGGTTTTTTGCCTGTGGGTCAGAAGTTGTGATTGTCTGGTGCTGCCATTGCAGGACTTTCTGAGGTCCTTGGAGGAAAAAATAAAAAGTGTCCTTAGCAATGAAAAGCTGAGCACCATTGTGTTAAATCAAACGTTCCAGCCCCTGAGCATGGCCACACTGTGGATGTGTTTTCCTTGGCACAGGCCAGCAGTTACTTGCAAATGCATGCAGGCGAGTGCTACAGATGCTTGGAGGAGTGAGCCAAGGCTCAAGGAGAATGTTAGAGAGCTGAAAGGTGCTATTTAACATTTTGGGCAGAAGTGTGTGGATGTAAAAATTATACACAGAACTGGCTTTGGGAAATGGTTGTGAAGGTGACAAAGATTGTCCCCGGTGCTCCTTGGCTGTTACTTAGCACTTTGCCCAACTTCACCTTCTAGATTTCTCACTGTTGTACCTCAGCCTACATTGACTCCTTGCTCTTCTGACTTGTCCATCCTGTTCTCTCCTCATGACAACTTATCTTTCCCTTAGAATTTTGCTCCTTGCTTGGGCTAATTTGATAAATGGATCCATGCAATGCACACAAAAAAATGGGTCTCATTTGTATTAAGCCACGTCCTCTTATAAGGATCTCCTTGGAGGTAACATTTGGGACTTTTACTCATTCTGACAACCAAAATAAACTTGGTGGGAGGGAAGGAGTGCCAAGCCAACCGTCACAAGACCTGGGTTTTGTACCAGCTCAGTCATTGCTTATGAGACTATGAGCAAGCCATTGAAATTCTTCAGATATCAGATTGCTAATCTGTAATATGGGGTTAGGAATCCTACATGGACAGAGTTGCTATGAGTAACAGATGACTTGATTATACTTCTGAAAGTATCCTAAAACCCCTAAAAGTCTGTGTAAATATGAGATACCATTATTACTACAAATGATTATATTTCTAATTTCATACCATTGTGACCATTGATACAAGGGTATTGTGAAAAAGAAAAGACAATAAAGTGACATTTCAAATGCATCTCTGAAGGGCAACCTATTATTCGGTATTTTGGCAGACTCTGAGCAGTGCTACTATAGACAGGGCAGAGGTAGCTTTCTGCAAGGTTTTTAGCCAAGTGTGGGACCGATTATAGTAGGGTTACATCGGTCCCTGGCTATTTGAAAAATTTTATCCCAGTAGGAAAGGAAGCTAATATTTAGGTGTACCCTTTATGTGACATTTTTTCGAAGCATTATCTTAAAATTATTTAATCCTCAAACAGTCCTGATGAGAGGAAATGAAAAATCACCAGTGAGGAAACTGAGACTTGGATGTGCTAATTAGCATCATTTCTCCAGTGCTCGTTCCTGCACGTTAGGAACCCCTTGTGGTAGCCTGAAGGCCAGTCCCTCCAGTGGTGGGTCTCCTGACCCATCTTAGGCTTGTTCAGTTCATGAACATCACTTTCACAGATGACACAAAGCTCAAAGTAGTAGCTTGAAATTTAGATAGTCGGTCCAGGAGTCAGAATAATATTGGAAGGCCAAAATAATGAGCCCAAAGTACAATATGTAATGTAACAAATGAATGCGAATTCTTTTATTTAGCTTTGAAAAGTCAATTGTTCAACAATAAGATTGAAAAAATTTGTGTATATGTGTATGTGTGTGTGTGTATGTGAAGAGGAGGTTGTCTTATGGATTTTAGATAAATAAATAATCAAAGGAAATCAAAAGTGTGTTGTGATTGTTAGAAAATCTAAAAGGCTGTATTTATGGAAGTATATTGCTCAGATCAAAGGAGGTGATATTGCACTGTTATCTGTATTGAGCAAGCTCATACTAGCTGTATTGTATTCAGATCTAAACCACTGTTCAATATTGCTGATAGGCTAGAGATCATTCAGTGTTTGACAGCATCTTTGTGTAAGCAAAAATTGCTCCCCTTTCTTAGCATCAAAAGACTAAGAATTCTACGATGTCCTACCCTGACTAGGTCAGAGCATGGCACAACAGGGAGTGGGTCCTGAAGTCACAGCAAGCAAACATCATGGCCATCCAAGAGGGGCTGGGAAGGGTTCAGGAGAAACTATGTCCAGTGGAAAACTTAAGGGCCTGGAAAGTGAATACCAGAGTTAGCATTTGAGTGAAGGGCAAGGTCAAAAACTAGCAGGAACTAAAGAGGAAACAGAAAACAAGTACTTGAGGAAGATGTCAGGGAAGACAAGTTAGACTCCTGAAAAATATGCTTTGCTAACACGAGAATGTTCCCCTCCCTTCTCCTAATGATAGAACTTTCTATCAGGATCCCAGATTCTGCTACTAAACTTTAAATAGTAGATAAGAAATGGGGAAATGTGATTTAGAGCAAGGATTGAAGAAAGGAGTTCTAGTAAGTGATATTTGTTTCATATGAAATTCTAATGACGCAGTAAAGTATGTTCTTGCCCCATTGGCTTTTGTACCAAGCAAGAGTCTGGCCTTTGATTAACTGATGCTAATCCAGGTGCTGGGAGGTGGTGGGCATGGAGCAGAGTCATTCCTTCTCCTCCCTAAGACACACCAGTGTCCACGTGGGAAAAACAGCGCCATCATGTCCTTCACAATTCCCAATTTTCAAATAGTAGCTAAACTGACTAATTCAAGTTCAAAGAAAAACAAACAGACAATCAAAGAAAACTGGGAGAAGGGAAAGATTACCAAGGATCTTTTTAGTCTGCATTCTATTTTTTATCTTTCAAGTCTTGAGTAGAAATACTAACTCTCTTGTTGCTGTTGTTTACTTATAAGCAACTTGGAGACAAATAAGTGCCTCCGGTTTTATCTTTGATTTTCCAGCCGTTGAAAGCATTAGGATCAATAACTGGATGCCGCCTTAGAAGAGGTGGAGTTTTCCCTGTGAAGTTTCTACTTCACATTGACCGTGGTTCCTTGTAGAGGTTAGGAGAGCACCTTGCGACCGGGGACGATGTCTGAGACACACCTAGGAAGACAACCAGAGACTCTTAGAATCACTGATCCAGAACAGCTTGTAGTTTCAGAATTATAAAGTTCTGGAATCTCAGTTTGGGATTAAAGGTCATCCAGTATCCAGCCGCAGCCTCGGCATGAAAAGGATTACAGGAGAAAAGAGAGGGACAAGGAGTCTAGCCAAATTGCAGTAGCTCCACCAAGAGAGATTTAATCCATTTCACTTAAATTTAATTTACGACTGCTTTGGATGGATAACATTGTTGGTAACGAAAGCCTAAAATATGACTTAGTCTTTGATTCCAAATAATATCAAGTTTCTTGATCCTGCAGAGTGGTAGGTTTATTTTGTTGTTGTTGTTGTATTGAGATTTGTTTTAATGACTAAATGAAAACATAGCCATTTTTTTAAACATTAGCAGAGGCTTTAAAACACTTACTATAGATTTTAATAATGAAAAGAAACCTTCAGTAAGGTAGAACACTCAGCAAGGGCATTGGAAGCGACGTGCCATTATAAAGCAGCACGTCTGGTTTGGCCAAAATCCTGCCTTTGTCTCCAGAGCTATTTTGCTGTAAATTTAGAACAAAAATACCCTTTCTGGAATAAAAATGTAGCTTTGTTGGCTACAAGTGCATGTTTGCTGCTTCACAATTTTAGAATTAGACGATGGACTTATTTAGTAGACATTGGAGGGTAAAAAGCAAAAGCCCATAATTTAAAACATTCCACTCTACCACAGTCCAAGAAAAACACGGACCGGTGAACAAAACCAGCAGTATTGTAATAAGAAAACAACTAGGTGCATTTTTTCCAAAACCTAAAAACCAGGAATCTAAATGTATGAGTTACTGGCTAAAAATTCCATTTTCATGTCTCAGTTTTGAGCTTGGAAAAACAACCTAGACCTGATAAACATCGTTTTAAAAAATGCACACGTTCCACTGCAGCCCTAGGTGTGGACAACAGACTAGCATCCATCTTCATGTCCTCAAGGGTGCTTTCTGCCGCCGGGAGGGATCCAGTGCTAAAAGGATTTTACTTTGCAAAGATTCATAGCCTTCCCACTCAGGTCTGCGGTGATCTCTGAGGTTCCCTCCCCACAAATTATTTGGCAATGCTGTGAAGGTGTTTTATTTTTCCCCTAAACACTTTGAATATCTGTTCGAGGTTGGCGACGTTTTCCAGGGCAAATGATGTGGTAACTCTTAGTAATGAGGGTGGGTTCACCCAGGCGGAAAGGCAGGAGGGCTTGGCCTTTCTTCAGGAAGAGAGTCGAGGCTGACATATAGGCTTCTGTTCTAAGACAATTACGAAGAGTGAGTCAACACGCCAGTAGCACTCATGGTGTTAGTATTTGTGTGTGTGTGTGTGTGTGTGTGTGTGTGTGTGTGTGTGTGTGCATGTGTGCGTGTATATGACAGAGACCAGGCATCATTCCTGAAGATGGCCAAAAGTGACTAGGAAACTACCAACAGCAAATACGAAAGTCCACTGGTGTAAAGCAGTCTACCTGAGAGCTAAAACTTTGATTATATAACTGGTCTTAGAGTTTTAGGCAAGGCTGTACTCAGTGAGGGCTGAGGAGCTCTAGTTCTACTAGAACATAAGACCTGGTAACATAAAATGTCAAGGGAGATAAACTTTGGTGAGGAAGGAGGAAGAAGACAAGGACTTTTTGAGCAGATATTTGCAGAAGAAACAGAACCTTTCCTCAATGGTTTATTCATGGGGTCGGTCGCTCACCTGTGGGTCCAGGCCTCAGGTAGCATCATGCAGGTAACAGGTGTGACTCCTGAGTGAGCACGTCTAGCATTTGAGTATATGAATGTACATAATACCTGAAAGGGTCTGCATAGTGAGTTTGAGCCCATCAGGGTAAAAATGAGGATGTCATGGCAATCATTATTTATATCACATCCTCCCTGAAGAAAATCTCCGACCTGACAAGAGATTTGACATAAGAAAGGAAGGAAGGGATTTCAATGTGTAGGGATGATGCAAGGGAGGGGATCCATTTGGACACCCGTTGTCAGGCTCTAGTTAAACATAAAATGTTTCTTTTGATTCTTGCCTTGCTACTCAGGGAGTGAGTCAGGGTTATTTCTCTTCCTTCTGAATCTTTTTTTTTATATATATATACATACATTTTCTTGAAAGTAAAAATGAACAGTCCTAGTCACTTGCTATTTAAATAAGAGAGAGTTTATTACCTTTAACCAGTTGTTATGGCAAGAATGCTGTACATGTCAGTGGTGGCTAAGTTCCCAGGTACCCGGTTGGCTTTTCTGGCCTCCAGAGAATTCCTTTTCTGTCTCCGCTGCCTACATGTCTGGAGTCTGGCCCTCTGGAGTGCAGCCAGCAGAGAACCACAGACGAAGGCGCTGCTTCTAAGACACACACCGAGTCCTGCGCCGCCTGCCTGTGGTGGCCCCTACCATTTCCTTCAAACACTCAGCAATGGCCTCTTCAGAACTGAGTGTTGTGTGCAGAGTGAGTCCTGTTCCTTCACTACCCACTGGCTGGTTCAGGTGAGGACTACTCTCACTGCTTTGACTGCTTGGATAGAAAGGAAAGGAAGGACACCATTTATGGAATTTAGGAAGCTCAGCATCCTGCTGGTCGTAAGCAGGACACCAGGGAGATGTAGGGGTATGGAAGTAACATGTCCCATCAAGACCTTACCCGTAGATCTTTTGTCTGAAGGTCAACCACAGACACTTCTCTGGTTAAGAACCAACCTACCAGGCCATAATGTGGGAGGCATATCATCCCAGACATTCAGAAGTTTGTGTATCAAATGTTTGAGTGTGTTTGTGTGTCTTAAGGACTTGAAACTGACTTGCCACACTACGACACAGGGTGCCTTAATACTCTTCTGCAAGGTTGTAAAAAGGCATGGCCACTTCCACAAATCTGTATTAAACATGGAGATGAGAAAAGGGAAATGCATCCAGACAATACACTGGAAAATGGTCATAGCTGGCTAACAAGCTATGTTTTGCTCAGAGATGCTGCATCACCCCTACCTCCAGACCTGCCTTCTGTGACAGGAGCCATTTCACCACTCATTATCTAGGCCCCAGGGCGAGACACCTACCATTCCTCAAATCCTGATCTCCTAAACAAGGTGAGGAACCCCTCTCCCACCTGAGAAATGATTACTGTTCCTTATAGGAAGACCTAGCTCTTAGCAGGACAGCTGATAACTAGTAATCTGCTCCCATTGCCTGATTTTTCAGACTTTACTGTAACAACAGCCCCTATCACATTTTTCCCAGAGAAGTACTCAAATGGTAGTGAAGGTAAAACTCTTCTTTACTTGAGCAAAGTTACTTCTTTCTGAATCTGAGTGAATTGGTCTAACAGCTGTTAAGTTCCCATATTTTAGGGTGCTCATAACCTATTTTGCAAGGATTATTTGTCTGAATGCCTTAAAAAAATGACATCATTTTTGCACTTTACTTGTATATCTTTACTATAAAGAAGAAACTGTAAGCCTGCCTCGGTAAAAGCATTTTACATACACAATCCCACTTACTCTTCTATCCTATGAAGAAAAGATAGTAATTGTCCCCACATAACAATTTAGGGAACTGAGGGTCAAAACAATGGGGTGACTTGTTTTAACTTACATAGCCATTCAGTATCTAAACCTAAGTCTGATATTAATAGGTATAAATGTTTTACTACATCACACAAAAATGGTTGAAAGAGTGGCAAGTGGACTGTTCACCATTACTACTATGATGTCCTGAATATTATTGTATTATATAATAATAAAGTAATAAATTTATACAATAATAAAAATAAGAATAATACAAAGCTTAGACTGTAAGCTTCATGAAGGCAAGGATCAAGTTGGGTTTATTATTATGTTCTTAGTGCCCAACACAGAGCCTAATTCAAAATAGGCATATAAATACGTGTTGAACTGATTAATTAACAAATATTTTGTCCACCATATCAATACATTAATTCTATATTTATAATGTTGTTAATAATTATGCTCATTCATATTCCTATAGCACTTTAGCTTATCAAAGACCTTTCTTTTTCTTAGTAAAGTTTGCCTTAGGAGGACAAAGTGAAAGTTAAAGACCCAGTTACTGGGAATTCATGTTGATTCCTCAACCCTGGAATAAGACGATTAATTGTGAAGGAGACAAGCCTCACAAAATTGCCTGTGCAGCCTGTCCTCCTGGACCATATGTTCCAGATTCTCTGGAACAGGCCTGGTTGCTATATCTATTCCATTGTCCCCATAAGGATATTCTTCCTTGTCAACCATGCGTCCTGATTTTTCATCTAGAAAATATGGTCACCATATGCATGTTATAAAACTTGAGTCCCTGGACTAACTTCACCCTTCCTTGCAGGTATTGCCAAATCTTGTATCCTGCTGAATTTCCCACACATGCTTCAAACAAGTGCTGATCCCAGACCTTTGCATTGATTGTGAGCAGATACACTACAAAGTCTTTTTAAATCAATAACTTAGTTTTCCATAAAAAGATGATTTCAATGCATATTAGAAAAATGCATTTTTAAAGTACATTTGAATTATGTCTCTAATGCAATCAGTGTATTCTTTTTATTCAATCAGAGCATTTTCTGATTTTCCTAATATAAAAGGTTTATGGTGACTTTAATCAATGAAATTGATCGATGAAATTAATGAAATACGGTTTGATATTATGTTGGATTTATTATTTAACACATTTCCCAAATAAGATGGGCCAAGTCAAATTGATATATTTGGTAAACTTGATTATCTGACTCCATGGATATCATGGATAAATTTTAGAGACAGAGTGTGGGATAAGAACAGGCATTGTCTCTTGTTTAGGCTCTGATACCAATTTATTCTGCGTCTCTGAGCAAACTACTTCCACTTTGAGCCTTAGTTTTCTCCTTTGTAAATTAAGTGACTTGGTTTATGTTGTTGGTTCTCTTACTTTCCCTCGAGGATCCTGGGAGTCCCCTGGAGGCCTAAGGATCTGCCATGGCAAACTCCTTCCCTGCGTGTATCTGTCATTTATACATCCTGGACCACTGTGTAAAATATTGTTTGGAGACATCCTACAACTAAAATAGTTTGTGTCTGTTTGGATCTACATTTCCCCCTCATTTCTTCATTAAAGTATTCCTGTGAGGCATATGGGATTTACCTGAGCAGAGAAGAGAAATCTTTTAGTATAACCTGCTAGAGAGAAGGAAGCAGTGGTGAAGAATATTGTGAGGCTAGGGTAGAGTAAGGAGGTAATCATGGGTGAACTTTTAGACTTCCCAGGGGCGGATCCATGTGGTCAATGGAAGTTTCAACCTGGGAAGGCATCTTTAATTTTAAGCATTGGTAGGAGGAGAGACGTGTTGAATCATAGTCACAGCACTGAAATAAACTTTAAAATTCATCAAACACTCAGAGGCATGTATTTAGAGCTAGTCTCCCAGGACAGGAGCAAAGTTTTGATACGGTTATATGTACGCAGGGATTGAATGGGTCTCATTAGAAAAGTTCCAGAAAACTAGAGGAAACTGAGAGCTTTCCATCATTGGGAAGATCAGTCCTTGACTTCTCAAGTCATAGGTACTGGTGTCTTCAATCAATCCCATCCCCCTGAGGGAATGCTGACCAAGACTGGTAGAATATTTGCTAGGCTTAGCCTTCTATCTAAGGAGTCTAGAATTTGCCTTGTTGCTTTCAGCCCATTAGTTAGTGGGCCTAGAGGTTATTTGTGGCCCCATGTACCCTCTGAAATGCAGATGTTCCATTATTCCTGATACATGAATCCATTCAGACTGGATTTCTTGTTATACTGGCACGCTCAGTAGATTTCCTTTGACAGAAACTCCAGCCTACTTCAAACTTGGGCTCACCACACTCATTGGGACATCTATAATGGTCCTTTGACTTTCCCCTTAGAGCAGGGTCAGTCCTTTTTTCTTCTATCCCATCAGTCTGTACTGCTGAGGTCTTAGCAGGCCTTGAGATAAGCCTGTCCAAATTATAACCATTAATACCTTGAGCTGAAATGCTTAGAAAGCAGCATGGTTTTGGCTGGAATCTTAAAGCTCTACCCATTCTAGAATTCTGTAAGTCTAGAGAAGGGCTCTTTCAGGAGGCAGAACCACCCCCCTCTCCCCCGTGGAGGGTTGCTGAGAGGGCAGCTGGGCTGCAGCCCTGGCTGGTTGTCCAGGACACCAGTTTAGTGGTTGCAGCAGCCTGTGAGGCTGCCCTGCCTCCTGGAGGCTGCTGTGGAGACTATAGCCGGGAGGGGATTTAACTGTCCTGTATTTATTTTCTTTTTAGCTCTTGGCACATCGTGAATCTGTAGTGCTCTCCCTCCTTTAGTGTATCTCCAGTCTTGCCCCCATTGTGGCTCTTTTCCAGAAACTTTTGATCTTTTTCCAAGGACTAGAAGGCATTTCCAGGAACTGTTTCAGAGGATAATTGTCTTCAAGAAGTTTCCTGCATCCCCTAGAGAAGGGTTGGTCAGAATTCTAGCACCTGTGGATAGCGCCACATCACCTTGCTTTGTCTCCTCTAAGACCCCACCCCCTTGAAATGGAGTTTCACCAGCAGAGCCCATGACAAGTTAGCTGATTTCCCCAGATTGTCCATAACAAATCCTCCTCCCCTAGGAGAGATGGCATGACAGCCTCATTATGTGTTCTGACCTTCAGAGGCACACACAACACCCCCATCCCACCCCCATCCCTGACCTTCTTTGCTTCCCGCCCCCTCATCCTCGTGGTTCTGACCAGAGCTGAGTGGGAGAGTGAGCATACAGTGTCTCTGCACACAAGCTTGTTTTGTCCTCCAATGGGAAATCCTTCGGGATAGGGTTGACGTCCCCTTCCCTACTCTATCTACCACAGCCTGGCTGAGCTCAGTACTCAGCACACACTTATTGATTGAATGTGTGATAATACAAACCTGTGTGATTGTCCAGTTTAGACGGCATCTTTCCAAACATTATTTTATTTGACCTTTCACAATAGCTGTGGGAATCAGAAAAGGTTGACTGAAAGGCTAAACTCAGTTGCATGCTGAGATGGCTGGGTCTTTCTGTCTTCATGTACTCTCGGACTGCTCTCTCTCCACATGGAGTCTCCAAGCAGACTTTCTGGCAGGTACAAGACTTCCTACGTGGCATCTCAGGGCTCCTTAAAGTACAAAAGTGGCCAGGTATTCTTAAAGCTTAGGCACAGATTTAGCATAGTATAATGCTATATTCTGTTGGTTAAAGCAATCCACAGAACAACTCATATTCAATGTGAGAGGAGACCAGGACGTGAATACTGGGAGATGTGGTTCATTGGGGATCACCCTATCTTTGAACACTACCTGCTACAACCTATGATAAATTTCTTGGGTACAAGGCTCTTAGTGCTGTGTTATTCTTATAATTTCTTGGTTAACGAGAAGAATAGTCAGGTAATTAAATCAACAACATAATGCTCTTCATCCTGGGTAATCCTGGAGTTTAGTGGGAAGGACCAATACTTCTCAGAAGAATTCTCTTAAATCAGAGTGAATGCTCTGGGGTCCTTTAGATAAAGATGAAGATGACCCTGGGCCTGTGTTCCAGGTTAGTTTTACAAAGTAAGGAGGTCATGTTGCCCCTTATAGATAGCATATGTGAATGCACAGCTGGAGATGAGTTAGTGGCAAACTAGGAACTGTCCAGGCTTATTCTTATGGTCCTTGAGTTAGCCCCAAAGCAAAGACTGATAGAGGCATGTGGTATATACAAAGGGAAGGAGCATTTCAGTGACACAGACCTGGGTTTGGCTCTTTGTATTATCACTTAACAGCTGTAGGGGGTATAGTCCCTGCTTCAGAATAGGGATTTCTTAAACATTAGATTTTCTTTGATCGGCTATTTTTGTGCATTAACATAAAAAACAACAAACATTTAGAGACACTACACAATGAGTCAGGTAATGGTCTAGTTGCCAGGAATGTTTTCATTTGATGGCTGGATGGTGTAGGGGTTGAAGGAGAGGGAGAAATAGAGGATTACTCATCTAACTATTTGTAGTTTTGGGAAGCCAGATAGATGGTGAAGTCATTCGCTGTATTAAGAAAATCAACAGGAAATGAGGAAGTTTCTTCCTTCTTGTAGGATTTCCTGGTTACTATAACACCATCTCTGGGCGTTGAGGCCTTTCCTTGGAGCTCACATTCATAGTGTATAAGTGTATAAATTAGCTCTCACTATATGAACAAAAATAAACTTTTGTTTATAGAAGTCACTGAGACTTTAGGCTGTTGCTATGGTCTTACTCAGTGAAAGCTGACTAACACAGAAATTGGTACCAGAAGTGGGGTGTTACCATAACAAAACAAAACAAAACCTAAAAAATTGTGTGGCATTGACTTCAGAGTCAAGCAGTGGGGTAGTGAGGAAACTATTATTGAATCGGGCAACACAGTGACTCATGTTAGGCAGTGGCTAAACATTTATAGAACTATTTGCTGAGATAACTTGGAAGACAGATAATTTACCTAATGAAGCTGTAGCTTTGGGTGAAGAGGTTGGCCAATGGAATAAGACCTGTGTGGCTTGGTTGTTCATAGCAGCATGTGACAAGGTACTATAAAAAAGAGATGAGTTCAGAAGGACATGACCAGTTTTAAGCAAGGATAAAAAGGAAAAGAGAGAATCTAGAACTTTTAGAACTTGTAGGATATAACTGATTCCCGTATCTAACCTATAAAAGTTAAACTGGAATTGTGTTAAGCAACAAAAGCTCATTGTATTACGGTCCCAAGGCAAAGTTCGTATCAAGAATGTGACCTCCATGTCCTTTGTTAAAACCTCTAATTTATAAAGATCCTTAGTAAATTGATGTAAATAATTATAGTAGTAATTACTTACTAAGTGACCCTTAGTAAATTATTTAAGTTGGACAATATATTTCACAGAAAGAAAACTAAGGGTTTTCTCTCTCATTAAGGTATAATAACTTCAAAGTACCTTCAATTAATTCTAGAAAGAGAAGAAAATAATTGTGAGTGTGGCTATTGGCATATAAGGTTGGTTGGTGAAAAGGCCAATGATTTTGACAGTGTTTTATTTCCAAAAGAGTCATTAGCCTTAATTATGAGACCGTGGCTGTTAAAGACAAAAAATAACTTCAGGGTCCCTAAATTTCTGCCATTCAGCTCTCAAGGAGAGGATCTGTTCTAATATTCTCTATACATGTGTCCAAAGAGGATAATAGAAAAGGAAGAAATTATCAAAGAATGAAGCCAAGAGCCATGAAGAGCAACAACTGCACCTAGGGAGCAGACCTATTATCTAACCAAATTAGTTATGGGTTTGCAATATTTGCTCAGCCAAATTTCAGAACAGCCATGGACCAGTGACCACTTGATGCTTCCCATCTTTCAATTTTCCTTTACAAATGGGAGAGTTCATTGCAGCTTTCCTGGCCTGTCCCTCCAATGTATGTTGAGTTTGGGAAAGAAAAGATAACTGGTTTAGTTTGCTTTTGGTTTTGGGTCATAGGCCTCTCCATTAAAAGGAGCCATATTTTCATTACATTGGTATAGAGGCTGTTAAAAGAACCTGAAACTTTAACTTAATGTCATATCCCATAAGACTTCTGGCTTTCTCCCTTGGAGAGTGGTATATTTTATGCGCAGAAGAGAGGAAAGCAGATATTTGTGAGAAAGACACATGCTGTGGAATAGCGTATCATTGTTTCCAACTATTGCTTCTTCCTTTCCAAGAAGATAATATACCCCTGTCTCTTGCCCTGTGATTTTCAGAGCATCTCTATGAGAGGAGTATACTTCCATGCCCCATTTTCAGTTTGGTCATGTAATTTTTCTGATAAATGTGAGTGAAATTCTCATGTGCCATGTGTGAACAGAAGCTTTAAGCCCCATTGCATATTTCCACAAGTTGTCTTGATCTTTTTCCTTTGCCATGCTATCAAGCTAGAGGATACTTTCCCAGTCTAGTTTCCGGGATGAGGAGGCCATGGGCAACTGAGCCCAGAATGCAGCTAATCTTCAGTCAATAGGTAATGTGAATAAGAAATAAGTCTTTGTTGTTAAAAGCCAAAAAATCTTTGGGATTTTTTGTTATCGTGGTCTTACTGTCATCACGTATCTGACTGATATATCTGGATATTGGACTAATAGCTCTTTGGGACCCAGGGTGGTCTTATCTCAGGCCCCCTAGGTTACATCCCTAGAGGTTTACTAAATAGATTCTGCCTGATTTCCTTGTTAATCAGAACTTACCTTCTTCCTTCAGAAGCTCAAGGAAGTAAGAGGTACTCTCTTTCTGAAGGAAACAGTCATAATTTTATTATATTCAGTGTATTATGGTAGTACATAAAGTACAATGGGAGTAGGGTTAATGGGATGTATTTCATGTATGTATACATATCTCTATTAATATCATCTATCTAATCACATATTAACTATAGAAAGTTTGAAAACTAAAGTTTAGTATAAAGAAGAAAGAATGATTCCACTAACCAACACCACTATATTTAACCATTTCATTTTTAAATAATTCAAGCACAGAAAAATTATAAAAATAGCAAAAATTAGTCTACATGTGCTTCTTTCAGATTCCCTAAATATTTAAATTTTACTACATATATTTTATCATTCTTGTTATATACAGTGTGTGTGTATATATATATACATATGCCTATCATTATTATTTTTTATGAGCCAATTAAGAATGAGTTGTAGACATGAAACCTCTTTATTCCTAAATACTTAAGGATGTATTTCCTTTAAAAAAAGGATAATCTCTTACTTAACTAGAGTCTATCAAAATTAGGAAATTAACATTGGTACAATACTATCATCTAATCTATAGACCTTCATCAAATATCTCTAATTTTCCCAATAATGTCTTTTATCACAAAAGAAAAAAAAATCTGCTCCAGATCTAATCTAATCATGTGAAGTTGCTCTTTTCCCTTTGAAATTAACAAGTATTTTTTGAAGAAATACTTTGAGACTAAGTACATACCCTATTTCTCATCAGAATTTTACCTGCTAGTTTTAGCATATATTGATAATTCTTGCTTAAATCACTTATCGCTATGATGTTCAAGTAGTGATTTTATAATTTTTTATACATTTGTTAGTTGACATTCTACTATAAGAAAGAACTTTCTATTCTCTCCAATTTGATTAATTAATTAATTAATTAATCTACTCATTTGTTTATTTCATTTTTTTTTCAGCATGGGCTCATGGGTTCTCATTTTATTTCATGAGTTATAATTCATTACCATTATTTATTCAGATTCTTGAACTGTCCTGATTTGGCCAGTGGAATACCCTCCAAGCTGATTTCTATGTCCTTTTGACATTTCCCTATCATTTTTTGAGTGCTCCTTATATTGTTTGGGACAAGACAATGTTCTAAGCACAAATTATACTTCCCCAGTTCCAGCCCTGGAATTAGCAGCCACTTCTCCAAAGAATCCTGGGTCCTTTTGGACCATGATATTTAAAAACCAAGATCTAAATGCCAGATGATGTTATTTCTACCATGAAAGTGGTCATTTTAACATATAATATTTAATTTAACACTTTGCTGTTTCTTTGCATTTTTTCCTGTACACTGTTTTTACAAACTTAAATTTGTAACATGCTGAAATTTTTATTCTCAATTTTTCATTTAATGTCATAATGTGTTTTCCTGGTTATTCCAAGCAACTTTTTAGATAATTAGATAATTTTCAGCAGTGCATAATGCCAAAAATTACTTTTGCATTTTGCATCATCAAAATTACTATTTTTACTTTTGTATTATAATTTGCAATAAGTAACAATGAATACTTTTATTTTTGAGGTACTTTCACAAGCAGTCTTTATTTTAATTCCCACAACAATCCTGCGAGCTAGGCATTTTGGTGCCCTTACAGAGAAACAGCCTGGACTGTACAGGTCAGAGATGTTCCACGATGCACCTAAGCTCAGTTGGGGCCAAAATGAAGCCCAGGTCCTCTAGTTGACTTACGTTGTTGATCATCTGCTTATGCATATGCATTTGTCTTTCCAACTTAATTGTATGCTACCTGATGGCAGAGGCCATGTCTTGATGTGCATTGTGTCCCCACAATTCCAGGACACCACACGTTCTTAATAGAAATTTATTACTTTGTTTAGGAAAGTGTCTGAAAAATCTTTAGCCCAAGTAAATCCTTGGGAAGCTTTTCTACTGAGAATTAGTTATAGAAGCACATCTCTCTCCTTTTAGGACATTGGTGACCAGACTTCTTAATTATTGCTATTCTTTGCAGGGGATGCCATCAGTAAGGGAGGAAGAGAAGAGCAATCTGTTTGAATAGGGAGGGGCATACCCAATAAATTTGCCAGCTGCACTTGATTTCTTATCAGCAAAACAAGACATCCCACACTGCCTTGTAACTGCAACACAAGACAGAGAACACAGTCATAAACTACTCCATGGTAGGGACCCTTATCTGTAGCAGATTACAGGCCCAGAGACCACATGGGGACAAGTTTGTAATAAATGATATTGTTCCAATTAGGGGCTGGTTCAGCTGAAAATTAAAAGCACAAAATCAAAATCTCTCCATCCTTACCCACTTCCTTGCAGACTTCCGGACCAGGAGGCTTTTTGATGTTGATTGTCTCCTTGCAGCTTTCAGTTGAGGACTGAGCCAAATTGCACCACTTGTGCTAATTATCCCTCTCCTGAGATTGCAAAGTTCCTACTTAATCGGGAGTTACTCCAAACTAGTTGCTGAATTTCCAAGGTGGCAGCTCTGCTGGTGACCTGGGCCAGTATCGACCTCAGCTGCCAAGAGGCCATCAGCATGAATTTTTCCTCCTGAGTCCATTTACCAGGGAAAGAAGGACCTTAGGTCTTTGAAGAAAGAGTGGGAATGACAGGTACTTCTGCACAGAAAGAAAAGTCATCTCCTTGCCTGGATCACCCTCATCCAGTTGATGCCTTCACCATTGTCCTGGCTTCTTCCACCTTACCCTTCAACACCTATGCATTCGCACCCCCAACATCTAAGCATTCGTTAAGACCTGTTGCATGTGCTATATAAATGTTTGTCACATCTTACTTTTCCTGTCTTCACTGCCACTGAATTTAATTCACTCAGTACCCAGGGTCATTCTGGTGACAAGAAGTAGAACTAGTACTTGAACCCAGAATTTAGGTACCAAGGCTCATACCTTTTCAGGTGCGATATGTGTTTTACTTTTGTTTAGTTCATTAGTCTAATTGCAGTGAAGTTGCAATAGGATTAAAAATTGCACAGAAAATACTGAGCCAAAAAGTTTGTTATAAGCCACCTTCCAGTTGGGAAGCCTTAAGAAAGAACTCCTATTCTTCCAGTTATGGTTAGAGACATATTGCTGCTATTGGTGAATTTTCTACAGATCATCACAGCAAAGGGAGTGAGGGACTGTGAAGGATCTTCTCCACCGGTCCCTCTACCTTCTACCCCTTTTGGTTCAGCCTGTGTCCCAGGAGGCTGGCCTCTCCGGACTGCTGTGCTCAGACTCTCTTGCCCTGTGGCTGTGGTTGAGTTTGCCTGTTGGGAAGTACCAAAAGGAAAGAACATGGAACCCGGCTACTTCTCTGCCGAGCACCTTGGATGGCAATCTCCCTTTCTGGAGGCAACCTATCTGGTGATCCTTGCTGACAGCTCCAGCACTCTCTCTCTTTAGTTTCCCACAACCATTCCCTCCACTTCCCTTTCAGGGCAAGGACTGACTGCCCTGGGGTGCTATACCACTCCCTGTTGGCTTTCTTTATTCCTTCCCACACTTCTATAAATAGCTCCTCTGTTAAATTCTCCTGTATTACCTGTTTGCATGTGCCATCTTTCTCCTGCCAGGACCGTATTTGATTTAAAGGTTGAGTAAGTAGCTCACATCTGATCACGTGGAGTAGAGATGCCTGGATAAAGACCATTGGTAGCATGCTCGATTCTAATCAAATCCTGAGCCATTAATATGAAGGTTGAGAGCTTTAGCCATAAAATAACAATATCACCAATGACAATAATAGTAGCAAACGTCCATTGTACTCTTACCGCGTGCCAGGCACTATCATAATCATTTACCATGTATTTACTCGTTGCCTTATAACATCTTATAAGAGAGGTACTATTTTACAGGTGAGGAAACTTAGATACAGAGAGGTTAAGAATCATATTTATGTTCCTGCACCTTAGCATGTGAATCAAAACCAGGCAGTCTGGTCCCAGAGCCTGAGTTCTTAATTTTTACATGATACTTCTCCACATGGACAGGAAGTCGGTGCCAGTGGACACATAATGAGAGTGCATTTAATTGCCAAAATTAGAGACTCATCTGAACATCACTTTTGAAGAAAAAATCCATAATGTTTGAAAACTATTTTTAACTTTGGGATTTCTAACATAAATGCTAACACCCAGCAGTGCCATTTTTAGCAACCTGTAATTTATTTAGGCAGATGGACATGGATAGTGTTCCTAGGTTTGAATATTAAACACTATCCAGGCAGCACAGTGCTAGGAAAAGACTTGGAAGATTTGGGTCCCACCATTCATCAGCTGATGATTTTGAATGAGCTCCTTATTCTCTCGGACCTGCTCTCCCTTCTCTCAGGTCACTATGTTTCTAGCCCACTTCCCTTGTCTGATGTGACATTCTCAGGTCATCCTCCTCAACATGACTGCCACTACCCCAAATCACCAACCAGTATTTGTTTACTGGCTTGGCTTTAGAACTCCCAGACACATATGTTATTTATAATATGTCAAACAAGAAGACATTCTGTTTTGGTTTAAATGTATACAGTGATTAGCATCTTGTTGCCTCCTCAGGTAGACAGTCTCTAAGGGTGACCTGACCACTTGCAGGGCAGGTAGAGCACCTGTGGGAAGTTCAGGTGAAGAAGGTGCTGTAGTCATTATAATTGAGAATGATAATGAAGAAGAGGTTTTGATTGGTGAGGGCTTGGGAGGGTGGGAAGTGATAGGTGGAAGGATGCAAAGGATGCTTTCGGATAAAGTCTCCAGGAGAACCCTCTTGAAATGAACAGTTGTTACTGGCAGGGATTTCATGATTCCTGGTTCACTCTCCTCTGAACTTTCTCCTCCTTTGCCCCTCTGTGCCTTTGTGGATGCTGTGCAGTCTGTCTAAACAGACCTCACCTGTCCAGTGAGACCCTCAAGGACCGTTGAAATCTCTGATGCCTCATGAATTGAACTAGCCGTAACTTTTCTCCCCACCCCCAGACTTCTGTGACGTTCTGTTTGAACCTTGTTGATAGCACTTATGTTATGCAGTGTGCCATCATTATTTGTGTATATACTGAGTGTCCCCCACTAGGTGTGAACTCTTTGTGTCTGATTTATATCTGTGTGTCTAAGTTCATGGAACTGGGCCTTGAAATCTTTGCCAGATAGATGGAGGGGTCTACAAACCCATTTCTAATGCTCAGTGCCCCCTACCCCCACATATGTACTATTTACACACTCATACACACAAGCATGGAATTTAGAATACCTGGGATGGCTGGGATGGTATATCTGTCAGAGGACCTCTGTAGTCAGGAAATTAGCCTGGTTCTCAGCCTTAAGAGATACTGGGAGGTGTTTGGCAAACTATTAATAAAGGGCAGGGATACTCTTTTATCCATAACCCTATATACTTTGAATGACATTTTAATCCTAGATCCATATTAACTCCCAGGCCCACTAGTGATACCATTCAGTGTGAAAGGCAGCAGTCACTTTCCATCCTGAGAATTACTGGTTTCATACCCACCCAGGCTCGTCTTGCTTGCCAGCATCGTAAGGGTACCCACCCCACACGGTCGAAATTATCAGTTTATAAATGGCCACTTTTTAAAGTGGTGATTCTTTCTATTCTCTAGAAATAGTAAAACTAATGCAAGCAGAGAAAACTTTGGAGTTGCTGAGGGTCTAGAACTGGGGAATGGTATTTCATCTCATCAGCAGATACGAACCTCTGAGTTAGCCTTTTTGGCTACACTCTGGGAAACAGAAGCCAGCACTTGACAACTTTACAACTGTGAGATAAAAAAAAGGGTGGAATATTTTGCAAATCTTGGTGGTACACCCAGCCCACACCTGGAAACTTATCTGTACTTGATAAGAACAGGATTGTTGTTGTAACAATATCCTTTGGATTAGAAGTGATCACTCTCCTCTTGTTTAATTGTTACTTTTTCTCTTTTGGAAAACCCATAAAGAGGAAGAGTAAAGCCTGGAGGGAGAGAATAGTTCAGAGACCAAGGCTGGGACTTAGTGAACCCCTCATAGCAGAAGGAGAATAGGAGGGAGGCCCCTGCACAGGCCTGGGACAAACACAGTGGAGTCATGTATCTGGTTGGTAGGCATCAGAGCTAGATTTGAGGACTGAACGCAGAGTGTAGAGAGGTCTGGAGCATGGCCCCAGGGGAGAGGGCTGGGGAAAGTGGGGTGGCTACATGAAGTTTATATGACTATAATTAATTATACACTTATTTGTGGGATTATTGAGTTAGACACCGCTTCCCCCACTGGACTATAAGCACCAGGAGGGCAGGATTGTCTGATTTAGCTCATTGTTAGGTGCCCAGAACCTAGCTCATGCCTGGGATGTGGTAGGGCCACCAAAGCTACTCAGGTGCTGAATAAATGAACCTGTTCTCTAAGTCCTCACCGCAACCTTATCTCAGTGCTCCCCCTGTCCCAGGGACCCCTGTAGCCTGAGACTGTCATCCTCTCCCTGCTGATGCACACTGACCCTGCAGGGCCCCACCTTGACCTTGTCTTGCTCCATGTTAGGAGTGGAGGTTGCACAGTACAGCCATCTGCTGATCGCAGGCTGGGTATCAATGTTGCACCTCTCTGGGAGGTGCCTTACCTTACAGAGGGCACCAGCCTCTCCTCTTGGAACAACTTCATCTGCATCAGGATATTTTTTTTCCCCCGAGACCTCAAATGCCCAAAGAGGGAGGGGTGCAGTGCAGGACGGCGCTTGCCTGCAGAGCCAGCCTTCAGCTCAGAGGGCCTCTCCTTTCCCTGAGGCCCTCAGGTGTGGGATCAGAGGATCTGACAGTCATCTGCTTATCAGGTGGCTCTGTGCCTTTAAAGGGGAGCTGAGTGGCACGTACATGGGTCTCTGACAAGCAGGACTCTGCAGGCTGTGCAACACCGTCCTCCAGCACTGCCTGCCAGCGAGCTGGGTGCTCCCCTCCTGCCCCTGCCTGGGCCACGCACTGGAAATGGGAAGTCTCAACCCTGAAGATGTAGCTGGCAAAAGGTGGCTCTCTCAGTTTTACAAACAGCCTCAGCCATCCCATGTAAGTCTTTGTGATCAAGAAAGAGAATTCGGGCCATTTGTGACTTCAAATAATAATCATCATCATAATAATAGTGATTACAGCTAACATTTATTGAGAGCTCACTCTGGGCCAAGCACTTTGTCGATTAACTCATTCCTTTCAGCTTGGGAGAGGCCCTAGGATTAAACTTGTTTTCAGGTGAGAAAAAGATGCACAGATCACAACTTGTCCAGTCACACAGCTACTGATTAGCAACAGAGTCAGAATCGAAGCCCCAGGAGTCGGGACCTGGCCCACATGACCACACTGCCTTATTCTGCCCCGTGCATGGGTCTTTTGGCCTGAGGACTTCACCTCTCCTCAAATCCAGAGAAGCCCGAGGTTGAAGCGTTTTGGTGTCTCACTGTATGGCTGGTCCCTCTGAACAGTCAGGGCTCAGCATCAATGTGACCTCCTCAGAGAAGCCTTCTGAGATCACCTGTATTTGTTTGCTGTCACAATTATTCTCTCTCACAGTTCTGGAGGCCACACATCTGAAATCAAGGTACTGACAGGGCCACACAGCCTCCAGAGGTTTTGGGGGAGGAATCCACTTGGTGCCTCTCTCCTAACTTCTGGGGGCTGCCGGCAATTCGTGGCCCTCCTTGGCTTGCGGACACATCACTCTAATCTCTGCCTCCATCGTCACATTGCTATCTCCTCCTTGTGTCTTTGCCTGTCCTGACTGTCTCAGTTCTGGTGCCTTTCTCTCATAAGGCACTTGTCATTGGTTTAGGGTCCCCTGGATCATCCAGGATGACCTCCTCATTCAAGATCCTCAACTTACTGTATCTGAAAAGACATTTTTTCCAAATAAGGTCACATTCACAGGTTCTAGGAATTAGGACATGGATTTATCTTTTTGGGGGCCACCATTTGACCTTCTACACCCCCCAATCTAGAATAGGTCCCACTGCCCCCTCTATCTCATTACCCTGTTTTCTTTCCTACCTAGCATCTGTCACTATGCAGAGCCTTCCATTTTCGTTCTGCACTTTCCACAGTGTCCTCAACCAGGGTGCATCTGGCATTTTGAGCAGGGTAAATATTCACTGTACAGAAATGAGCTTTTCGTGGCAGGGCACTTAGCATTTCACATTTCCAGCCTAACCTAATACCAGGATGAGATGGGAGGGGAAGTCTTTGCGACAACTGAAGACACCCCCCGTATCTCCTACAGATGCAGTCTGCCCCCACTTGGCAGGCAGCACCAGCCCAGGGTCAGAACCACCAGTTTTTTGTGTTTGTCGTCTGGCTCCTTTCACAGGAACAGAAGCTCCATGAGGGCAGGGACCTTGTCTGTCTTGCTCACTGCCATCTTCCCTGAGTCTCGAACCATACCAGGCCCTGAGCAGGCACCCAACATATGCTCTCTGAATGCACATGGAGGGTAGGGATGCTCTTTCTGGAGACGTGTGTCAGATGTTTCCCTTTAGGCTGCTCCAGCCTAAGAAGGGAAAGTCATGTGATGAGGGTCTCAGTAACAACAGAACAATAACAAGGTGAGTCTCCAGCCTCGTCCCTGGGATGCCTCTCTTCCCCTCCCCTGCCCAGTCCCTTCTCTCCTTAGCAGAGCTACATGGGGACTCAGAGTCGTTCTGTCACCCACTGTCCTGGTCCCTGCCATGTTGTTCCTTCCTGTCAGCCTTAAGTACTGCTCCTGAAGTCACCTTGTGTCTATTGTCACCCCTATAGGTCTCCTCCGAGGTCACTGGCACAAAATTAGGGGGGTGAGCTTTAGGCCAGGGGCCTGTGACCTTGCTGTCTGGCTTGGATGCTGCTCCCCCACTCCTGGCTGGCCACCAAAGCCAGCTGCCATTTTAGTCACTACCTGTGTGAGTGCAGGTAAGTCACTTCGCATCTGTGAGTCTCAGACACCTCTTCTATAAACCAGGGATGACACTTGATGGATTTATCAGCAATTATAGCACTTGGAAGATAGTAGTGACACCATAAATGCTTATCTCTTTTCCTTGTTTTTAATAAGGAAAAGAAAGTCCAGAGGGGACACAGGGAGCCTCCCACCTCTATCTGGACCACAAAGACACCCCAGTTTGTGTTGCAGAGAGTGGTAGAAAAGGGGGTAGAGGGAGCTAGGCAAGGCCTCCAGGTACAGACACCTATGAAGGCTGAGACTGGATCGGTGCAGAAAATGAGGAAGGCAGCATTGCCTTCTGGCCAGGCAAAGGGACTTTAGAGTCAATAATCCCAAATATGACCTTGGATCTATACGGAATCTGTAAGAAAGGGAAAATAAATAACTTGTCCAAGGTCATACAGCTGAACGTGGCAGAGCTGGGAATAGGACTTTGCAACAGCAGAAGTTGGTGCTTTTCCTACCACACCATTCAGTCTCTCAGGAACAATTGCTGCGTCAGGCTCCGGGGCTGAAAAACAGCCAAGAATGGTTTTGCTCTGCCCAATGTATGACTGTGTGAAGGAATGCTTCAGCTTTCTCGATACATTAGGAAGCAGAGGCACAGATGACAGAAATCACTATGCACTCCCCAGGCTGCGTGTGACTTTGGCTATGATGACCAGTTACACACACACACACACACACACACACACACACACATACACACACCCCATGGCCATCACCATACAGCTAGGGCCAGTGTGAGAAGGCAGCATGAGTCTGGGCAACCACAGAAAAGTAAGCAAGGCTGAGGCGGAAAGCTACGTGCAGGTAATCGAGAGGTGATTGTACAGGGATCATCGCCTCCATTTAGGTGTCAATTGTGTAATTTCCAGCTGTTCCTCAGCTCAACAGCTGGAGTTCAATATGCTCAGGGCTTATTTGGAGGCCCCCAGCCAGGGAACTCAATATTAAGCTGGCTTCCAGGATCTGGGAAAAGCAACCACTATTGCAGCAAACCACAGAGGAGAGGCCCCCTTTTTTCCATCCACTTAAGCAATGGTGGATCTTTGGGAACAATATTGGTGCTGCCTATAAGTGGCTGGTCTAAAGCAAAATGGAGCTAAGTGAAGACTATTCTAACACGAAGACTCAAGGAGTGCTAATCCCTTTACCTGGGTTATTTTGCCTAGTCCAGTGGTGTGGTAGTTTTATTATTCCCATTTAACATAAGGAAGATAAATCATTTTTCCTGTGTCAATCAAGGCATGATTTGCAGAACTGGTTGCTGAAGATCTGTTTGAGCCTAGAACTTGAGCTATGTAGCCCCCACTAGTCAGAACCAGCCTCCAGGCAGGGCTCTGCTTGAGTTTGGAAATGTGCTGCCAGCTCATCCAGATCCTGTCACTTAGAAAGGGGGCCCAACATGGTCCTGCTCCATGAATCAGGACATTCTCTCCCAGAACGCCTTGGAACTGCCTTGGATTTCTTCTTAAAGCAGAACTCTAGGAATTGACTTCTAATAGTTTGGGACGATGAGCTGAAACTTAATTGAATGACCAGATTATTCACTCATTTATTCTTGAAGTATTTGTGAAAGACCTACTATGCCGGGGTACTGTTTTGAGCACTGGGAATTCAGCAGTGAACAGAAATATTAATCTTGGAATACACATTCAAGTGATGTAGACCAGTCACCTCAGGCTAAAGACACCCAGATGAAACAGGCACTCAGAGAGTAAAAGGACTTGACCTTAGATTTCTGAATTTAAGGCAAGACGGGAAAATGTCAGAGGACTTGGGATAATAGACAACGTTGTGAGTGATGACAGGGATGAGATGGGCCCTCCAGCATGCTATTCCTGACCATCCTGAAACTTCTGGGTCCGTGACTCTGAAAAGGCGAATCTGTCTGGTGACCAGAACTAGAAATAAAGGCATCTGGGCTGAGGAATCCAAGTTCCGCCAAATGCTCTGCCCCTAATTTGGTGTGCCCTTTGAGCTGTCTGGGCCTCACCTCACTTCAGTTCATTCAGCTCTCACTGAACACCCACCATGGGCCCACCACTGGGTGACTCTGGGACACAGACAATAGGATGCTCATAGCGTGACAAGGTGGTACACTGGTGGCATAAATACTTCTCCCCATCTCACATTTCTCTTCTATTAAACAGGGTTGGCCTAGCTGATAAGGCCACCTTTATCTCTGACTTTTGCTCCCACTTGAAGTAGTCATCTCAGGAACATGACTCCCCAACTCTGTCTGGGGAGCCACGTTGTTCTGTATCTTGGCTTTGCATTGGGGCTGCTGAATTGGGGAGGCCTGGTGGCCAGGGATTGCTTGCCCCAATGCCGTTCCCACTCTCCATCACTCACAGTAGCACTCAGTATCCCAAGTACTGTGTTGTTTGCTCAGTTTTGGCTCAATCCTTGACTCTATTATCTCCTGCTGGCCCATCCAGAATTCCACACCTTCAGGCTTTGTATTGGATGAGAGGATGGACATAGAGTCAGTGTATCGCCTTATCTTTTTCCTTACTCCAGGGCATCTGTAGGTTAACTGCCAAGTGCTCCATTCCTTCCAAAGTTGCACCAGAAAGAGTGGTGCAAGCAGGGGTTATTTTCAGTGGTGGGATAGGGTGGCAGATATGGATGCAAAGCCAGATTTTAGTCAGTCCTTCAATGAAACCATCAAAAAGTCACTTGCTGTGCCTATGACCAAGTTAGAAGGAAGAAAAATAAGGAAGACACTGCGTGTGGATGTGTGTAGAAGGTGGCACAGGGGTAAAGTGTGATGCCGAAGGTAAGTGCCATGGATGCATGAGTATGTAAGTAAGGGAATTCAGAACAGAATAGAAAAGAATTAGGAAGAAAAGAGAATGGAGTACCTATATTGACCTATCTCCAGATGTTAGGAAAAAGACATTGAAGCTTTTCTGCTGAAATTAAATAGTAACCCTGTTTGCAAGGTTCCTTTAGAGTTGGGTTATGCCTCCTGAGCAACGTGCCTGCAATTTAGTGAGCAACATGCACGCTAAAGCAGCACGGCATCCCAAAATATGTATAGCCCTGTCAGGACCCATGGTCTAGTCAATTATTTTGTGCTAAAATATATCTCTATATAAAAATAATAGCATATATAAAATATAAATGTATGTATGTACATATGTGTGTGCATGTATATACGTGTGTGCATATATGTCCATGTTCACATTAATATAAAGTCTATGTCTTCAGCAGCCCTGTCCCACATGATAGCCCAGCACAGTTTCTGACACTTAACTGGGGCACACTAGGTGTTTCTTGAATAAATGGAGCCGGAAACAATTAGGTTCTTTATCTGTAGTGCAGCGATTCCTCCTGTGCTCAAAGGGCAGCCTACTTGAAGGCTGTACAAATGATACATTCATACCCTTCCGTCCCAGCTCCAAATAATGTTTTTATTTCACTTGCGACTCCCTTACCTATAGCATTCCAGGGCCCACTGTAAATTTCATGTGATCTCATAAGGACAATAGTTGACCACTGCAAAAATTAGAAATGATTTTAACTCAAGGCTTCTGGGGGCACAAATTGTTTTTGGTGTAACAGGATTTCTTGTGGGATAATAACAGTGATAGTGATGTTAATAATAATAGCAATGTTGGTTGTGTCCTTATAGTCTACTGTGGGGCAGAAACTATATATGAAAGGCTCTACTCTTACTGTTAAAAGTATTTTCAATGTTATTACTTACATGAATGAGCCAAGCATATGCTCAGCATTTTTTAAGTATTATCTAATCTTTGCATCTCTACGAAATAGTTGGGATATCATCTACTTTATACAAATGGTAAAACTGAGGCTCTGAGAGGGTTGAGTAACTCCCCCCAAGTTACCCAGTGTGTGGCAGCCAGAATAGCTACACACCTAAGGGAAGCTATCTTCAAGGCCTGTGCATGTCACACTTTAGAGTGGGACACTCTATCAGAGAAGTGGTGGAAAGCGGGTAGGACACAAGTCACAGACTCTTGGGGGAGATCACCATAGTGGCCACCTCCCAGGGCAGCAGCGAGGACTGGAGGAGATCATGTGAGGCAGACGTCCAGGCTGGCGCAGGCACGTGGGAAAGACTCAAGCCACAGCCCACCCCACCCCCCACCCCAAGCAGCAAATGTAACTAATATACTAGTGCAAAATATCTGGATGTTTTTTCTTTTGCGTGACATGTAGATATTTCTGAACCAGTTTTGATGGGGATTCATTTTCAGTGGCTATAGAAATACACCCATTAGCCTTATGCCTCTGTTAATCTCACATGTTGATCCTCACGGCAGAGGTTACTATGATAGACCAACAAATAATAAAGCTAATAATAGTGAAGTGGCAAAATCTCCCAACTTTTTAATACTGTGAGCTTTCTGTCTGAGAGATGTCATTTCTTTCAACGGCTTCAACTTTCTTCAAGGCAGAAAACCATTGAAGCTGCAGCGTAGTTGAACATCTGTCTTATCATGTGGGCAGATATTGGGATTAAATTAACTAGAAATGAATAGAATGATGTATGACAGGGTGCAGATGTCCCAGGCACAGTGTGATAATTTCATTGCAAAACTATGTAATGAATTCCATACATTATGGAAGTACAAATGTACCACTTTAGGTAATTGTGATGAAAAGGTATAATGTGCAATGCATAAACAGAGTGTGAGCCCAGGGGCATTTCTCCTCTGCTATTTCTCTTTAGTCATTTCGGAATGACTTTATTTGGTTTAATGTAAGCCTGTTATTATTATTAGAGCCTTATTTTTTTGGTCGGCCCCTTCAGCATTTCTTGCCTGGTTGGTATAAGAAATATTTGGGGTAGAGCAACAGAATTTGGGCAGGTCGGAGCTTTGGCTTCCTGGAGCGTGATGGCTGGTGACAGCATTTACAAAACTATTTCGTTGTGAGAATTTCAGAGCAGGAATTCACTTCCCCCTCCCTCCTTTCTTCTAATGGGCTGGGGAGATTGTTTCTGCATCCCCTGCTACTCTGTGCGTGGGATTCAGGGTTGTATATTGGGAAGAGGTGTGGGTTCAGAGCCAGAAGACAGAGGTTCCTCTCCTGACTCTGCTCTTGACTGCTGTGTGCCCTTGGGCAAGTCACTCCACCTCTCTGAGCTGCTGTCTCCTCATTTATCAATGCGGCTAATAATACTATATCTTAGTGTGGCCAGGTACAAATGAGGGAGCTAGTACATCAGCTCTGAAAGGATAGGGACTATGTCTGTCTTGCTCACTGTTTCATCCCCAGTGCCTAGCAAAGTGATCGCACAGAATAGGTAACTGATCATTTTTTCTAATACATAAGTCAGATAAATATAAGCGAGGCAAAGTGACTAGCACAATGCCTGGCATGTAGGGGGCATTTAATTAATATTTCTTGAATTCAGATGGTTTGAAGAAGCTTATCTGCAGAGATCTTCATATTGGGTTGTTGGTAACACACTCACTGAACAGCCCATTTTACAGTCAGAGTCACTGGCCAAGCACCAGTTCCAACTGAGGCCCAGAGAAGGGCTGCAATCTTCCACTGTCACACAGCACATGGAGGCAGGGCCAGAACCCCCTTGCAGCTCACCAGCCTCTGTTAAGCTTCGCCACGCTGCCTCCCTGGCTGGGATAAAGCCACCAGGTCTGGTGCGGAGCAGCGGTCTCTCCTCTCTGGAGGAGAAGCATTCCCGCACTAGCATGTTTGTGATCAGGGAACAATAAGAGGGTTTCATTTTCCAGCGCATGGCTGGCCCTCGGTCTTGCTCGCCAAGTGAGAGTGAGATCCTTGTGGTCCCAGCTGGGGCCAGCCCCAGCCGTTTTCCTCCCTATTCCATGGCTCTGTTCACACATCCCCTCTCTTCCCCTTTAAGTCTCCTCTCCGCCAATTATTTGCCTGGGGTGACATCAGTGGAAAATGTGAGGAGATGGCAGCAGAGCCGAAACCTTAGCCTTCCCTGGGAGGCCAGAAAAGCCTGTTTTTAATGCTCTGGTTGGTCCTTGATTTCCCCAGCTTGTTTGTGCCATGTAATGCTTTCGGCACAGTTGAAGCAGAATGCCTGGGGTGATTCGAGGCCACGGAGGTCCCGGGTCCTCCTGCTCACTGGACAGATGCTTCAGTGTGTGCCCGCCTTTCTTAGCCAGGAACACCATGAAGCCAGCCCCAAGGAGGGCTCGCACGGTGGAAAATTCACAGGGTGGGGCTTCCTTCTTCCCCTACGTGAATGTTGCTGCCTTGAAAGCTGCGGATTTGGGGTTGGTCACAACACATCTTCCTTGCCGTCCCCGTCCTCTCCCAACAAGCCTCCGGGCTGTCTGCAGGGCCTGGATTTTCTTGCCAATTTGGATGCCTTGAAAGGAACATTGTTCAAAATGGAGATTTGAGGAAGGTGCTAATCTTTGGCTGCTTATCAAATTTGAGCAGAAAAATGTTGATATCCCACTTTCCCAAGTGCTAGCTCAGCTCTTTCGTGTTCAACTGCAGGAGAGGAACCAGCTGTGTGCATCTAGCAAGGGATTAAAAACGCGATTCTGACCCCCAGCCCTTTATACCTGGTCCTGCCGGGCCCATGGGCACAGCAGGGACTGCGGGTTCCTGGGAGGTCTCTTCATCCCGACAGCATGGCCCTGGCATGTCCCAGTAGAGGCAGCCCCTTGGTTATTTCTGCTCCTGCTCCTGCTTAAACTCTCAAGGAGAAAAAAAAGAAAAATGCCGCCGAGAAGTTACTGCTTTAAACGTGGAGAGAGCTCTTCATTTTCTCACGATGAAAGACATGTTTGGGATCATCTGGCTTTCCAAGCAGATGCCCAGTTTATCTCACTTGAAATCAGCTCTTTCCGACTGGACCCTTTCCTGGATGAATTAATTGAGCGTGGCTAAAACCAAAATGCTCTCACGATTAAGGAGCCAGGCAAAGGGCGCTGCGTCAAGGATGTCAGCTCGCGAGGAGGGTGGCAAGTTGTTTACTTCTATTCTCACAACAGAAGGAACAGGCAGGCTCAGCCCGCTGGAAATAATTTTGAATAATCTCACTCTATTACTCGAAGCGAAATTGAGTCTGCTCAAGCTACCCTAGTGATCCGACATTTCAGCGAAACGGGGAAACTAATATCCAATTCATGCAGCATAAAATAAGTGACATAAGGAAGAGCAGGATGGAATCTGGAAGTTTTTAGTTTTCAATTTGTACGGCTTGTCTTCTATTACCGCATCGAGTCACTAATGCGGCTCGCACGGAGGAGGGGGTTTCATTAAGCCGCCGGTCATTAGTGGTGGTGGGCATGTGCGCGTGTGTGTATGTGTGTGAGCGTGTGTGTGCGTGTGTGTGAGCGTGTGTGCATGTGTGTCCGCGTGCGGTGGCTATTGATGCCTGACACTGATATCAGATGCACTCTGCCCTGCGTAAATCAAATCTAGAAAGAGAATTTGTCTAAAACATGGAAATTGAGCCCTGACTTACCAACTGGAGCTCTCCTGGCTGAGGGCGTAGATGACCTGGAATTTAGATTTGACCCTTTAGAAACTGCTCCCAGTGTGGGGGGGAAATGGCTCATTAGCTTCACTCACCCACCGGCCCTAACAAGGTCTGTGTCCCACGAACATGTGCTCTGCTAAGGGAACTGTCATCCTCTGAGCCAGAAGGAAACCTTAACATCTCTCTTAACTCTTTCCTCCGTCATAGCCCTCACGCCTGACCGGCTGCTAAATAATTGGTTCTGGCTTTAAATTATCCATTGTTTCCATTCCTTCCTCTCCATTCCTGGTTAGGACACTGACCCCATTTTTCTAATGATTCTAATTGCTCTTTATCCTGTATCTTTACGCCTATAGCTCCCTGCTTTAATCCACCCTCTTTCTGATTATGAGATCGTCCTAAGCATGACTCTGAAACATTACCCTCAGTTCAAAAGCACTCAGTGGCTCCCTATTGCCCTATAACTAAAACCCAAACCCTCAAGTCTATCATTCAAAACTCTCCGCAGTTTGGCTGCAGACTTCCCTTCTAACTCAGTCTCATACATTCCTCTTCATTCAGCCCAAGCTGCAGCCAAGTGCAAGTCATTCTGGTTTTCTTGCACATGCTGCAGGCAGTTTTCTGCCTCTGTGTGTTTGCTCACACAATTACCTCTGCATAAGTGCCCTGTCTTGTCTATCCGGCTCTGCGTGTCCAGATCCTACTCATCCTTTAAGATCTAGGCCAGGTGCTATCTCCTCCAGAAAGACCTCTTTGATCCTCTGGTTGGAAGGAGTAATCTCCTCCTTAGGCTCTTCATCGTTCTTATAGCCCAGGAGCAGTATATCAGGTCATAAATGAAGTGTGTGGGCAATTGGAGCCAAATGTCGAAATGAGAGTCCTAGCTGTGTGGCCATGTGCATGCCACTTAAATTCTCTGTGCCTCAGGGTTTTTTTTTTTTTTTCCTGTGAAACTAGGTTAATAACCTCTCAGAGAATTCTGGGGAAGTCAAGGAGAAAATAAGTGCGATGTGCTTAGCTTGATGCTATTTGCATGGCAAGAGTTCAACAGGTGTTCCTTTTTCTTAGTTACTTTTCTCCTTTGTAGTAGTGCAAGCTTTGTAAGGCTAGACCCATTGTTCAACTCAGCACTCATTGAACATCCACTAGAGACACATCCTTTGCTAGGAGTTTAGGATAAAAGGAGATGAGTAAGACATAGTGCCTGCCCTTAAGGAGCTTGTGGTCAGGGGTGGAGGGGATAAATGAGCAAACAAAGCATGGCAACACATTGGGTCAAGGACTCTAATAGAAGTGAGTCCCAACTGAGGCAGTGGGGTGAGGTGGCTTCACTTTCAGTTCAAATCCCAGCCCGGTCCCTTCTTAGCTGTGTAACCTTAGGCAATTACTTAACCTCTCTGCTTTGGTTTCCCCACCCGTAAAATGGGGGTGGTAAATGATACCTATCTCAGAGGGTAGTTGAAAGGGTTACAAAGCCTGAGAACCAAATCACACCTAGGACAGGGCCTGACATGTTACAAGAGCTCAGTAATGGTAAGTTATTATTGTGGAGCTCTCTGAGGTCTGATTTATATGTTGGCTTTGGGTGATTTCCTTCTCTGCCAGACAGGTGAGCTTTTTTGAGGATAAAGACATCATGGTTCAGAGAAGCCACCATTGGAGGGGGCAAAATGCTTCTCGGCTCTCTCTCTGAGGATGACTTTAAGCAGCTTTGGCCTTCCCCTCACCCTGCTCAGAGACCTCCCATCCTTTAGAACATAAGACACTCCAGCCTATGTCTTAGATATAGAGATCCACCCCTTTTGCTGGGTGTGGATGGGGCATGTCTTTGGCCAGAGGTTTTCGCTCAATCTCCTAAAATTTCTTAGTGCTGAGGAGTCTGCTTCTGCCTTCCTGGGCTTCTTTCCAAAAACTTTCCATTCAAAGAACAATACCTCACACCTTCCTTATGCATGAACTTGAGATCTTATAAGAAAGGGATGGGGTGGAACTTTATCAGGCAGTTTTAACTGGCTTCACCTTTGCTGCCTGATTTTGGCCTTGGCAATCATTCCTTGTGAAAAATAGAAACCCCTCCAGAGTCTACAGTTTTGTTTCCCAAATCCTCACCGTCCTCATGCCATGGGGACACGGGTACTTGGTTGAGGATGGCCCGGGATTCACAGCTCAGGAAGCCTTGTGCTGGGATTGTGTTGGGTCCTTCCTTCCTGGACAGCACTGTCCTGGGGACTCTTTGAGCACAGCAGGGCACATCCATCTCCAATGCGAGTCTGTGCTCGGGCCTGTCACCCAGAGAGAAGCATCAGAAGAGCAGGGGCCCGAAAGCACCAGGAGATGATCTGCGCTGAGTGTTCAGCTAGAGTAGAAAACTGAGAGAGAAAATGGAAGATTAGGCAAAAGAAATCTTTTAAATAACAAATAAGTTCCTGGATGTGAAGGACTACTTTTATTGCAGAAGAGGCAGCCTTTGCTAGAGCAGAATGGGTCTAGGTCTATAAGTGGGTGTGTGTGTGTGTGTGTGTGTGTGTATTTGTGTGTGTGCATGTGTGTGTATGTATGTTTGTGTGTGTTACCTGTGGGAGGAGGGGGGAAACACAGCAAAGTTATCCTGAAGTCAATTCATAATAACTTTTCCTTGTTTTTCTAGCTCACCTGAGCTCAGTGAGGAAAATCCAAGAGTATGTGGTTATAAATATGGAAATGACCCCTCACCCGGTTCCCTCACATCTCCACACATGACTCACTGGCACTCTTGGGTTGGCATTTGGGTTCTGCAGCCCCCACCATGGACACTGACCCACTGTTTGGCCTCTCTTGCTCTCACGAAGAGGGGCTGGCCATCACTGCAGCTGGAATTAGACTGCGGTGCCCAGATACTACCCCAACTGAGATGGGTAAGGATTTTCTCTCTCTGGGGTCTCAGCTTATTTTTTAGACTTCTCAAAGGAGGACTTTGATCTTCTCATACATGCTTTTTGGCTTGAGGGTCTTGGGCCTGAGTGATTAGAAGACCTTTGAGGAAAATCAACCAGTGTTCCAGTTCAAAGCTGATTTCTCTTCACATTGTAAAGCAACCCCTGTCTACCTAGGTAACCCTGGAGAGGCCAACTTGGTTGTGGACTGTCACCTGCAGCCTGTGATCCTTGCCCTAACTGGACGGGGACAGCCTCAAGGATGGGCAGTGCCTACCAGCCCAGGCAGCCCCAGCCAGCTGTGTCAGCCAAGCAAGAATCTCTCTAACCTAAGCAGGACGCCCACCCCCGAGGAGGCAGTATGATGCGTGGGAGCCCAGGGTGGAATCAGGGGACCTAGGTTCAAAGCCCAGTTCTGACCTTTCCTAAGTATGTGACCTCAGCCACATCATTGGATATTTCCAAGCCCAATGCCTCTTAATTACAAAAGGGAAATAATATAATATCTTCCTTGCAGGATCGTTGTGGGAGTTAGAGATGACGCATATGATGGCCTAGTGTGTCGCAGGTCATAACAGGTAACAGCAGCTTCCAACTATTTCATTGCTTACTAAATTCTAGATACTATAATAAAGTCTTTACATATTTTAGTAAATATGGCTTTCATAGGCCACATACTCGGTGAATTAAATAGATATAACTGTGTTCTATGACTTTTTATTTTATTGATTATTTGTTTATAAAACCTTATTTCAAACCTCCATTCTGCATGACAAATATCCAGTTCTAGTCATCACCAGGAAATCTCAGTCCCCTCAGTGTTTTCTAAGTTGATTTTGGGTTAAGATCAGTAAATTCAAACTTGTTCCCTAGAAAGGGACTGACATCCTTCCCCTGGGCATAGCATTTGTGTTCTGGGGTTGAGAAGTATCTTGGCATGAGTGTGGGTGGGGAAAAGGCTAAGGCTCTGGCCCAAGATCATTCTTCTTCCAATGATGGTGGCTGACAAGGTTTGACTCCTGGTCCTTGGCCACTGGCACCCTCCCCCAGGCACACAGGCAGTGCTGTCCCACCTGGTCCCTGGCTGCATAGTTTCTGCTATTCTCTGCTGTGGCATAATTCTCTCCTAATTCTAATCCCAACCTATGGAGTTCAGGGAAAGTTGGCTGTTTCCCAGGGCCACGCTGAGAGCACTGGAGAGTCAGGGGTGCGCAGGGTCTCTGCCTCCAGAACTGCACAGAGCGATCTCTGCTATCTGCTCCCAGGCCTCTGTGTGCTGCCGTCTCACAGACCACGGATGGCTGATGGCAGCACAGCAATGAGCCCTTTCCTCTTGTCTCTACAGTGCTTCTGACTACTCTTCTTCCTCTGCAGCTGACACCTGGGGGAGGAGAAGTGATCCAGAGGGGAAGGACCACTTCCCAGAGAGCCCTTTGCTTTCTCCCTGATGTCCTCTTCCCCCCTCCCTATCTTGGAAGATTTTATGGACATGGGTGGTAAGACATGGACTCACATAGCCTCCAAAATAGTTTCCATCTTACTTCTGGACTGAGAGCATTTAACTTTAATGCCAAGAACATAGTGTCTTTGTTGTCTTGTTCTACCAGGACAGCTTTCTTAAAGTATAACAGTAGGGGCTACCGTCTAACTGTCCCAGTGGGGAAGGGTTGAGGTGAAAACAGATTATGCAAGGTGGATTGGTAAGGGGACCACCACCATCTCACCACACAAACACTAATCTTGCTTAATCATTCCAATAATCCTATCATGCAGCTTCTATTATTAACACCGTTTTTCAGATGAACTAAGGCTCAAAAAAGTGACTTGGGTGGCCAACCCAATTTGTTCAGCCACCAAATGTTTATAGAATGTCCACTATGTGTCAGGCACTGTTTGTGTTTTGGAGAATACAATAGAGAACAAAAGAGA